>NC_083326.1:56483336-56792128 GCF_963455315.2 Globicephala melas
ATCCCAGGAATGCAAGGATTCTTCAATATACGCACATCAATCAACGTGATACACCATATTAACAAATTGAAGGAGAAAAATCATATGATCATCTCAATATATGCTGAGAAAGCTTTTGACAAAATTCAGCACCCATTTATGATAAAAACCCTGCAGAAAGTAGGCATACAGGGAACTTTCCTCAACATAATAAAGGCCATCTATGACAAGCCCACAGCCAACATCATCCTCAGTGGTGAAATACTGAAACCATTACCACTAAGATCAGGAACAGGACTAATTTGCCCACTCTCACCACTATTATTCAACATAGTTTTGGAAGTTTTAGCCACAGCAATCAGAGAAGAAAAGGAAATAAAAGGAATCCAAATTGGAAAAGAAGAAGTAAAGCTGTCACTGTTTGCAGATGACATGATACTATACATAGAGAATCCTAAAGATGCTATCAGAAAACTACTAGAGCTAATCAATGAATTTGGTAAAGTAGCAGGATACAAAATTAATGCTCAGAAATTTCTGGCATTCTTATACACTAATGATGAAAAATCTGAACGTGAAATTAAGAAAACACTCCCATTTACCATTGCAACAAAAAGAATAAAATATCTAGGAATAAACCTACCTAAGGAGACAAAAGACCTGTATGCAGAAAATTATAAGACACTGATGAAATAAATTAAAGATGACACAAATAGATGGAGACATAAACCATGTTCTTGGATTGGAAGAATCAACATTGTGAAAATGACTCTACTACCCAAAGGAATCTACAAATTCAATGCAATCACTATCAAACTACCACTGGCATTTTTCAAAGAACTAGAACAAAATATTTCACAATTTGTATGGAAACGCAAAAGACCCTGAATAGCCAAAGCGACCTTGAGAAAGAAAAATGGAGCTGGAGGAATCAGGCTCCCTGACTTCAGACTATACTACAAAACTACAGTAATCGAGAGAGTATGGTACTGGCACATAAACAGAAATATAGATCAATGGAACAGGATAGAAAGCCCAGAGAGAAACCAACGCACATATGGTCACTTTATCTTTGATAAAGGAGGCAAGAATATATAGTGGAGAAAAGCCTGTTTCTTCAATAAGTGGTGCTGGGAAAACTGGACAGCTACATATAAAAGTATGAAATTAGAACACTGCCTTACAGCATACACAAAAATAAACTCAAAATGGATTAAAGACCTAAATGTAAGACCAGACACTATCAAACTCTTAGAGGAAAACTTAAGACAGAACACTGTATGACATAAATCAAAGCAAGATCCTTTTTGACCCACCTCCTAGAGAAATGGAAATAAAAACAAAAATAAACAAATGGGACCTAATGAAACTTAAAAGTTTTTGCACAGCAAGGAAATCATAAACAAGACGAAAAGACAACCCTCAGAATGGGAGAAAATATTTGCAAATGAAGCAATTGACAAAGGATTAATCTTCAAAATTTATAAGCCGCTCATGCAGCTCAATATCAGAAAAACAAACAACCCAATCCAAAAACTGGGCAGAAGACCTAAATAGACATTTCTCCAAAGAAGATATACAGATTGCCAACAAACACATGAAAGAATGCTCAACATCACTAATCATTAGAGAAATGCAAATCAAAACTACAATGAGATATCATCTCACACTGGTCAGAATGGCCATCATCAAAAAATCTAGAAACAATAAATGCTGGAGAGGGTGTGGAGAAAAGGGAACCCTCTTGCACTGTTGGTGGGAATGTAAATTGATACAGCCACTATGGAGAACAGTATGGAGGTTCCTTACAAAACTACAAGGAGAAGTACCATACGACCCAGCAATCCCACTACTGGTCATATACCCTGAGAAAACCATAATTCAAAAAGAGTCATGCAGCAAAATGTTCATTGCAGCTCTATTTACAATAGCCAGGACATGGAAGCAACCTAAGTGTCCATCAACAGATGAATGGATAAAGAAGATGTGGCACATATATACAATGGAATATTACTCAGCCCAAAAAGAAACAAAATTGAGTTATTTGTAGTGAGGTGGATGGACCTAGAGTCTGTCATACAGAGTGAAGTAAGTCAGAAAGAGAAAAACAAATACCTATGCTAACACATATATATGGAATCTAAGGGAAAAAAAAAAAGTCAGGAAGAACCTAGGTGTAAGATGGGAATAAAGACACAGACCTACTAGAGCATGGACTTGATTATATGGGGAGGGGGAAGGGTAAGCTGTGACAAAGCGAGAGAGTGGCATGGACATATATACACTACCAAACGTAAAATAGATAGCGGGATAGGGAGGGTGGGAGGGAGGGAGTTACAAGAAGGAAGAGATATGGGAACATACATATATGTATAACTGATTCACTTTGTTATAAAGCAGAAACTAACACAGCATTGTAAAGCAATTATACTCCTATAAAGATGTTAAAAAAAATCTTCAAATTCATATAATTCGGGTGTCTATTTCTATCCCCAGCACTAATGTTTTTGAGGTCTGAAAAAGGGTATTGGGGGGCTTTATCCCACATATCTAAATATTTAAAAGTTATAAATCAAGCTATCAAATGGTTACATAAAGTATGTTCTATCCTCTTATCATGAAAAATAATACCTTCATAGTGACTGGAAGGCCATGTCCTAAATTCCAAGAGTCCCACTCAGGAATATGGCAGCATTAGGAGAGCCAGTCAACAGACAGCCAAGATGCTCCTCCCACTTTGCTGTTATCTTACGCCGACTGCCCTACACAAGGTCTTCTACAGGGCAAGAGGTTTTGTGGGCAGCTTGGGACACCCAACTGGTACATACTTTCTAGGTCCACATCACTGCAAACCACCACCACTCAGATCTAAACATACATGCCACGGTATTAAATCCCTTAAGAGGATGGATCCCAGGGAGCTATTATGCAGACCTGGGAAGTGAGTAAGTGAGCTTGGGACTGTCTGGGCAGGAAACACCAGGTTCCTGGGTACCCATAGTGTAGTGTAGAAGGGAGGGAACAAAGACTATTGATGGAAACGACCCTTGGCCCTGTGGACTCCTCACCCCATGGGGAGGCTTGTACCTGATGGTGAGTCAGAGTAGGGTCATCTGAAGCCAGGACTCAAGGCAGGTGTCTCTTGTGCCAGTTCTAAGGATGATGCTAAAATTTGCATATATTTTGGCCCTCCTTAGGATTTAAAGAAACTTTGTTTCCAGACACAAACCCCTTCCTTCCTAATCACTTCCTGTCCAAAGAATGAGTGCTCTTGGTTACGTGGGTTTTCCTTTTTAACATGCAGAAAATACAAAACAAATTTGGCAACAGGCAGAACTTGCCCTTCTGTTCTTCTGATATTTCTGACATCACTTGGATGGAAGATGTGTGCCAGATGAGCACTTTAGTCAGATGCTTCATCTGCAGGGCAGTTCACTCTGTCTACCTTCCCAGATGCTCCAAGCCTCTGACACTGTCCTGGATGCAGGAAAAGATGAAAATCCAAGAAAGCCCTTAGATCCCAAGGGGACAGTGTGAGCCAAGGCATTTCCATTCTGGACTGAAAATCCCAGTAGGACTGGTGGGTGGCCTTGAGCAGTAGCATCCTTAATTTATTCATTTAGTTCATTGGGGCATTTAATGAGCACCTCATGGGAGCCTGGCACATGGCTAGGCATCGTGTGTCAGACATCAGTAAAATCACCCCATGAGCCTTCCTATAACTATACACTAGCATTACATATCCTGTTTTAAGATCACTTTCTACTAATTACCATGATTATCGTTGTCAAGTTGTTACATAATGATATTATGTCATAGTTTCTTTTACGGTTTAGAGATGCCCAAATGACCATTTCAGACTCCTTAGCCATCATTTCATTTCATATTATAAAGAGATGTCAAACAAATAAATTTCTTCCTACAGCTAATATACTGAGGTCACATCATTTCTTATTCTCTATTAAATACAATCTATTATACAATAGATTGCATATGTTTATTGATGACTCTTTCTTTGTTATTTGTTTTTTGGTACAGTTTTAGAATAACAGTTCAAAAAGCAAGAAGAGGCGATCTCTGTATCAACTGCCTTCTAATGTGTTTTGCAAAATATTTGGAAAGAAGAAGGATGTTTCAAATGGAGACTAAATAAGATGAGTCAAATAGCAAGACCTGGTCTTCATGCTTTGACACCACCAACAGTGACTGACTGACATACATCCTCATCCTGAGGCTCTTTGTTAGGTATAAACCTAAGGAAGTGATAGCTATCAGGCTGGATACTAACATCAATCCTCAATCAGAACAATGTTAGTGGGCTTCCCTGGCGGCGCAGTGGTTGAGAGTCCGCCTGCCGATGCAGGCGACACGGGTTCGTGCCCCGGTCTGGGAAGATCCCACATGCCGCAGAGTGGCTGGGCCCGTGAGCCATGGCCACTGAGCTTGTGCATACAGAGCCTGTGCTCCGCAATGGGAGAGGCCACAACAGTGAGAGGCCCGTGTACCGCAAAAAAAAAAAAAAAAAAAAAAAAGAACAAGGTTAGTTTATAATGGTATATTCTCCTATAATGAAGAGCATGCAGGGATAAGTCAACCTGACTTCCTAATCTACCTGGCAGTTTTGTTTCTCATTTTAAATTCATTAGATTGAGGTGCTTGTTTCTATTCCAGACTCTGTATGTGTTGATACAGCGAGTCTAGCCAACTATAAGCAGAAACAAACCTGAATGTCCCCATTTTCAGACTCTAAACCATGATGACCAAGACCGTCAAATGTGAACTTGAACTCTGATGCCCCTGGCAAGAGAAGACCCACTAAAAGTCTTAACAGGAGACGTGTATTGATATGCAATGTAGGTGAGTTCCAGGCCACTTCCTGACGGCTCAACCAAGTAATGTACACAGGCTGCCTCTCCTCTGACTCTATGCTGGCCCCACACAGATGCACCCATCTGGAAGGACATCCCTGAACATTCTGCACACCTGTCTCTGTATTGCCTCTGCTTCAAACTTCAGCATTGCTATAAGGTTATCAAAATCTTTATTGAACTTTGATTTTTGTACTGTTCTTTAGTGGGTTTTTTTTCAAGTGCATTTCTTTTGAGAGTAGAATCTAGAATTTAAATTCTAATTCAACATCTAAAATAAGTATATCACATTTCTAAGCGTTAGGGATGTTTTTTGAATGACTCTGGTCCAAAAAAAAAAAAAAGAGGGGGAGGGTGTAAAAAACTCTCTCTGAGTATTATCAACATGAGTTGCAATGATGTTAGAAAAGTTGGCCACAGAATGCTTCTCCCATGCTAAATGTCAGGAAAATACATCACAGTATCAAAAAGCAAAAAAGGCAGAGATGTCGCTTGTACAGTAGTATAAATGAATGAACATTGGCACTACTTCTTCAGCACTTATTATATAAAGTCCTGAAATCCTGCCTTGAGTTTATAGGGATCAACCTCACCAGAATTTTGGAAGTAACAGATTGTTCTTACTATGATAGTGGTCGTCTGCCAATGTAAAATTGTGTAGAGAATCCAATCTTCTTTTTCCTCCTGAAAGTTGAAGCTGAAGCGTCCATGGCAAAAATATGAGACTTAAATCGGCACTAGTGTCTGCGAGTCTTTAAACACTTAGATTACTTTAGATTTTACTCTAAAACTTGAGTGTTCCTATCACTCACGAAAGCGCACACGGATAACCACTTGAGGTTGTATTTGGATCTTAAGACATGGGAACCTAGGGTGCCTGGAAGATGGAGAACAGAGGTGTAGTGGATGCCATGGTGTCCCACGCAGACCCCCTCCAGGAAACGAGCCTCATTCCTCCAGCTTCTGACCATCTTGACAAACACAGCTGACACTTGCTCTAGGACTGATGTTAGGACCAAGAAAGCTGCCTACCCAGCACTCAGCTGATATCCTTCCCGGGACTGGCCTATGCAGGAGTGTCAATGTCCCCCCTCCCTCACCTTATCGGTAGCTCCACAAAGGATCAACTGAAGACTTTGGTGCAACCACATCTCAGCTTAGCCTCTTCCTCTGCCCAGTCCTGCTTTCCGAGCTCCCCTATCCATGTCGATGGCAAGGACACTCCCCAAGAAACTCCTGCACCCTTTAGAGTTGTTTAGTTCTCTAGGTAAGAGCTCCAAGCCCAGGAAGGAACATCTGTGCTCTAGCATCTCTTTTGAGAAAGTGATCCTACCTTAGTCTGCTAGGCTGTCATAACAAAATACTGAGACTGGGTGATTAAGCAATGTTCCAAAGGCTAGAGGTCCTAGATCAAGATGCCAGCATGGTCAGTTTCTGGTGAGAAGCTTGCCAGATGGCTGCCTTCTTACCGTGTCCTTATCCGGACACAGTAAGTTCTCTGATGTTTTTCCTTAACAGGACGTGACTCCATCATGAGGACCATACCCTCGTGACCTCATCTCAACGTAACTGCCTCCCGAAGGTCTCATCTCCAAATACCGTCCCACTGGGGGTTAAAACTTCAACGCAGGAGTTTGCAGGGACACAAACATTCAGTCCATAACAGATCCTGACTTTCCATCCCTTCAAATAGACTTAATATCCTCTTAACAAGCTGTACATTGGGAAGAATTATAAGCAGTGGTTAGAGCCACAGCTCTGGAGTTCTAGGACATCTTGTGTGTGTGTGTGTGTGTGTGTGTGTGGTGTGCACGTGTACAATGCTGAGTCCACCATGTCTGAATGTTGTAACCTTGGGCAACCTACTTAACTCTCTGAGCCCAGTTTCCTTATCTGTAAAATGAGGATGGTAATAACAGCACCTGCTACAAAAGATCACTGTAATACGTAAAGTGGTAGACACAGGGCCCGAGTGTCATAAAAAAATAAAAAAATAAAGGAGAGGGATAAATTAGGGGGGTTGGGATTTAGATATACACACTACTATATATAAAATAGATAACCAACAAGGACCTACTGTATAGCACAGGGAACTCTAATCAGTATCTTGTAATAACCTATAATGGAAGAGAATTTTTAAAAAGAATATATATATTTATATATATATATGTATAACTGAATCACTTTGCTGTACACCTGAAACCAACACAACGTTGTAAATCAACTATATTTCAATAAAAATTTTAAAAATCAATAAATACAATTATGACGGTTATAGAGTTCTAGGTTTGGGTGTTTAAATTTTAGGACATGCGTTGAAGTTTTTCTGCCATGTCTCTCCTGTGCCAATGGGCTGCTTCTGGGGCAGAGAACAAGTGTTTCATAGCTCTGGGTCCCCTCTGCCTCGTGCCATGGCTGACACAGAGTGATCATTCAGCCACTGTTCGTGGAATTGATTCAAGAAAGCTGGGGAAACTTAGCGGGAATGAAGGCAATGAATGGATTTTAGGATTTTCCTGAAGGGCTAACTAAATAGCAGTTAACCACAATAAGCCACTGCTTAGAAATGACAGAAATACATATTTTTGCTCATTGATTTCCATAAGCTAACATTTCTTTTATTCATAACCAATTTACATTATAGGTCTGTCTGCCTTGTGGGTATGCAAACCCTTTAAAATCTGAGTGCGCTAGAGAAAAATGTTGTTCCAACATGGGTAAAGTACAGCAAACTCGCTGGGTCTCCAACAACAGAAATCATGAAAGGCAACTGGTTTTAATAACGTGTTTTAGGTGAGAAAATCACCAAGTTCCATGAGTGCTCATTACAGGAGTCATAGTGCAAATGGCAACACCGGGACTTCGAAATATGATTTGCCACGAGTCCTCTTCCTACACCCACCTCCAGCCTCCACTGTCTGTTCTACCTTCTGGTCTGAAACTTTCCAAGTTTTAATCTCACCGTCAGACGTTTCTGTGACTCGTGTATCATCCTCATCGATATCTTTTCATGCCATCTGCCGTAGTCTCTTTACTTAAGTCTGGGCTGTGGGTGCTCTAGGCACTATTGGCTGTGAGTGGACCTCAGAGGGTTTTATGTCACACTTTGAGTAAATAGGCAGCAACAACAATTTAAGCATTTTTAACCTCACATTTGAGTATTTGCCATTTGTAAAGAAGACAACGTCACACAAACTTTCTTCACTCACTGCTACAATTTTGCTATGCTTCCTTCTAGACAATATTAGATAAAGGTATTTCGTTTGCACGGAGCAGGCACATCCTTGCTGATATAAACAAAACCCAGGACGGACCTAATTAGACAGGTGCCGGCATCATTCAGAGAATCAAAGGAGATGCTGGGCTGCCAGGCTTCAGGGAAGCAGGCACCCACAGAGAAGGCCTGGCAGCCAGAGAACATGGAATCTCTAGGGGCCACCATGAGTGTGACTCGATTCCAATGACTACCAGGCTGTGGGCTGGCTTTCAGTGTCAGTTTCTAGGAGAGAGAGTTCGATCAGCCAGCGGGGGCCAGATGCTCTTCCCTGGATGAATCAGCTCAGACAGGAAAGCAGAGTGATGGATAGTCCTGGAAAGGGCAAGTACAGGGTCAGGGTCACGGAGGTCAGGGTCACGGAGCTGGAGGATCAAGAGTACCAGTGGGGCGTTCTGTTTGCAATGCACCCCTGCTTAGAGCCGCAAGGTAAAGTGGGGGATGGAAACCCCAGGGTCTGTTCCCAAGTAAAAGAGAGAATCCTGGGAATAAAAGAAATGCCCAGTATCCACACTTTGTTACATATGTATGTAATTCTAAAGATGTCCTTATACTTTTTATAATGAAAGAGTTACACACAGTTAGGGAACCTGCCTTTTCTCACTGGTGTTGTAATGTGACCCTATTTTCATTTATAGCCAAGTGATTAAAAGTGTGGACTCTGGGGCTTCCCTGGTGGCGCAGTGGTTGAGAATCTGCCTGCTAATGCAGGGGACACGGGTTCGAGGCCTGGTCTGGGAGGATCCCACATGCCGCGGAGCAACTGGGCCCGTGAGCCACAACTACTGAGCCTGCGCGTCTGGAGCCTGTGCTCCGCAACAAGAGAGACGGCGATAGTGAGAAGCCCGCGCACCGCGATGCAGAGTGGCCCCCACTCACCGCAACTAGAGAAAGCCCTCGCACAGAAACGAAGACCCAACACAGAAAAAAAAAAAGTGTGGACTCTGGAACCAGGCTTCCTGGATTAAAATCCAGTCTCTACTATTTAATAGCTTGGGCAAGACACTTAACCTCTCTGTGCCTCAGCTTTCCCATCTGTAGAACGGAGATCATACATCTCTCATGGAAAAGTTATGAAGGTGAAATGAATTAATATGTGTAGAGTTCTTGGTATCCAGTAAGGGCTCCAAAAGGCTAGCAGCTCTCAGTGAACAGTCATGTGTATACATACATCCTTAGACATTTTTTCCTGGTAAATGCTTAAAAGTGGAGTTTTTAGGTCAAAGATTGAACAAATTTTTAAGACTTTCATAGAGAACACATGTCAGATTGTGGCTCTTCTTTGCTAAAAAATGGTCCAGTGCCTTCTGACAGCACTGAGAAAAAATGGAATGTTCTCATCCTAGCCCACGACTCCCCACACAACCTGGTCGCTGACACCTCTGTGACGTTACTTCCTCCTTTTCTTCCCTCACTTCCCTCACTTCCTTGAGGAAGGTCTTCCCTTTCTTCCCCAGAACTCCTGCCCTTTCCTCTCCCTGCAATATTCCTCCCCCAGAATCCCACCTGGCCTGCTATTCACACCCGCTCAAACGCAGCTGCTCCAGAATGGCCTTCTTCACCCACCCCACCTGAAGTGGCTGCCTCCACACTCCATGGCCCTGTCCACGCTTGTCTTTCTTATGAGTCCTTGTCACTAATATTCCTGACATGCAATATATTCATATCACATTTATCTCCTGTCCCCCTTTCTAGAATGAAATGGGGATTGAATATAGATTGCCCAATTCCCCTTTAAGCAGGCAGTGTGTTCCTGTTCATCTCTGCACTGTTTCAATGACCGATATTTTAAGTCTTTGCCAATCGTACGGGCAAAGCATCTCTAATTGTTTCTGCTGCAGCACTTCTGACAGAAGTCATCTAGTTCCTGCTGAATGCTTCCAGCCACAGAGAGCTCTTCCCACACAGTAAAGGACAAGTCCCACAGTTGGAAAGTCAAGCTTCCCTTATGTTGAGTCAAAATCAGCCTGTTGAACTTCCCTGTGAAATCCTACTCCAAGTTAATTTGTCCTTTTGCCACACTCGCAGTCAGGATTCCTGCAGGGATGTGGCTCTTCCATATACAGTGTTGGTTCTGTGGTGTTAAAGAGGGTTGGGTAACAAGCAGCAGGTGGGATTTCAAGAACTTTGGAGCCCAGAGCCCAGGCTCCGCGCTTACCGTTGCCGAGACTATAAGAAGGTATACCAGCACTTCTGAGGGGACAAATGAGGCTGTTTCTGGTGGTGCTGAAACCAAATGGCTGCCACGGTCAACTGCCACTGCTAGAGTGATGCTGACAGGAACCAGAAGAACCAGGAGGGAAGCCCATTCTCCATTCCTGCCACTTTCCGATTTCCCTTCTGTCGGCAGGACTTGAGTCAACTACCAAGGATGCCTGGGAAACAGAGGCCAGGCCTCAGCATCACAGAGAAGAGTATAGAAGGGTGGGTTTGGGCACTGAGAGATAACAATGAAAAACAAGCACACCCAGTCTACAAATAACAAATGCTGGAGAGGGTATGGAGAAAAGGGAAAAACCTCGTACACTGTTGGTGGGAATGTAACTTGGCGCACCCACTGTGGGAAACAGTACGGAGGTTTCTCACAAGAACTAACAAAGAATTACCCTAGGACCCAGCAATTCCAATCCTGGGTATATATCTGAAAAAAATTAATTAATTTGAAAAGATACATGCACTGCAATGTTCATAGCAGCATTATTTACAATAGCCGATACATGGAAACTACCTAAGTGTCCATAGACAGATGAATGGATAAAGAAGCTGTGATATATAGAGACAATGGAATACTACTCAGCCATAAAAAATAACAAAATGTTGCCGTGTGCAGCAACATGGATGGACTTGGAGGGCATTATGCTAAGTAAAAAGTCAGACAGAGAAAGAGAAATACTGTATGATACCACTTATATGTGAAATCTAAAAGATACAACAAACTAGCGAATGTAACAAAAAAGCAGCAGACTCACAGATATAGAGAACAAACTAGCGGTTCTCAGTGGAGAGATGGGGGAGGGGAAGTATAGGGGTGGGGGAGGGAGACACAGACTCTTGGGTGTAAGATGGGCTCAAGGATGTATTGTACAGCACAGGGAATACAGCTAATATCTTGTGATAACTGTAAATGGAAAGTAAATTTTAAAAATTGTATAAAAATTAGAAAACAAGCACATCCACTGTTCTTCCTTCCTTATTTAAAACTGTTCCAGAATTAATGGAAATAACTTAGTCCTGCTATTTTCATTATCATTAGAGAGTCATGATAGATTATGAACCGAAGGATACCAAACCAAGCAAACTGAAAATGCATTTTGCCCTCAGTTCTCCAGTTATAAGGCTCAAGGGTCAATTTTAGATACAAATGACAGCCCACATAGGAGGTATTAAGGTGCAGAAAACCCTGAGGCTGCGAGCAGGTATCTCACTGTGGATTCTCCTCCCTGTAATATCACCTGCCTCCTTCTGCTAGTCAAGGAGACAGCTGATTGACTCGGATGCATTGAAATAGTCTGGAAGTTATCACAGACAGACTTTTAGACCCTAAAGAACAAGCCTCCCTCTCTCAACATCTGTTAGGTCTACTGCTTTACCATTCTGCATAGTTTCTTTCTTTAAAAATAACAAACAAACAGAACACTGATACAAGTACAGAGGGAATATATGATGTTATGCATTAGCCTGGCAGTGTGGTTGTCTTCAAGAAAGTTTGAAAAAGGAAGAGGGACAGCAAAAGCTGAGCTTCTAGAGGGCTGATCTTAGAAATGATTCAGTATTTGATCTAGAGCCAGTCATCTTCAGCCATATTGCCTTCGAGACCTCAGTTTTTCCATCCATCACTAGGGCAATCTTTTCCTAGGAAAATCCTTTGAGAACCTGGGAGAAAGTCGAGTGAGTCCAAAAAGTTCATCATCGATGTGTGTTTAAAATATTCCAGCTGACAAGTGGTGGCAGCAAAGCCTGCTTTAGTCACCCTGGTGCCTGTCAATTCCTTCTCCATTTTTGGTACATAGTCAAAAGAGCCTAATGCCAAGTGATGGAGAGCATTCTTCCTGCATCACCGCCATCTGTTTCCCTGGCATCCGCTACAGACAGCTGTGTTGCCAGCTTTCAAGCTGTTTATTGGTGTATCACACGGAGAAGTTATGGATGGATGGGCTGGACCTCCTGAAAATTGGGCATTTCTGTTTCTCTCTGAAATGTTTACTCAATGTCTTGTCATTCTTACAGAATGCTCAACAAGCACTTACTGAATGACTCCACTGACCTCTGGCAACAAGGTGGTTTCATAATGTGAACGAGTACACTGTAAAAAAAAAATCACACCTGTGTCAACTCTCAAGCAAGCTATAGATGGAACTAGAAAAGGACCAGAAAAAGGAAAAGGAAATGGTCAAGTGGGAAGAAGGCTCACCCTGTGAGCAGAATGAGAAGGCCTGCATGAAAGTGTGCAGTGGTGGAGACAGAGGGACACAATTAAAATTTCCATTATCGGGCTTCCCTGGCGGCGCAGTGGTTGAGAGTCTGCCTGCCGATGCAGGGGACACGGGTTCGTGCCCTGGTCCGGGAAGATCCCACATGCCGCGGAGCGGCTGGGCCCGTGAGCCATGGCCGCTGAGCCTGCGCGTCCGGAGCCTGTGCTCCGCGACGGGAGAGGCCACAACAGTGAGAGGCCCGCGTACCTCAAAAAAATAAAAATAAAAATAAAATTTCCATTATCATGACGTTTGGGATAGGAAGATGCTGGGATTATGGGTCCTGCGAATTTAAGGTGGGAGAGAAGTAAATTTAGAATAAATAGAGTCTGTCTTTGAACAATGCTAATAAGCCTAAGATTTCTATTAACTAAAATATCTTAAAAAAAGGTAGACGCTGAATTCTAAATGATACATATATATTAATATATATGTATACGTATTTACATGTGTATATATATAATTTTATTTTTTTAGAGAAAAGAAATTCAAGTCATTTGGGAAAAAGTTTTTTCACAAAATGCCCTTCAAATTCATTATAACAGGCAGAATATCAGACCAGAGGCAACACAATAGAGGGACAAAAGATTAGTATTTCTAGATTCAACACTTCGCTGAGCAAAGCCCTGTTGCCAAATACTGCTGAAAATGTAGAGATCAGGTAAATAAGTTTCCAGTCCTCGAGTAATTTATAAACAATAGAGATGATCAGATGTGAAGATATACATATGCACTGTATATAAACACATAAACATATTTACTATTAAATACTCTCATAAAAGATGAACGCTACAAAAAAAAGGTTATGAACCAAGTCAGATCATTTGGAGAATCATTACAATCATGGTTCAGAGAAGGTGGAGATTATTACCAGTTGGAGGGATGAGGAAATACTTCTTGGAAAAGGTATCATTTAAGCTGCATCTTTCTTTTTCTTCTTTTTTTTTTTTTTTGGCGACACTGCACGGGATCTTAGTTCTCCGACCAGGGGTTGCACCCACGCCCTTGCAGTGAAACAGCAGAGTCCTAACCACTGGATCACCAGGGAATTCCCTAAGCTTCATTTTTTTTTTTCCATTTTATAATATCAGCAAAACTTTGATTTTAAAATCTGATAAAAATAGTATTCAAAAAGATTTTGCATACAACTGAAACTAAGTTGGCATTAATCCAAACAAAATTCTTGTGAATGAAGATAACTGGGGAACCTCTAAGATAATAACTCAAAAAATACCCTAAGCTGCATCTTAATGAATTAGCTAAGCTTGATCACCATGCTCAAAGAAATATTTCATCCCCAAAGAACTACGAGTGAAGCAGGAAACCTGGAATTATATTTGAGAATAGTGAAATGTCCAGATGGTCTAGAACGTGGAGTGCTTGGAGGGTGAGTACTGGTCTATGGCACTAAGGTGCCACAGGATGTCAGTTCACGAAGGATTTTTGGTTGGTATCCTAATGAGTTTAAACCTTTAAGCTTTTCTACAAAAGGGTGATGTGATCAGATCTGTAAGATAAATTGAAAGAGAGATTAGAGGCGGGAAGGTCCGTGTAGGGCAATGATGGTAGTCCGACTAAAGCACGTTCTTGCTGAAAGGGACTTAAGAATCCCTATTAGTCCATCTGTTTATTTTTAAAATTAAAAACCTGAGGTCTAGATGGGTACAGTGATTCTCCAGGTTCATTGAACTAATAACAGTAGATCTGATCTAAAACCCAATTTGTGACTCTAATTCCAAAAAGGGAGAAGTCCCAAGGGACTTGTATGCCCTCCACCTGTCTCCCTGGACACCCTGCCTACCTGAGGACCCTTGCCACCACCACCAGACCTGCATGGCTCTCCCCAAGCCTCTCCTGCCCACCACCTCAACCCACCTGTCCTCCGCCAGTCTGCAACTCAAAGGTCCCCACGGCCCCTTCCCCATTCACACTCCTGTACATGCTGTATAACGAATTACCACACACTTAGCGCCTTAGAAGCGCACTCGCTTTTTTGGTTCACAGTTCTGTAGGTCAGAAGTCTGGCATAGCATGGCTGGGTTCCCTGCTCAGGGCTCATGAGGCCAAAATTAAGGTGTCAGCCTGGCTGAACGCTCATCTGAAGCTCTGAGGAAGACTCCACTTCCAAGCTCATTCATTCTTATTTTTGGGAGAATTCAGTTCCTTGTGGCTGTAGGGCTGAGGTCACCATTGCCCAGGTGTCTATCATCCAGGGGCCACTCTTAACTCCTGGAGATGACCTGCATCCTTGACACATGGCCCCTCCATCTTCAGGCCAGCAAGGGTCCATCAAATCCTTCTTGTGCTTTCAATCTCTGACTTCTTCCACCTCTGACCTCTGAATCCAGATTTAAGGGACTCCTGTGATTAGGTCAGACATTCTTTTTATTTTAACATCTCTATTGGAGTAAAACTGCTTTACAATGGTGTGTTAGTTTCTGCTGTGTAACAAAGTGAATCAGCTATACATATACATACATCCCCATATCCCCTCCCTCGTAAGCCTCCCTCCCACCCTCCCTATCCCACCCCTCTAGGTGGTCACAAAGCACGGAGCTGACCTCCCTGAGCTATGCAGCTGCTTCCCACTAGCTATCTATTTTACATTTGGTAGTGTATATATGTCCATGCCCCTCTCTCACTTAGTCCCAGCTTCCCCTTCCCTGTCCCCGGGTCCTCAAGTCCATTCTCTACACCTGCATCTTTGAATGATCTCCTTAAGGTCAACTGTGTCGTGGAGCATAACCTAACCCCAAGAATAAAAGCCACCATAGTCACAGTGCTGGGGATTAAACGGGGTGTGTACACTACGGAGCAGGGAATGTTAGGGACTGTCTCAGAATTCTGCCTCCCACACCCTCTCCACGTACAGAGTTTCATTTCTCTCTGCCAGTTTGGGAATACAATTCAATCCCATCCAGACCAAGAGTGTGAATACTACAGCTTTGTCTGATAACCTTGGTTTTCAAAGACATCTTCTCATCAACCTAAAGTGATTTCCTCGTGCAATTTCAGCCAACACTTTGGGGAGATTTGAATGTAGGAGCGTTGGTAAGTAGAGTTTACGTTCAAGCCATGAGTAACTGTTCACCCCACTGTTCACACCACCCTATACTCCGGGGGATGTGGGTTCTTACACTTGAGCGAAGAGAACACACAGGATCTGTCACCCCGAGTGAGAAGTACCAAGTCACATTATTTTTCCTCTTTTTTCCATCCTCAGAGGCTTACCCTGCTGGCCTTGCCTCAGCGTTCCTCTTCAGTAATCCGGAAGTTATCAGGAAAAAAAGTTAAATCAGTTACAATCTAATTCTCATACAAAAAAGAGGAAACAACCAATCAGCGCGTTGCAACATGCAGCACACTCTGCATAGCAAGAGGACCATCAAGTTGCCAGCTACTCTATATGCAGCCTTCCTTCTTCCAGCAATCATTTCTATAATTAGTCCTGGCACACTGTGCCCAATTAGATACTTCTGTGGCATATGGGCATGAAATGTATGTGTTCCTTAGTCACCCTACTTTACTGTTAAATTGTCTGCAGAGATTTTTCAAAAAATGGATAATTAAGCTTATTTCTTTGTCTCTTGTTTTCCAATTCCCTTAGAGTCTATTCAGGTGATATAATTATACTGTCTCCATGGCAGTGCTCATTATCTGCATCTAGAGGTGAAATCTTTGGGGGCTGCTGGTAAAATAACTTTTTCCTCTTAATCTGGCTTCAATCTGTACACCGTGAATGATGAAGCAGTTAAAAGTCACTGATGCTAACATGGATTTACCCTTTAGTTAGCACGGCAGGCTAATGCTCACATTCAATTACAAACTGAATGTGAATTTCTTTTTCGCTTAAATTTAACAAGGAAATACATAAACCCCTTACCCGCATCGCAATTTTGTTCTAATGAATTGCTCAATTATAATACCCGGACTATATAATGCTACTGAAACGGTTGTGATATTTGTAGACAAGTTATAAACAAGAGTTTAAAATGTAAATAATAAATTTCACAAATCACTTCAAAACCAATTAACTTCAAAGTATCGAAGCATTTAATAAAAGTCACCGCTCTGACACCTTCAGGTACTAATCTTACAGATATACACCTTATGTCCTACTTTCAACTACTTTGCTGCTTGTAATGCACTGCTGATGAGTAAAGAGCAAAGGATTTGGAGTCAAAAGACATGAGTTTGAATTTCAATCCTACCGCTTTCCACCTGTGAGGCCATCACCAAGCTACTGAACTTGTTCCCAGTCTTAGTTTCTTTATTTGAAGACGTAGAATAATAAGAATAATAATAACCTCATGAGATTCTTATGAGGATGAGAGAGAATATCATTGGCACCTAGTAAGTGACCAATAAATAGGGCTGCTCTTACTACTGCTGGAGTGATCCTGATGTGGAGCTCTGGGGGAAGACAGATTTTAGGCCGTGTGCCAGAATTCCTGAATCAGAATCTTCAGTTTCACAAGATCCTCGGTGATTCAGGTGCACATTAAAATTTGGGAAGCACTGCTGTTGAAGACAGCAAGCTTGTGGAATGTGGATGTTCCATTTTAGCCGTGAAGCATGAAGATGTTTCATGGGCCCTTTCCTAATACATGATTTGAAATGAAATTCCTTCTAATTTTTTGCATGTGTTGACAAAGTCTAAGGGATAGAATTCCTCCTCTTTTCACTCCCAAGCTAACAGAAAAATTTAATAAGATAACAGAGCCCTTAAAGATTCTATAGTCTAGGGCTTCCCTGGTGGCGCAGTGGTTGAGAGTCCGCCTGCCGATGCAGGGGACACGGGTTCGTGCCCCGGTCCGGGAAGATCCCACATGCTGCGGAGCGGCTAGGCCCGTGAGCCATGGCTGCTGAGCCTGCGCGCCCAGAGCCTGTGCTCCGCAACGGGAGAGGCCACAACAGTGAGAGGCCCGCGTACCGCAAAAAAAAACAAAAAAAGATTCTGTAGTCTAAACCTCCTTTATATAGATTAGGGGGACAAGGCCAAGGAGAGGAATGGGTTAGTGGTGGATCTGGCATCCCATTCTTCTTACTGGTTTAATATAAATATCCTCTAGACCACAGACTTAATCCAGTACAGGTAGGTGAAACCTTTATTTTCTTGGATGAATATAAGCCTAGCTACTTTAATTAGTTATTTAATAGGAGGAGGAAGCAAAGAATTAGGGTACAAACATGACATAGACAAATTAATAGAATGCTTAAGAGCTTAGACTTTGGAGTCAGGTTCAAATCCCGCCTGAGGCATCAGGCTGGTATGAAACTCCCTTCATCCTTAACCCTCTGAGCCTTGGTTTCTTCATCTGTGAAATGAAGTTAGTAAAACGTGTTTTATAAAGTTGTGAATAATAAATGAGACCACATGTAAAGATTTAGCATAGAGCAAGGTACATAATAACTGCTCAATAAACGATGACAGTATTACTTACATTACTATTTGGCATGGCTAATGAGCTCACAGATAAGCAGGGAGAAAGCATGAACATGGATAATTGACTCAGTGTCCCAAAAGGAGACAGAAATCACATCAGTTATTTTGTCAGGAAGAATAGTTCTGCAAAGATCTATTCACTAGTTATGTGAGAACAGAAAAGGCAAAAAGAGGACACCAGAGCATCCCAGAGTGAGTAGCTGCATGAAGTAGGATGAGGATTGTGGCAAAGAGGGAAGAGGGTGGAATTATTAAAGCTTAGGAGCTTGAATGAGAAGGCCTCTGAAACCGCAAGTCTGATCTCAGAGAAGACAGTGCTTCTTGGCTGCTGTCTCTGACATGGGCATCGTAAGTCTGGTTCTGGAAATTTGCGGGAAACTGCAAACTGGCTTCAACTGCTGCAGCTGGACAGAATTTCTGCTGCCTGAAGCCCACAGCTATGGAAAACAGGAAGCTAATGGGACAGAGCAATCTCTCCTCCTTCCTCTACTCTTCCTGTCTCCCTCTGTGGTTCCCTACTTAGAAAGTCTACCAGGGAGCAGTTGGCAAAGGAACAATGTGGCTTGTAGAGCAGCAGCCCGACCAGCATCCCAAAGCTCAGAATGGAAGGATGGATTTGGAGCTGAGAGACAATAGCTTTCTAAGGGGCACTACAGGCTGTTGTAATACAAAACTGAGTGATAAGGGCCATAAGAGAGTTTGCATTTTGGGGAATGTGGGAGTCCAGAGAAAAACTAATTACTTCCAGCTGGGCACACAGTACTCCATGAGCTACGCCTTAAAAAGGAGATAAGAATTTGCCCCATGGAGCTTCTTCCTCCTCCACTTCCCCTTTCCCAACTCTATTAAAATAAACATGGAAAAATGAGGAAGTGGGAGCTGGAGCATCATTACTCCAGGCTTCTACGAAGCTGGCAGATACATGATTCCCTGAAGCAGAGGGAGGAAGGAACAACCATGAACCCAATCTTCACAAAGCAGTTCTTCCTTTCCATTTTCGTCTGTGGTTTGCCTCTGACTACTTAGGGTTTTTGGAAGTTTCTTGTGATTGTGTTTCTGACAGAATAACGGGGATCCAGGTAGAACAACAGTAACCATGAAATGCACAGAGTCGAAGACACTGGGTGGAATGTGCATTATCCAACCTTGGCAACAGCCTCCCTCTACTGGATGGGGAGTTTTAATTAAATAAGCTCTTGAGTTGGGGCATTCATCAGCAAACCACAGGCCAAATGCTTAACAAAGGTAAAACCTCTTCTTTCTCGTAGATGAAACTCAGACAGCATCATGACATTAGCTTTACCTTCAGAAAAAAAGAAATCCCTCACACAAAGTACCCGGGAAAAAATCCATTAGGATGTAAACAGGAACCAAGGGAAAAACTGGGGTGCAGCATCAACGATGGAGAGAGGGTAGAAGTCACAACAAGTGTGTTTGCATTTTCCCAATTATAGACTAAATGCCACCAATCTTCTGCATTATGCATTATATTTACATCAAAAACAAGAACTAAGAGGCAAGTCATGTATCTGTTTTTTAAGAAAGATAAGGTGTGTGGTTACCAGGTTCTTTGAATTTTTTTCTTTTTAAGGTGCTAGTCACATTTAATAAGTATCTTAAGCTCTCTGGATTCTTTCTCTTCCCTTTTCTAGAACAGATGATATGCATCACTTTTCTTAAGGAATCAAATAGACTTAATCAAAAGATACCAGATTGCAACACCTCCTTTGCACTGAGAGCCCATTTATAACCATTTGCTAAAAGAATGCCAGAAATATACACGAATAGTATATTACGGAGTGTGTTCATTTACTAGGGCTGCCATAACAAAATACCACAGACTCAGTGGCTTAAACAACAGAAGTTTGTTTTCAAACAGTTCTGTATGTTGGAAGTCCAAGATCAAGGTATCAGGAGGGTTGGTTTCTCTCCAAGGAGACCTCTGTCCTTGGCTTGCAGAAAACTACTTTCAGGCTGTGTCCTCACAGGGCCTTTTCTCTGTGTGGGCCTATCCTGGTATCTCTTCCTCTTCTTATAAGAACACTAGTCATATTGGATTAGGACCGCATCTTAGAAGCCTCATTTTAACTTAATTACCCCTCAAAGACCATATCTTTGGATAAGGTTATGTTCTGAAGTACTGAGGGTTAAGACTTCAACACATGAATTTTGGCGAGACACAATTCATCCCATAATATTTAGTAAGTGTAAATATGTCAACATAATAAGATATGGATTTCTATTAAAGTACCAACTCTCTATATCATTGATACTTATAAAGTTTAAAAACTAGGGGAAATTAATTTTAAGTGTAATAAGCTGAAAAGAAACAATATAGCAAAAGCATTAAAAATAGATGCTAACACTGGGAAAAAGAATATTTCCAAGAATTATGTATTCCTATAGTTTCTCTACCAGGTAAAAGGCATGATATTGGGTCTGCCTTGGCTGTATATAGAGGACAAAGAGTATTAGGCTCGAGGTATAACCTAAGATTAAGAAAGTTAAAGACCTATATACACTGAAAACTATAAGACATTGATGAAAGAAATTGAAAAGACACAAATAAATGGATACATGGTCCATGCTCATGGATTGGAAGAATTAATATTGTTAAAATGTCCATGCTACCCAAAGCAATCACTGTAGATTCAATGCAATCTTTATCAAATTTCCAATGTCATTTTTCACAAAAACAAATCAAACAATCATAAAATTTGTATGGAATCAAAAATCTCAATTAGCCAAAGCAATCTTGAGAAAGAATAAAGCTATAGGTATCATGGTCCCTGATTTCAAACAATATTACAAAGCTAGAGTAATCAAAACAATATAGTATTGGCATAAAAACACACACATAGATCAATGGAACAGAATACAGAGCCCCCAAATAAACCCATGCATTTGTGGTCAACTAATTTATGACAACGAGACCAAGAGTATACAATTGGGAGTAGACAGTCTCTTCAATAAATCGTGCTAGGAAAACTGGACAGCCACATGCAAAAGAATGAAAACAGACCACTATCTTACACCATACACAAAAATTAACTCAAAAGCCATTAAAGAATTGAACATAAGACCTGAAACCATAAAACTTTTAGAAGAAAACATAGGCAGTAAGCTCCTTGACATTACTCATGGCAATGAGTCTTTGGATTTGACTTTAAAAGCAAAGGCAACAAAATCAAAAATAAACAAGTGAAATTAGATCAAACTAAAAAGCCTCTGTACAGCAAATGAAACCATCAAAAAATGAAAAGGCCATATGTGAAATCTAAAAAATAAAACAAACTAGTGAATATAACAAAAAGGAAACAGTCTCACAGATATAGAGAACAAACTAGTGGTTACCAGTGGAAAGAGGGAAAGGGGCAGGGCAAGACAGGGGTAGGGGATTAAGAGGTGCAAACTATTATGTATAAAATAGATAAGCTACAAGGACATATTGTACAACACAAGGAATATAGCCATATTTTATAACTATAAATGGAGTATAACCTTTAAAAATTGTGAATCATTATTTTGAATACTTGTAACTTAATAAAAAATGTTTTTAATGAAAAAGCAACCTACTCAATGGGAGAACGGAGAATATTTGCAAATTATATATCTGATATGGGTCGATATCCAAAATATATAAGGAAGTCATACAATTAAATAGCAAAAACAAAACAAAAACCAAACAACCCAATCAAAAAAATGGCCAGAGGACCTGAACAGACATTTTTCCAAAGAAGACAGAGGGACAACAGATACATTAAAAATTTCATCACTAATCATCAGGGAAATGCAGATCAAAACCACAAAGAGGTATTACATCATACCTGTTAGAATGGCTATTATCCAAAAGACAAGAAACAACAAGTGTTGGTGAGACAGTGGAGAAAAGGGAACTCTTGTGCACTACTGGGGCAAATACAAATTGGTGCAGTCACTACGGAAAACAGTATAGCATTTTCTCAAAAAATTAAAAATAGAACTACCATATGATCCAGCAATTCCACGTCTGGGTATTTTTCTGAAGAAAATGAAAACACTAACTTGGAAAGATATCTGCACCCTCATATTCATTGCAACATTATTTACAACAGCCAAGACATGGAAGCAACCTAAGTGTCCACTGACGGATGAATGGATAAAGGAGATGTAGTACATATATATAATGAAATATTATTCAGCTATAAAAAAGAATAAAAGCCTGTTAAAAACATGGATAGAGCTTGAGGGTTTTTTGCTCAGTGAAATAAGTCAGACAGGCAAAGACCGCTTGATTTCACTTATAGGTGGAATCTAAAACCAAAACAAAGCCAACAAAGAAACAAAACAAAAACAAACTCCTAGATACAGAGAATAGATTAGCGGTTACTCTGGCAAAGGAGAAGAAAGCTGCGGGGTGGGTGAGGGGGGTGGGTAGGCAAAACAGGTAAATGGGGTCAACTGTATGGTGATGGATAACTGGACTTGTGTATACTGTGTAGTGTACACAGATGTTGAACTATTATGCTATGCACCTGAAACTGATATAATAATACTTAAAAAAAAACAGAGTTCATAGACTCAGAGATCAGATTGGTGGCTGACAGAGGTTGGGGACAAGGGTTGGGTGAAATAAGTGATGGGGGTCTCAAAAGCTATAAACTTCCAGTTATAAAATAAATAAGTCATGGGGCTGTAATGTAAAGCATGGTGACTACAGTTAATAATACAGTATTACACATTTGAAAGTTGCTAAGAAAGTAAAACTTAAAAGTCCTCATCACAAGAAAAATAAATTGTATGTATATAACTAGGCTATGCACGGTGATGGATGTTAACTAGCCTTACTGTGTGATCATTTCTCGATGCATATAAATATCAAATCATTATGCTGTATACCTGAAAGTAATATAATGTTATAATCAATTTTACACAATAAAAAATATAAATCAATAGAGAGGCAAACAGACAGACAGACTGACTGTCGGCAGTTACCTCATTTAAGTTTGCCAAGGACAGTCTGCTCAAAGTGATTGTCAGTGTATTGACTAAGGCATGTATGACTATGAGGGAATACCACCCCCTTCCCTGTGCCATTGTTCTTTATGTGAAAGATCACTGGCGAAGAAGAGTTTTGTATGCAGACATATAGCCGAAAAGTCAAACACAACAAAAATAGGTAAGAGACCCTTCACCTTATATGCATAGTTATCCAAAAACTTCCCTTGAATGGAAGGTGACACTCCATATATATCTTTTGTGCAGGCTGTGACATGCACTAATGAGGTCCATTTTGCTGCCTATCAAAAAGCATTCTTCTTTGCCAATAGCTACCCACTGTGGATGAGGACTGCAGTTTCCATAGTGACAGATATGGTCAGCATTTCAAAGGAACCAACATCTTCAACTGAACAAAACCAATTGAATACAAACTTATTGGCTATAATCTCCAAGTGGAATAGCCGTGTTCATAATTCTCAAAACAAAAACAGAGTACAATGTCCTTGTCCTGAAGCAAATCCTAGTCAAAGTGATGCTGACTCCCATTAAACCATGTTGGTCATGAGAAATTATTAAAGAGCTATTTTCTGTGTAAGGTTTTTTGCTTTAATGAATCTCAACCCCAAAGGTTTTCTTCTTTTGTTTTGAGCAAAATGTAGAATCATCCCTTGCGGAAATATAAAAGTTGGCAGTGTTGTAATACATTATAACCCTTAATGTGCTTTGTATAGGGAGAAACCTACAAAAACTGGTGTTTATAGCATTTGCATTGATGGTCCCAATGGATCAGTCACACAATTTTTAATCCAAGAATGAACACTAAAAATCTTCACATAACTTTACACTATTTCAAATGTTCTAAATATGAAATATTTAAGGAAAATCATTCTGGGGAATAATTTTTCCCACCATCAGCAGTTTCTCTCACTTTTCCTGCTCATATCCCTTGACAAGGTATAATAAACTCTAACACTCAAATGCATACTCTGATGGGTTTGTAATGAGATTTTGCTTTGAAATTTAGTTATGTTCCCACAACTACACCATAAGTGATGATAGTCACATGAATTTAAGGGGCATAAGAAAAAATTGTATTATTCAAGTGTTTTGGACATGGGGCTTTTCATAAAATTTGAGACTTTCATGCACATTTTGAGTTATATAATTATTCCACTGACTACAGATTTTAAAAAGAGTACCCTTGATAGTTATGTAGCTGCGGTTTCACGCTGCTCTCCTGCTGCAGAGGTGGTTAGCTACGTACGGACTCTATTCCTCCCACCTTCTCATTTAAAAATAAACCTCTAAAGAACTTGAATGCAAAAACATTAGCTTAACATTTCATTAATAATTTCAATGCAAAAAAGCAAAAGTAATATGAAATCACCCACACAGAGTATGATATATTCTTGAGTTCCTGTTATATTTGTAAAATGATTCTTAGTTTAGAAAGGAAAGATTTAGGTTATCAAAGTAGTATTCACCCCAAAAAAGTTAACTTTTCTTTTAAAATTTTTTGAATATACTTATTTTTAAAGAAAATAAGACTAGAACAGATTTTCTACCAATTTGTACTCCTGTGCTTGATGTGATCTAAATGCATATATTGCAATTTTGCAACTATGACAAAACTATTGTTCTTTTTATTTTTTATTATTACTTTTAAAAACTATTTTTATCGTAATAGAACATTATACTATATATTATTTTAATAATGACAACATTTTTTTACATGAGATATATATATAAAGTAAATGGAATGTGAATATAAATATAAAACGTAAAGAAATGAATCAGATCAGAGCAATTTTTCAGAAGAAGACAGGAGGTACTAAACAACAACAATAATCTTTTACATAAAAATGCTCTCGATAAAAGTTGTTCCTCAGACTTTTCAATCTTTCCTAGGCTCAGTTTCACCACTCATGGTATTAAAGAACTATGAGGAAAAATACTGTAGTGAAAGATATTCAAATACACTATTCCGAATATTGTCATAATGAACATTTTATACCACGTGGGTGTTGCTTACAAGAATTGTCTGTGCTTCCTGTTCACATAGTTATCCACCAGCAACAAAAGGAAAGACAGTAAAAACATAGCTTGGAATTTTTCAAACTAATCCAGCCTTGTCATAGGAGTAAAGGAACTCAAGACAGGCTGAAAACATTGTTAGGTGGAGTATGAGGTCAGAGTCAGGAAGGATACTCAGGAAGTTTCCATTTTATTTGGAGTCTGTTTAGCTGAATTAGGATGAGATGAAAGAAGTAGGTAGTTTCTTGTATCCCATGTAAACTGGAACCAACCAAACCCCTAGGTAGACACACACTATCTGGCAATCAGCTCTGGTGTGGGGTCCTTTGGAAAGAATCTCAGGGGCAGAAAGCCAAGGCCGGGGCATCCACACTTCACGTGGCTGACCACTGCCTGGCCTAGGGAGTAACCCCCTCGGGGTGCAAGGTTCACAGTCTTATAGATAAATTAGATATGTGATGCCCTTCTTGTTTATTTCTTTAAACCACAGTTCTCTGAAGGTGAAATTCATGACAGTTTCCTACTACACCTGCCACTTTTTATTAATAAATCAACACGGAAGCACACAGTAATAATAAACTAAGCACTAGAAAGGCACAGAAAGGAAACAAACGAAAGTTTGGTAAACTATTCGGCCTCACAAGAAATTTAAATTTTAACACAATTATATCTTTATCATTCTCACCTGTCATGCTGTCAAATATTTTTAACAATGATACGCCATGCTAGAAAAGAATCGGGCACACAATTCTTTCTCATACACTACTGGTCTCAGTACATCCACCTAAGAATGCAATGTGGCAGTATGTTTCAAGGGACTTAATGATGTTCACCATCACTGTGCCGACAATTCCACCTTGAACACTGGATACTTAGAGGAATAAAACTAACAGTGAAGAGCTATGTGCATAGATGATCCGCGGAGGATTATTCATGGGAACAACTTACATGTACTACAGAAAGCTAATCTCTAACAAAATCTGTGGGGTTCTGCTCCTACTTAGAAGGCAGAAACTGCAAGAGAATGTCTGTCCCTCCCTAAATCATAACTTCCTTGAGTCTATCAGAGACCTGAAGTTGCAAGGCAAACAAATCAATTGAATTCTAAAGAATGAAAAGCCCCACCTATGTGTCCGAACACACGAACATGTTCACCTTTGAAAGCACAGGCAGGAGAGGTGGTTATCTTACAAGCAGGCAAGGGCAAAGCAGCTGAAACTTATACTAATTCTTTAAGGCCAAGTGTGGGCTAACATGACAGTTCAACGCACCTGAGAGCCCCTTACGTGAAATAGCCTTCATTCATTCACAAACATTTCCACAGGCTTCTGCTGGGTGCTCACGACAAAGACAGGGAGCGGAGCGGGAGAAAAAGAGAGCTTTCCTCAGTGGGTCACAGGAACTCCTGCTAACTTCCCAGACCTCTCACTCACAGGAAGCAAAAGTCTGAAGCCACTGGAGGAGAGGTAAGAAATATTCCTATTCGCAGGTCCCAAGAAAAGATCTATTACTTCTGAGGGAGAAATAGAAAAAAGAAACTCCTTCCTCTGGGAAAAGGACAGGAAGCCTTCAGAGTCCGGTACCCATGCAAAGCTGTTTTTGGGTGAAGCAGAGCAAACTCTCTTCTACCCGAGACCTCCACAGATACAGAGCAAGACCCGACTACTACTGGAGCTGGACCAAGAAAACGAAGGACTTCCCTTCCCCCACCACGAGCTGAGCGCTCACTGCTGGGAGGAGAGCAAAAGTGTAGAAAGAGATGTCCCTGGATGTGCAGATGGGCAGGGACTACTGAAGCTGAGGGAGCTGAGGCAGGAGCCTAAAAAACACCTGCCCACCCTCCAGGTGGAGGAATTTGAAATCTGGGATGCACTGGTGGTAACTGTAGCAACAGAAAAACCCAAACCCAGCTCACCTGATGAACTCAATCTCCCATACTGAGCCATACTAACAAACAATAGTGCCCATTTCCACTACTGTTTTATACAAATTGCCTCACTTTCAATAAAAAACTACAAGACACATAGAAAAGCAAAAAAAAAAAAAAAAAAAAGGAATTAAACCAATGTCAACAGAAAAAGCAATAAATTATGGTCCCCATTATGCAGGCATTAGAAATAATACTTAGGGACTTTGCTGGTGGTGCAGTGGTTAAGAATCTGCCTGCCAATGCAAGAGACACGGGTTCAAGCCCTGGTCCGGGAAGATACCACATGCTGCAGAGCGACTAAGCCCATGAGCCACAACTACTGAGCCTGTGCTCTAGAGCCCGTGAGACACAACTACTGTGCCCATGTGCCACAACTATGGAAGCCCGTGCACCTAGAGCCTGTGCTGCACAACAAGAGAAGCCACCACAATGAGAAGCCCGCGCACCGCAATGAAGAGTAGCCCCCGCTCGCCGCAACTAGAGAAAGCCTGTGCGCAGCAACGAAGACCCAATGCAGCCCAAAATAAATAAATTTATTTAAAAAAAAAAGAAAGAATACTTAGAATATAGAAATACTCCCATGATGTGGTCGTTGCCTTAGGAAAAAAGTTCAGACAGATATCTCTTCAAATTCACGTAAACTAATATACAGAAGAAATTCCTGGAAGCAGTATACCAATAATAGTGCTTGTACTCAGAGGGACGAGACTATCTTTTTTTTTTTAATGTGCTTTTCTTTCTATTTTTATATTCCAGATTTAATGCATGGTTGTCACAAATTTTATACAATAATAATAATAATCTTTCTCTAATAAAAACATGTATAACTAATATTTTGCATAATATTTGGTTGTCTAAAAGGAGCTTAAAGTGCTTGGCTATCAGAAAGGTTACAAATACCAGACTGTTCAGTGAAAAAGAGACCACCAACTAGTGGCCAAAATGTTTAATTCACCTGCAACTGAAAGGCTGGACAAAACAAAATACCACAAAATATGATTCCTAATCATTTAAGTAATGGTAAAGTTGCAACGGTCAACATTATCTGTTTAGCATTTACTAAGTGGTATGAACACTACATATACTAGCTAATTTAATACTCATAAATTCATGAAATACCAATATGGTTCTTATTTACAGATAAGAAAACTGATGTCTAAACTTTGAATATATTTAAAGCATCAGCAGGTATCAAACCCATTAATATTAAGTAACTAATGATGATCATGACTGTAAAAATAGCTGTCATCTACTAATCACCTGCTATATTCTAGACTCTGTCCTAAGTGTTTTATTAATAGATATGGTTTCAAAATAACTTTTAAACTGAGGCTCAGAGAGTGTAATGAACTAGCCCAAAATCATGCAGCTAGTAAGGCAAGTTGCCCAGAATCAAAGAGAGATCTGTCATGCTTCAAAGTGCAGACTCAACCCCTGTGCTTTATACACATGACATTAAAGGTCCTGGAATCCGAACGTTCCACCAAGTTCCTTCCTGTAACATAACTTGAAATATTTTATAGGGTATACTTGATTTTTACCAGGGCTTTGGATTCCGATTTGGTAAATCTTCCTTGGTTGCTGGTTTGACTCATTCCTATCCAGACCAGGACAGCCCCCGACCTTGCAGGGAGGGATTTCTCTCTGCTTCTTATAGACTACCAACAAAGCCCATGTGTTTATCGCTAATCAACCTGCTTCCAGGCCTCCAGCATTTCCATCATAGGCTTTAGCTCTCCCTGGAAATAAAGGCAGTTTTTCACTTTTGTTGTTGTTGTTGTTATAAGAACATTTAACATGATATCTGCCGTTTTAACAAATTGTTAAGTGTACAATAGGGTGTTGGTAACTACAGACACAAAGTTGTACAGCAGATCTCTAGACTTATTCATCTTGCATGACTGCAACTTCATACCCGTTGAATAAAAACTTCCCATTTCTCCTTACTCCCAGCTCCTGGATCCCACTACTCTACTCTATTTTAGATACCTCATATGTATTAGTCAGGGCTCTCCAGAGAAACAGAACCATTAGGAAATATATAAGGAGAGATGATAGATAGATAGATAGATAGATAGACAGACAGATTTACTATAGGAATTGACTCACACAATTATGGAGGTTGAGAAGTATCACAATTTGCAATCTGTAATCTGTAAAACCAAGAAAGCTAATGGTATAAATCAGTCCAATGCCAAAGGTCTGAGAACCAGTAAAAGTCATGGAGTCCAAAGGCCCGGGAACCAGGAGTTCTGACAACCAAGGGCAGGAAAATATGGATGTCCCAGCTCAGGAAAAGAGTGAATTCAACCTTCCTTTGTCTCTTTGTTCTATTCAGGCCCTCTAAGGATTGGCTGGTGCCCACCGACATTGGTGAGGGTGGATGTCTTTACTCAGCTTAATAAATCAAATGCTAATCTCTTCCCAAAACAACCCTCATGGACACAGCCAGAAACAGTATTTTACCAACTATCTGGGCATCGCTTAGCCCAGTCAAGTTGACATAAATTAATCATAACATCATATAATCGAATCATGCAGTATTTGTCTTTCTGTGACTGGCTCATGTAACTTCTCATGATGTCCTCCAGGTTCACTCTTCCTATAACCTACTGCAGAATATATATACACACATCTTCTTTATCCATTCATCCATTAATGGACATTTTGGTTGTTCCTACATATTGCCTATTGTAAATAATGCTGCAGTGAATATGGAACTGCAGATAACTCTTCAAGATCCTGCTTTCAATTCTTTTGGATAAACACCCAGAAACAGGATTGCTGGATCATATGGTAGTTCTATTTTTAATTTTCTGAGGAACCATCATACTGTTTTTCATAGCAATTGCACCATTTTGCATTCCACCAGCAGCATGCAAGGGTTTCAGTTTCTCCACATCCTCTCTAACACTTATATGTTTTGTTGTTTTTATAATAGCCATCCCAACAGATATGAGTTGATACCTCATTGTTGCTTTGATTTGCATTTCCCTCATGATTAGTTATGTTGAGAATCCTTATATCTCTTGGCCATTTGCATTTTCTCTTTGGAAAAATGTGTATTCAAGTCCTTTGTCCATTTATTAATCAGGTTATTTATTTTTTGCTATTGAGCTGTAGGAGTTCCTTATACATTATAGATTTTAACCCTTTACCAGCTATATGGTTTGCAAGTATTTTCTCCCATTCCATAGGCTGCCTTTTCACTGTGTTATTTGTTGCTATGCAGAAGCTTTTTAATTCGGTGTAGTCTCACTTGTTTATTTTTGCTTTTGTTGCCTGAGCTTTTGGTGTCATATCCAAGAAATCATTGCCAACACCAGTGTCATGAAACTATTTCCTTCACTTCTCCATCTGCTTCTTCGTTTCTAAAATAATGCCTCTCTTTTTCCTGGTGTTATACCTTTACTGTAAAGGAGAGAGTGGCAATAAATGTGTGTATTCAGTCTGTCTTGCTCTGATGAAAGTTCTAAAGTTTGTTTTGAATTTCACATATATCTGAATTTACAGAGAAGTCAGACTAGTACACATCGGTTGCATGACGTTACTGAAAAATAATAAAAAGAGCTACTATTGTTGAGGACTACTATATGCCAAGTACTATCTTAAGAAATTTGCATTCACGATCTTATTTAGGTTCTCAAACAACCCTCAGAGATTCATACAATTATTATCCCCATTTTACTGATAAGGAAACTGGGGTTTAGAGGTTAAACATTTATCCAGTATTTTTAACTGTATAACCTTTTTTTTTAAACATCTTTATTGGAGTATAATTGCTTTACAATGTTGTGTTAGTTTCTGCTTTCTAACAAAGTGAATCAGTTATACGTATACATATATCCCCATATCTCTTCCCTCTTGCATCTCCCTCCATCCCACCTTCCCAATCCCACCCCTCTAGGTGGTCACAAAGCACCGAGCTGATCTCCCTGTGCTATGTGGCTGCTTCCCACTAGCTAGCTATTTTACATTTGGTAGTGTATATATGTCCATGCCACTCTCTCACTTTGTCCCAGCTTACCATTTCCCCTCCCCATGTCCTCAACTGCATTCTTGAGTAGGTCTCTGTCTTTATTCCCATCTTGCCCCTAGGTTCTTCATGACTTTTTTTTTTTTAGATTCCATATATATGTGTTAGCATACAGTATTTGTTTTCTCTTTCTAACTTACTTCACTCTGTATGACAGACGCTAGGTCCATCCACCTCATTACAAATAACCTAAATTCATTTCTTTTTATGGTTGAGTAATATTCCATTGCATATATGTGCCACATCTTCTTTATCCATTCATCTGTTGATGGACACTTAGCTTGCTTCCATGTCCTGGCTACTGTAAATAGAGCTGCAATGAACATTTTGGTACATGACTCTTTTGGAATTATGCTTTTCTCAGGGTATATGCCCAGTAGTGGGATTGCTGGGTCATATGGTAGTTCTATTTTTAGTTTTTTAAGGAACCTCCATACTATTCTCCATAGTGGCTGTATCAATTTACATTCCCACCAACAGTGCAAGAGGGTTCCCTTTTCTCCACACCCTCTCCAGCATTTATTGTTTCTAGATTTTTTGATGATGGCCATTCTGACCAGTGTGAGATGATATCTCATTGTAGTTTTGATTTGCATTTCTCTAATGATTAATGATGTTGAGCATTCTTTCATGTGTTTGTTCGCAATCTGTATATATTCTTTGGAGAAATGTCTATGTAGGTCTTCTGCCCATTTTTGGATTGGGTTGTTTGTTTTTCTGATATTGAGCTGCATGAGCTGCTTGTAAATTTTGGACATTAAACCTTTGTCAGTTGCTTCATTTGCAAATATTTTCTCCCATTCTGAGGGCTGTCTTTTGGTCTTGTTTATGGTTTCCTTTGCTGTGCAAAAGCTTTGAAGTTTCATTAGGTCCCATTTGTTTATTTTTGTTTTTATTTCCATTTCTCTAGGAGGTGGGTCAAAAAGGATCTTGCTGTGATTTAGGTCAGAGTGTTCTGCCTATGTTTTCCTCTAAGAGCTTGACAGTGTCTGGCCTTACATTTAGGCCTTTAATCCATTTTGAGTTTATTTTTGTGTATGGTGTTAGGGAGTGTTCTAATTTCATTCTTTTACACGTAGCTGTCCAGTTTTCCCAGCACCACTTATTGAAGAGACAGTCTTTTCTCCATTATATACTCTTGCCTCCTTTATCAAAGATAAGGTGACCAGATGTGTGTGAGTTTACTCTGGGCTTTCTATCCTGTTCCATTGATCTATATTTCTGTTTTTGTGCCAGTACCATACTGTCTTGATTACAGTAGTTTGGAGTATACTCTGAAGTCAGGGAGCCTGATTCCTCCAGCTCCATTTTTCTTTCTCAAGATTGCTTTGGCTATTCGGGGTCTTTTGCGTTTCCATACAAATTGTGAAATTTTTTGTTCTAGTTCTGTGAAAAATGCCACTGGTAGTTTGATAGGGATTGCATGGAATCTGTAGATTGCTTTGGGTAGTAGAGTCATTTTCACAATGTTGATTCTTTCAACCCAAGAACATGGTATATCTCTACATCTGTTTGTATCATCTTTAATTTTCTTCATCAGTGTCTTATAATTTTCTGCATACAGGTCTTTTGTCTCCTTAGGTAGGTTTATTCCTAGATATTTTATTCTTTTTGTTGCATTGATAAATGGGAGTGTTTTCTTAATTTCACTTTCAGATTTTTCATCATTAGTGTATAGGAATGCTAGAGATTTCTGTGCATTAATTTTGTATCCTGCTACTTTACCAAGTTCATTGATTAGCCCTAGTAGTTTTCTGGTAGCATCTTTAGGATTCTCTATGTATAGTATCATGTCATCTGCAAACAGTGACAGCTTTACTTCTTCTTTTCCGATTTGGATTCCTTTTATTTCTTTTTCTTCTCTGATTGTTGTGGCTAAAACTTCCAAAACTATGTTGAATAATAGTGGTGAGAGTGGGCAACCTTGTCTTGTTCCTGATCTTACTGGAAATGATTTTAGTTTTTCAACATTGAGGACGATGTTGCCTGTCGGCTTGTCACATATGACCTCTATTATGTTGAGGAAAGTTCCCTCTATGCGTACTTTCTGGAGGGTTTCTATCATAAATCGGTGTTAAATTTTGTCGAAAGCTTTCTCTGCATCTATTGAGATGATCATATGGTTTTCCTCCTTCAGTTTGTTAATATGGTGTATCACATTGATTGATTTGCATATATTGAAGAATCCTTGCATTCCTGAGATAAACCCCACTTGATCATGGTGTATGATCCTTTTAATGTGCTGTTGGATTCTGTTTGCTAGTATTTTGTTGAGGATTTTTGCATCTATGTTCATCAGTGATATTAGCCTGTAGTTTTCTTTCTTTGTAACATCTTTGTCTGGTTTTGGTATCAGGGTGATGCTGGCCTCGTAGAATAAGTTTGGGAGTGTTCCTCCTTCTGCTATATTTTGGAAGAGTCTGAGAACGATAGGTGTTAGCTCTTCTCTAAATGTTTGATAGAATTCACCTGTGAGGCCATCTGGTCCTGGGCTTTTGTTCGTTGGAAGAATTTTAATCACAGTTTCAATTTCAGTGCTTGTGATTGGTCTGTTCATATTTTCTCTTTCTTCCTGGTTCAGTCTCGGAAGGTAGTGCATTTTTAAGAATTTGTCCATTTCTTCCAGGTTGTCCATTTTATTGGCATAGAGTTGCTTGTAGTAATCTCTCATGATCCTTTGTATTTCTGCAGTGTCAGTTGTTACTTCTCCTGTTTCATTTCTAATTCTATTGATTTGAGTTTTCTCCCTTTTTTTCTTGATGATTCTGGCTAATGCTTTATCAATTTTGTTTATCTTCTCAAAGAATGAGATTTTAGTTTTATTGATCTTTGCTATCATTTCCTTCATTTCTTTTTCACTTATTTCTGATCTAATCTTTATGATTTCTTTCCTTCTGCTAACTTTGGGGTTATTTTGTTTTTCTTTCTCTAATTGCTTTAGGTGTAAGGTTAGGTTGTTTATTTGAGATTTTTCTTGTTTCTTAAGGTAGGATTGTATTGCTATAAACTTCCCTCTTAGAACTGCTTTTGTTGCATCCCATAGGTTTTGGGTCGTCATGTTTTGTCATTTCCTTCTAGGCATTTTTTTATTTCCTCTTTGATTTCTTCAGTGATCTCTTGGTTATTAAGTAGTGTATTGTTTAGCCTCCATGTGTTTGCATTTCTTACAGATTTTCTCCTGTAATTGATATCTAGTCCCATAGCGTTGTGGTCAGAAAAGATACTTGATACAATTTCAATTTTCTTAAATTTACGAAGGCTTGATTTGTGACCCAAAATATGATCTATCCTGGAGAATGTTCCGCGAGTACATGAGAAGAATGTGTATTCTGTTGTTTTTGGCTGGAATGTCCTATAAATATCAATTAAGTCCCTCTTGTTTCATGTATCATTTATAGCTTGTGTTTTCTTATTTATTTTCATTTGGATGATCTGTCCATTGGTGAAAGTGGGGTGTTAAAGTCCCCTACTATGATTGTGTTACTGTCGATTTCCCGTTTTATGGCTATTCGTATTGGCCTTATGTATTGAGATGCTCCAATGTTGGGTGCATAAATATTTACAATTGTTATATCTTCTTCTTGGATTGATCCCTTGATCATTATTTAGTGTGCTTCTTTGTCTCTTGTAATAGTCTTCATTTTAAAGGCTATTTTTCCTGATCTGAGAATTGCTACTCCAGCTTTGTTTTGGTTTCCATTTGCATGGAATATCTTTTTCCATCCCCTCACTTTCAGTCTGTATGTGTCCCTAGGTCTGAAGTGGGTCTCCTGTAGACAGCATATATATGGGTCTTGTTTCTGTATCCATTCAGCCAGTCTATGTCTTTTGGTTGGAGCATTTAATCCATTTACATTTAAGGTAATTATTAATATGTATGTTCCTATTCCCATTTTCTTAATTGTTTTGGGTTTGTTATTGTAGGTCTTTTCCTTCTCTTGTGTTTCCTGCCTAGAGAAGTTCCTTTAGCATTTGTTGTAAAGCTGGTTTGGTGGTGCTGATTTTTCTTAGCTTTTGCTTGTCTGTAAAGGTTTTAATTTCTCTGTCAAATTTGAATGAGATCCTTGCTGGGTAGAGTGATCTTGGTTGTAGATTTTTCTCCATCATCACTTTAAATATGTCCTGCCAGTCCCTTCTGGCTTGCAGACTTTCTGCTGAAAGATCAGCTGTTAACCTCATAGGGATTCCCTTGTATGTTATTTTATTGCTTTTCCCTTGCTGCTTTTAATATTTTTTCTTTGTATTTAAGTTTTAATAGTTTGATTAATATGTGTCTTGGCATGTTTCTCATTGGATATATCCTGTATGGGACTCTCTGTGCTTCCTGGACTTGATTAACTATTTCCTTTCCTATATTAGGGAAGTTTTCAACTATAATCTCTTCAAACATTTTTTCAGTCCCTTTTTTTTTCTCTTCTTCTTCTGGGACCCCTATAATTCGAATGTTGGTGTGTTTAATGTTGTGCCAGAGGTCCCTGAGACTGTCCTCAATTCTTTACATTCTTTTTTCTTTATTCTGCTCTGCCATAGTTATTTCCACTATTTTATCTTCCAGGTCACTTATCAGTTCTTCCTCAGTTATTCTGCTATTGATCTCTTCTAGAGAATTTTTAATTTCATTTATTGTGTTGTTCATGATTGTTTGTTTGCTCTTTAGTTCTTCTAGGTCCTTGTTAAACATTTCTTGTATTTTCTCCATTCTATTCCCAAGATTTTGTAACATCTTTACTATCATTATTCTGAATTCTTTTTCAGGTAGACTGCCTATTTCCTCTTCATTTGTTAGGTCTGGTGGGTTTTTGCCTTGCTGCTTCATCTGCTGTGTGTTTCTCTGTCTTCTCATTTTGCTTAACTTACTGTGTTTTGCGTCTCCATTTCGCAGGCTGCAGGTTCATAGTTCCCATTCTTTTTGGTGTCTGCCCCCAGTGGCTAAGGTTCCTTCAGTGGGCTGTCTAGGCTTCCTGGTGGAGGGGAGTAGTGCCTGTGTTCTGGTGGATGAGGCTGGATCTTGTCTTTCTGGTGGGCAGGTCCATGTCTGTTGGTGTGTTGGGGTGTCTGTGACCTTACTATGATTTTAGGCAGCCTCTCTGCTAATGTATGGGGTTATGTTCCTGTTTTGCTAGTTGTTTGGCATAGGGTGGCCAGCACTATAGCTTGCTGGTCATTCAGTGGAGCTGGGTCTTGGCGTTGAGATGGAGATCTCTGGGAGATTTTTGCCGTTTGATATTACGTGGACCTCGGAAGTCTCTGGTGGAGACTCTGGCCGGTCGGCCCTGATCCTCTGTGCTGGAATCTCTCCGCTTTGCCCTCCTCACCCCTGTGGCTGCGCTCTCCTCCGTGGCTCCGAAGCTTCCCCCTCCGCCACCCACAGTCTCCGCCCGCAAAGGGGCTTCCTAGTGTGTGGAAACTTTTCCTCCTTCACAGCTCCTTCCCACTGGTGCAGGTCCCATCCCTATTCTTTTGTCTCTGTTTATTCTTCTTTTCTTTTGCCCTACCCAGGTATGTGGGGAGTTTCTTGCCTTTTGGTAGGTCTGAGGTCTTCTGCCAGCGTTTAGTAGGTGTTCTGTAGGAGTTGTTCCACATGTAGATGTATTTCTGGTGTATCTGTGGGGAGGAAGGTGATCTCCACGTCTTACTCTTCTGCCATCTTGAAGCTCCTCCTTAACTGTATAATCTTTTAACTGTATAATTTTCCACAAGGAGCAGAGAGAGGATTGAAATCCAGGTACTTTCATTTCAGATCGATCCCAAGCTTTAACCACAACAATGCAATGCTTTTATCATAGCTTAAAGTGGTATACGTATATCACCAATAACGTTAGCAGAAATTGGTTTCGCTGGTAACTTATACTGCATATTTCTCACCAGAGATGATCTAGAGGAAAAGATCTAAGGCTGTAAATTATTTCTTAAGTAACAATAGTTTCCCCATTATTTATCCCCACATTTTCAATGTTATGCAGAGGAGGCAGTAAACATCCCTTCTTACCTAGAGTCCTCATACTTTCTGGAAAGGACTAGAAAAGTATTCATTCCAAGGCAAAATTACTTTTACCCTTCCCAAGGTATTATACTTTAACTAGAATTACAAAATATTAAACTTGATAAGAGTGGTAGATAGATAACATTACCCCACTCCACCCAGTATCCAGATGTTTCTAATGTGAATTTGTGACTTTGTGGCCCCTCCAGCTAAGAAGTGGAGTCTGTTTTCCTACACCTTAACTCTTTTTTTTATGGTTTTTAAATTTTATTTATTTTATTTATTTTTTTTTTTTTGGCTGTGTTGGGTCTTCGTTGCTGTGCGTGGGCTTTTCTCTAGTTGCGGTGAGTGGGGGCTACTCACTGCAGAGGCTTCTCTTGTTGCAGATCTCGGGCTCTAAGTGCGCAGGTTTCAGTAGCTGCGGCTCATGGGCTCTAGAGCACAGGCTCAGTAGTTGTGATGCACGGGCTTAGCTGCTCCGCACGAGCTTAGTTGCTCCACGGCATGTGGGGTCTTCCTGGACCAGGGCTCGAACCCGTGTCCCCTGCATTGGCAGGCAGATTCTTAACCACTGTGCCACCAGGGAAGCCCCCTACACTTTAACTCTTGCCTGGACTTGTGACTCACTCCTGCTGATAAAATGTTCCAGAAGCTATGGAGTGCCAGTTTCAGCCCTTGCACGCACCTTCTCTCTTGCTTGGTCCCTTGACGCTAGCCTGGCAGCAAGCCTGATGGAGGGTGAGAGCCCATCGGGAGCAGATGCAAATCAGTTCTCCCAGCCAAGGCCAGGCGTGAGATAAATATGTGGCTGTTGTTTTGATCCATTGTTTTAAAGTGGCTTATAATACAGCGTCATTGTGGTTATGGTTAATTGATGCAAAGGCCAAAGTGGCATCTCTAGAATTTCAAGCAATGCTGTCTGTATGGCCTAGAATTGGAGGATCTTAGTCTCTAGATTAGAAATAAAGCTTGAGGCTAATCTACTAATCCTTCCTAAGCAGCTGTGAGCCTTCCCTATCAGCCAATACCAGTGTGTCTGAACATTCATGCTGGGAAAGAAAGGCATTTGTGTTGCTTCCACAGAGGACCCCCTCTCCCTCCCTCCTATCTGGAATCTAGTGTGGAGGGCCTTTATGTTAACAAGCATTATAAAATATTCACATTAACCATATATTTTAAGATTCGTTATTACATGTGGAATCTAAAAGATGAAAGAAATGAATGGATATAGCAAAACAGAAACAGACTTACAGATACAGAGAACAAACTAGTGGCTACCACTGGGGAGAGAGAAGGGGGACGGACAAGATAGGGTAGGAGATTAAGAGGTACAAACTATTATTTATAAAATAAACGAGCTACAAGGATATATTTTACAGCACAGGTGATATAGCCAATATTTTATAATAACTCTAAATGAAGTATAATCTATAAAAATATTGAACCACTGTTATATACCTAAACTAATATAATAGTGTAAATCAACTATACTTCAGTAAAAACTAAGATTTCAATTGAAAATAAATACAGTGTCTAGAGCACATCTAGGACATTTCAAGAAATATTTTGATGTACACATTTACTTCCTCCTTGTTAATTTAGACGCAAGGAGAGAAAGCTGGAAACTAGTTGTGGCAGAGATTACAAACTTTCTTCCAATATTCAGTATCCCTTTTTTTATCAGAGACTCTTTATTTTACCAGATATATGACCACCCAGGACAAAAACCGTATCTCCTCATCTCTGTTGCAGCCAGGTCTGGCCATACAAGGATGTACAGGCCAATGGGATGTGAGAAGGAAGGTGTACTATTTCTCCATGCTTCTCTCCTCCTTCCACTGGCTGGATTGAGGGTGCAGGACTGAGCCATCAGTCATGACCATGGTGAAAATGAGGGCAACAGCCCAAATATGTAAAGCCACAAGATAGAAAGAATCACACCCACAGATAGCCTCAGAGAGAGAAACCTGGGGACCAGCCCTAGGCTTTGTGCCTCTAGGCCACTAAGTAAAAGGGAAGTAAAGATTTTGTTTATTTGAAACAGAGTCTACCTTGAGTTTCCGTTTCCTGCAGCTGAACATACATCCTAATACTCTGCTTGTAACCTCAGCTTCTCCCAGAAATTCCTTCACTGAATTATAATTTAATACTATCTCCTCCATGCATTTCTTTCCAAAACCCATTCATTGAAATAGTGCTTCTCCAAACTTTTGAAAAAAGATGAGCAAAGATATTCTATGATTCGTTTATCAATGTCCCTTATTCAAGAATACTTGTGTCATATTCTTGCTTGGATTTTGTTTTAGAAAAAAATTTTAATTATGTTGTATTTTTGTGAGAAATTAACAGTTCTGTGACAGAATAATTTTTACATGTACTTCCAGGAAACTAAAAGCAATTATATTATTCAAGTGTTATAATCTGTTTGATGCTAGTCACTAAAACTTATTTCTTTCATTTTTACTTTATTTAAATCCATATTAAATGTTTTGTCTTGTACTTTGATCTACTCAATAAGGTATCACAAATCCTTTGGCAAAGAGGTAAGGAAACCTATTTATTAGCTAAATAAATGAACGCTTAATAGTTTACTACAGACTATAATTTCTACAGAAACTCAGGAGTGAGAAATCAAATATTCAGCGAACTTGACAATTTATGTCCAGAGAACACTCTTACTAAACTGGTACTGTATGGGGGGAAAGCTCTTTATCAAAATTCTAAGAAAATGTTATATTCTCTATTCATTTATTGAAGATTCAAAATGTCCATTGTTGGGCTTCCCTGGTGGCGCAGTGGTTGAAAGTCCGCCTGCCGATGCAGGGGACACGGGTTCGTGCCCTGGTCCAGGAAGATCCCACATGCCGCGGAGCGGCTGGGCCCATGAGCCATGGCCGCTGAGCCTGCGCGTCCGGAGCCTGTGCTCCACAACACGAGAGGCCACAATAGTGAGAGGCCCACGTACCACAAAAAAAAAAAAAAAAAAAAAAAAAAAAAAATGCCCGTTGTTATTAAAAAAATAAAAGATTCTGAGAAGTTCTTCAGATAGCCTCCTATTGAACAAACCATTTCCTTTTTTGTCTCTACTGCCTTATTAGAATCTCTCAGAAGTCATGTTTCTGGAAACACATTTTGGGAACCAACTGAGATAAGGATGTTTTCATAAAGGTCAAATTTGAGCCTGGATTTTAAAGGATGGGTATGATGTACATGAAGTGTAGAGTTAGGAGAAAGTTGTCCAGGCAAGAGGAAATCACAAATATCCTTTGGGCATCTGTAGTAGATTTGATCTGCATGCTGAACCATACTGTCCTAGCCTGGGGACCTCAAGTTGCTCTGCAATAGAAACCTGCATGACAGGCAGTCTCCTAAGCCCTGAGCATACATCGGTGAAAAGTAGAAAGATGGAAGAAGCACGCACATACATGTAACAAAGATGCAGCCGGCATGACTGATGCTCAAAGTCAGATTTAGCGAAAAACGAGGTCTAAATTGTGGAGGGCCACTAATTCAAGGGGACAACATGGCCAGTGAAGACTAGAGAAATTAAGACTTTGATCAGGGAAGTAGGATCCTAGAAGAAAAATTTAACGAAGTTTAATATTTGTTTCAATAGTGGCATTTTCTTCCTGTTACAAAGTCTGGAATTTCTTACACACAACTGTACATTGTAAAACACTCTATGGTATTGAAAGAACAACTAGAAGCTGTCTGAACCAACTTGGTAGGATTGCTGGAAAACAGCCAAATATTTACTGCAACCAAGAAAATGCCCAATAAAGAAAAAGCCATCTTTAAAATGGAAGGAAAGTTTTGTGGTGTTTTTACTCACCATTTTCCCCCCGTCACCCCAGCATGATGGTGGAACTGGCCTGGTGTAGACCTTATTGGTAAATTATCGTATATATCTTTTCTAACCTGTCTGAGAGATACCTAAATTACTGATGCAAGGTACTTATTAAGCATAACTAGGAACTATAGATCAAGGCAGGCTACAAACCTACAGGTACCTAGGCGGGAAAAGATTACAGGTAGAGACATATAAGGCCATCAAAGGCCTAGAGGGAAAACTGGAGTGAGACTCTTTAGAAAATTAAGACATTCCAAAGCAGCTGGGTACAGAGAATTATAAAAGCCACAAATGCCTAGGCAAGGTACATGATCAAAAAGTCCCAAGAAGACCTTAACCTTTCACCTCAGGTTGATCTCTGGGTTCAGAACAAGCCTAGAAAAGTGGTGAGGAAGTTTCCTAGCCAGAACCAAACTGCAAAGGCTGGGAGAGCCGATGATTCTCTTTTTTTGTTTGTTCGTTTTTTGGTGTTTCTTTGTTATTTTGTTTGTTTCAGATCTGTTAAATAAATTAACAGAAGCCATCCCTGAGGCATCTCTGACACGGATAGTGGTGACAGTTGCACAACAGTACGAATGTACTTAATGCCACTGAATTGTATACTTATAAATGGTTAAAACGGTAAATTTTATGTTATGTATATTTTACCACAATAAAAGAAGGAAAAAAATAAAACTCAAGTAGTTATATATTAACAGACAAGTAGACTTCAATGTAAAAATAATTACAAATGATAGAGAAATGATAGAGGAAACATATAAGGGTAAGAGTCTACTCACCAAGGAAAGCACAGCAAATCTAAATGTTTACACCTAAGAACAGATTCCACGTACATGAAGCCAAATCTGACAAAACCAAATTAGAAATAAATAAATCAGCAATTATAGTTGGAGACGTTATTCCTTTCTCTGTAACAGATAGAATCAGTAGACAGAAATTCAGCAGAGAGGTATAAGAACTGAACACCACCATCGACTAACTGAATCTAATTGACATTTACAAAACAGTTCTCCAACACCATTATGATTTCAGAAAACAGTCAAACAGCTCAAGATCTTCAACAGACATATTGTAAAAGGAAAAAGAGGGGCAGAGACAGAACTTGTAGTTTAGACAAGACTAAACTATAACATGAAAGATCGTACACCTGTGTGAAAAATTCCTAAAGAAACAAGAGAAGTAAAACAGGATAATGGCTACTTTGGAGGAGGAATTGAGCAGGCTGTGATTAGGATGAGGTCTATGGAGTAGATCCTGAGGTGTCTGGAAAAGTTCCATTCCTTTACATAATAGTTACATGTGTTTACCTTACTATAGTCCTCTAAGCTATCAATTTTTGTTTTCGTATGGTTTTTTTTTCTGTATTTGTATTTTATCTTAAAATAAGAAGATTTTGAAAACTAACTGCAAAATTTATTTGAGTACAATAAAATAGGTTGCAGCAAACCAGCACTCCCACAAGAACAGCTAAGCAAACCAGGTAAAATGCAAACAAAAACAAAACAAAACAAAAAATAACTTCTGCTTAAAGACATTAGAAAATTTCCAAGGCAAACAGGACTTCAGGGACCAACATCCTGTAGAGAAATGACACACACAGGTATGAGCTGACATTCTGCAGCTTTTTTTTTTTTTTTCTGAAGTATTTGCCAATTCTAAACATGAACCAAGCAGAGGTTCCAATCAGGAGCCACTAACTGTCAGGAGGCAAAGAAGTCAGCAGAATTTTGACAACTTCAATTTCTTAGAGAGATAAAAACTAAAGATCAGGGTTACCAAAGAAGCGGCATAGGGTGTAGGACCGCAGTGGAAGAGATGGGCAGGAAAGTGAGTCTGACATTCTCCGGCTTCCAAACGCTTGAACTGCTCAAAGCAGGAAGACAAGAAGCCAGGTAGGATATTGCCGAATGGCTGAGAGGTGTTTTCCACACACACAAAAAAAAGATTAAAATTCTGAGTTTTGCAAGGAGGAACAGATCTAGTAAACAAGCCCTGTTCCCAGTTTCAAAGACTGGAAACCATATATAAGCAGCAAGGATATATTGCACAGCACAGGGAATTATAGCCGTTATCTTGTAATAACTTTTAATGGAGTGTGTAAAAATGTAAAAATACTGAATCACTATGCTGTACACCTGAGACTAATATAATATTGTAAATCAATTATATGGCAATTAAAAAAAAAAGACTGGAGAACCAGTCTTTTGTACTGTTGGTTAACAGAGTGTGACAAAAATTGCAACATACTTCTAGTAGGCTGAAATCCTTATCATATTAAAAGAGTCTGTGGTGAACCCGCTCTGGAAGAAGCAAGCATCACCTAGATCCTTCGCAATTTAACACAGACAGTGTCCAGCATTCGGTCATAAATTATGACCATCTAGATGTAAAGTGAAAAGTCAGGCAACAAAAACACATATGGTAAACCCAGTTACTCAGATTATCAGAATGAATAATAGCTATGATTAATATAAATAGCTACATTTAAATAGCTATGATTAATATATTCAAAAATAGATAACTTTAGATTTCATCAGAAAACTGGGACTTACAAAAAAGAATCAAATAGAAATTTTAGATTTGAAAAATGCAAAAACTGAAATTAAGAAGTAGTTGGGCTTACAATCAGATTGGACAACATAAGAAAGGTTTAATGAAAGGAGTACAGAAATCAGTAGAAAACATCCAGGCTTAGGTACAGAAAGCAAAATGCATAGAAAATACAGAAAAGTGTATAAAATACATATAGAACATGGGAAAACGTTCTAACACACATGCATATGGAGTTCCAGAAGTGAGACAGAGAGTAAACAGAACAGAAGCAATGCTTGAGGAGGTAACTGCCCAGAATTTTTCAAAACTGACTGAAGATACCAAGCGACAAGATTAAGAATCCCAACAGAACTCAAGCAAGGTAAGATATAAAGAAAACCACACCTAGAAACACTGAACGAAAACTATTCAGAAAACTATAAAAATGTCAATGAGATACACCCCCAAAATCCCTAGAAAAACAGTAAGATACGCTATTTTCATGGACAAGAAGATTCACTATTACAATAACATAGGCTTCCTAAAATAACCTGTAAATTCAATTGCAAACAAAACCCCAATAGGATATTTCATGCAATTTGACAAGCTGTTTCTAAGAAGTGCTTGAAAGGGTAAAGGGTCATGAAATAGGAAAAGAATGAAAACGCTTCTGAGAAAGAATGACGTGAGATACTTGCCCTACAACAGTATGGTTTAAGCGCAGAAATAGACAAACGACCCAGCTGTACAGAGAAGAGCCTAAAATTATCCACGCATAAATTAAAACCTATTCCATCTTAGTGCTATCATGATAGATCATGGGAAAAGGAGGAAATTTTTAAATGCTAATGGGCAGTAGATTATCCAAATGGAAAAAAGAAATAAAATGGGAATCTCTACACTAAATTGTACAAGGACACAAATTTCAGGTGGATTGCATTCTGTGAAAAGCAGGGTTTTAAAATATATAGAAAAACCCTAAGGCTATTTTATATAAATTGGGTTTAGTAAGGGCTTTCTTAATCAAAATATCAATATAAAGAGAACAAATTGTGAAGAAACAGTCAAATTCAGCTGGATAATAATTTTTAAAATTTCAGGTAATAAAAGGCAGGATTTAAAAGGTTCAAGAACAAGATAAAAATCACTGGGAGAAGTATTTGCTTCACATGAACCAGAAAAAGGGTAATTATTCATAATGTCTATTTTTAAGGCAATGAGAAAATGGACAAAAGGTATAAAAAGGTATTTTATAGATCCATAAATGCCCCCAAACAACAAAGGGTTTACTCTTATATTATAATTACAAAAAAGCCATTATGAGATACCATTTTAAACGCACATGAGTAACACTGAAAAAAATTTAAGTCTTAGAGTATCAATCGTTACAGGAATATATAGCAAAGGGGACACATTCACTGTTGTAATTGGTAGAACCACTTTGGAAGGTAGTTTAGTAATGATTAGTAAAGATGACGATGTATATTCCATAGTTTCCAGCAATTCAACTTTTTGATATATACACCCTAGAATAGGTCTTGTACATTGTGTACCAGAAAAAAAAAATGCATACACGATTTATGGAAGCATTGTGTAAAACAGCAGGAAATTGGGGGGAAAATATCTCTTAAAGAATGACACCAAAAAAAAAAAAAAGTATCGTATAGTCATACGATGAAATACTACATACCAGTGAATAGGAGCAAAGTAGGGCTACGTATATCAACATTGATGAATACAGCCAGCAGAACATGAGGGAAAAATCAACACAAAATATGCATACAGTATATTTTTATAAAGTTTAAAATGTCTATATTGTTTATAACAAGTTAAATATACAGAAGAACAATAAATCAAAGGAATGATAAACAAAGGAATGATAAACAAAAATTCAAGATAGCGATTACTTCTGAATAGAGGGAGGGATATTCAAAGAGTGAAGGGACATACATAGCGGGCTTCAAAGGTGTACGTAACGTTTTCCTACTTCTACTTCTGACGTGTGCATTTGCACTGAGAAATGTGCATTAATATTTGTCTTGACATTTTCTATATTTGTCATATACCTTCTAGTGTAAACATGAAATATTTGATGATAAATTTAGAAAACAAAAATGTAAAACAAGGTTAACACTTCATTGTATAAAATATGAAAATCTCAAAAAATGTTTTAATGGCTATTTGCAATTATTGCTGTATGCAGGTAATTCCTCCAGGGACAAACTATACACATGAAAGATGGATGGTTGATGTAAATACTGTATGTCCCCTATAAAACGTCAATTCCTTCCTGCCTCATTTCTAATAGAACCTTGATTTCTTTTTTCCTGTCTGTGTTGGATATCCAGATGCAGAGAAGGATTCTGAATAAACCCCAGCAATAGTTATTTGAACAGGAGGATACAGGTAACATAAATTGGCCAAATTAATTCTACCCAATCAGACTGAAGGGAAGGAATTATATTCCATTCTTGGGGAGAAGTTTCCTTCCCCCTCCTAATACACATAAACAAGGAATCACATAGCCCCTATTGCCACAGATAGCCACCTTGTGACCAGAGGGGAAACAGACATAGGTTTAAAACAATTTACAAAGGCTCAATGGAGAGGATGGACTTACATCCTTGAAGACAACATTGAGTCAGCCCTAACTCTAGATTTCCATATAGATCACATAATAACCTTAGAGTATAAAGGCAATTTGAGTCAACGTTTCTGTACTTGCGACTAAAATCAGTCTGACTGATAAAAGAACTTCATGGAGAAGGTGAGGATTAAGATAGGAATTGAAAATAAGTAAGCCTGGATGGACAAGACTAATAGGGAGGGCATTTATTGGACAGAAAGTATTTTTTGAGTTGCACTGACCTTTCGTTACATTGGTTCTGGACGGCCAGCTCCCCTTCGTTCCACTTTAGCTGCCCAGCACTAGTGTGCTTTCTTCCTTTTCCTATTCCCACTTATCCTCATCCATTTTCTCTAATGCCCAGCCTTGAAAATTATTCCAAAAACTCAGATATCCGGATATGTGAATAAGAGAGTTGTCAACTTTAATTTCATTTTTTAAGAAGTAGCCCTAGGACTCCTACTTTGAGAGGCTATCTTGCATAGTAGTCAAATAGGCAAAGGTTTGGAATTCTAGCTCAAACATTTAGTAGACGTGTGATCTGAATTTGTTGCTTAATCTCTCCAAGTCTCCATTTATCCACCTGTATGATGGGGATATTGCAATGAGAGTGAAGATTTAAGTGAGTCAGCATATATAAAGTACCTAGAAATAAAAAGCTCCACAGTAAATGCTATTTCCCTTTCTCCTCCTCCTCCAGTTCGATGTCCCTGGTAAGTCTGCTTTGCAGCACTACTATTTGTAAATGCAACATCAACTTTGAACAAGGTAAATGTCACATATCATATGTATGAGGTGGTTATATTGACCCATTAGTACGCACATGAAATTACCACTAAAGTGATTACAGATAATTGGTGTTAACTAAATGAGCCATCACATTTGCATTCTTAAAGTTATGCAAATATCTAAGAGTCTTTTACTAGTCTACAGAAATGTTATTTTTTCTGACCTTAGAAATAAAGCTTTTTCTTTCAACTCAAATCTGAATGATTCAAAACATTCACATAGAATTCAAATAGAACATTCAAATATATAGACTATTTCCATAGAAAATCAAACCGCACAAATGCTTATGATGAGATTTCAAACAAAACTTTCTTCCTCATACACGAAAAAAGACTACTTTGTTTTTATTACCTCTAATGTGATGGTTAATTTGATGTGTCAACTTGACTAAGGCTATAGGGCCCAGTCATTTGTTCTAATACCAGTCCAGAAGTTGTTGTGAAGGTGTTTTTTAAATGTGACCGGTATTCAATTTGGTGGACTTTGAGTAAAGCAGATGACCCTGCATAATGGGGGAGGGGGGTGATCTATTTAGCTGAAGGCCTTTAAGAGCAAAGACTGAGGTTTTCTAAAGAAGAAGCAATTCTGTAAATAATTTCAACGTAAATAAATATACCATGAACAGAGGGGTACAGATATCTCTTGGAGATATTGATTTGCTTATGATATATACCCAGAAGTAGAATTTGGAATCTAAAAAAAAACACCAATTTCAAAGAGACAGAGAACAGATTGATGGTTGCCAGGGGGAGGGGGTGTATGGTGGGGGAAACAGGTGAAGGTGGTCCAGGGGCACAAAGTACCAGTCATAAGATGACAAGTTGGGGAAATGTGACGCGCAGCACGGTGACTGCAATTAACAAAGCTGTATCGTATATCTAAAAGTTGCTAAGTGAGAAAATTGTAAACGTCCTCACCACACACACACACACACACACTGTAGCTACATGAGGTGATGGATGTGTTACTAACCTTACCGTGTAATCATATGTCAGTGAGATCTCAACAAAGCTTAGAAGAAAAGGAAGGAGGAGGAGAAGGAGAAGCAGAAGCAATTCCGCCTCAAAACTGCAAAACGGAAACTCCATCTAAGTGTCCGGTCTGCAGATTTTGGACTTGGCAATGAAACATCAACCCTTACATGAATTTCCAATCTGCCAGTTTGCTGTACAGATTTTAGACTTCCCAACCTCCACAGTCATGCGAGTCACTGATAGATAGACAGATAGATCCACAGATCCATAGATAGAGATAGAGATATATATCCTATTGGTTCTGTTTCTCTAGAGAATCCTGACGAATACATCTACTGATTCACAATGAGAAAAAAATCTTGAAAGTTAAACTTGCACTTGATTGAATAACTTTGAACCAGACTCTAATTTTGTGTGATTAAACAGAAAATTTTATAGCTAATATGGCAAGTCTCATAAATTGACACCGCAGGACACTGATTATTTTATACACTCATTGTTTTGAAAAGAATGAGTACCAAAGAAAAGCCATCCACTACAGTTGCAATGTTACATTTGTATCTCTCTTAAATATCCTTTATTGGACATGATTTCTGCAGTGATAATGTACTGTGGGTTTTCTGTGGCTAATAAACTTTCATTAGCATATGATTATACTAGCAGTAGGACAGTGTTAGCACCGTTCAGATGAGTAATGGTCCTCAAAGATTATAATTTTGCCTACTGTTTGTAATAATATCACTGCTAATCTATTAAACCATAACATTGGCCCTCTATCAAGAAAAAATAAATCCTAATTTTATGGAGTATACATAGAAATGAGATTCATATTTCAGGGTGTTTTTGGATGGATATTCTAAATAATCATCCCCAGACTGCACAAAAAAAGAACCATTTGCAAAGTCATCATAAGAATTTCCAACTGCTCATGGAGAAATACATACTGGGTTTCTTCCCCCAAATGTGCTGAATATTGTCAGAGGAAATGATGAAATAATTAACCTTTTACATTCATAAATGCTAGGGTAATAATTTAAAAGGTGTTAGAAATTATAAACCATTTCTGAATAATGAAACTTCCAAAGATATCGACTTTTATATGTGACCTCAACAAAGTTGACATCATTCTAATAGGTTTCATCTATTTCAAAATACCAAGAGGGTCTGACTTCAATTAACTTTATATCTTAGTCATGTTAATGGTCTATATGGTAGTTAGTAGGGATATAATAATTCTTTTACTGCTAGTTTCAAATTTAAAGTTTTGGCTCTTTGAATAATTTGAAGGGGAACAGCTATTACCAGCTGCCACACCAGTGACAAAATTCCAATATAACGTCTGTGGGTGTTTTTGAGCTTCTAAGCCTAGTTAGTGATCACATCTCTCTGTAATCTCTTCCTCTCCATTGCTCATGTCTTCTTTTTTAACCAGCCATTTTAATTAATTACTTATTTTTTAACAGCTTTATTGAGTTATCTCTGACAACGCTCTCACACCTTGGCTGAATGACTCAAATAAATCGTGTCCGTATTACTTGCGTCCAGATTTTCCCTTGCCAATCCACGCTCTACCCTCTAGCAGAGTTCTTCGTTTTTCCCCAGTCTCAGATAGAACCGTATCATTTGTTTCCTGATCAACTTTCCTTGGTTCTCTTTGCCTATGGGATGAATCCCTAACTTAGTGCAGTGTACCAGGCTCTTTATAACCCTTCCCCTGCTTAGTTATAAACATTCTGCCATTGCACCCAAGACGCTTTACCATCCACAACTATGACCATATCCTTCGCCCAATATGGTGAGCTTTCTCATGCTTCTGTGCCTCCGCATATGCCATTCCCTCTCTCCCCCGACCAAACCCTTCCTCATTTTCTCCACCAGCAAAACCAAGCTTTCCTTGACACACACTTCCTAAGCACTGTGTGCCCAGTGTGCTTTGACCTATGTCACTGGGATGGCAAGTACCAAGTTATACTGTAATTAAAGTGTACCCACCTCTTTCTTCCATGAGACGATGCCCTCCTGATGAACAGGAATCATGTTATTCCCCTTTATGTCCCATCCACCAGCAATAACCACAGGAGTGCTGGCACATAATAGATGCTCAACACCTACTATGCATAAAGTAATAAAATATAACTTTCTCTGAACTCAGTGCAAGGTTGCCTCAGGCAAAGGATTTTTTAAGAGAGAACAGACAGCTACATGGATGGACCTAGAGACTGTCATACTGAATGAAGTCAGACAAATATCATATGATATCACTTATATGTGGAATCTAAAAACAATGGTACAAATGAGCCTACTTACAAAACAGAAATAGAGTCACAGATGTGGAAAACAAACTTATGGTTACAAGGGGGAGGGGGGGAGGATAAATTGGGAGATTGGGATTGACATATACACACTACTACATATAAAATAGATAGCTAATAAGAACCTACTGTGTAGCACAGGGAACTCTACTCAATACTCATAATGACCTATATGGGAATAGAATCTAAAAATGAGTGGATATATGTATATGTATAACTGATTCATTTTGCTGTACAGCAGAAAGTAACACAACATCATAAATCAACTCTACTCCATTAAAAATTAATTTTAAATTTTTTAAAATTAAAGAGAATAGAATATCGATTCTAGATTTTAGTAAATGTCTTCAAATTTCAAAGCTAAATACAATGTAAGACCCGAAGCATTCTTTCAGCTCATCTCACCAAGCCAACCTTTCACAGCATCAGAGATGACCTGGCCTCTCCTCTGTGGTCGGCCTGATCTAGTTCACAGCCACTCCACTAATCACATCACAATCCACTGTTTCTCTTATGGGATGGTCCCCCCTTTGTCTTCAGCATCATAAGCTACTCATTCTTAGACGGCTACCTGGAGACCCGTTGACTGAAAGGCACATCTCTCTTTCCTAACTCATGGTTTATAATGGTGGCCCGACTTGTGATGTAATTTACCACTTTCTAATTACTGCATGTAAACTTGCTTTTTTTCTAAGCAAGCTCAGATGATCCTTCAGGAATGGATTATACTCTACTTGTTTCAGAAACCCTGTTCCCCTAATTCCCATCACACCTAAAATATGCCAGATATGGAGGCATTGATAGACTGGGTACTAAGTGAAAGTGTACTTTTTTTTTTTTTTTTTTTTGCGGTATGCGGGCCTCTCACTGTTGTGGCCTCTCCCGTTGTGGAGCACAGGCTCCAGACGCGCAGGCTCAGCGGCCATGGCTCATGGGCCCAGCCGCTCCGCGGCATGTGGGATCCTCCCGGACCGGGGCACGAACCCGTGTCCCCTGCATCGGCAGGCGGACTCTCAACTACTGCGCCACCAGGGAAGCCCGAAAGTGTACTTCTTTAAAAAAGAAACAAACAGCACTTTGAGAAATACTGGACCATTGATTTTTTTGCCCTGAATCACTGTCATAGTTCTGCTTGAATGGATCCATAATGTTAAAAGAAAATAGAGGAAAATACTTAGTTTTCATAAATATCTGAATTCTGATCCCCTGCTTCCTGAACTAGCTCATTTTCTAGTTGATGAAGCTTGCTTGTAGGAAGTAAATAAAATTTACAGAATGGAATTTTCTCTTGCATTACCTGATAAGCTATGATCACAATGGAAAAGTCTCTTAGAGACCTAAAATGTAATTTATAATAAATATAAAGGCTTCTACGAGGATTGAGAATTCTTGGATACTTTTCTATGAATCTAAAACAATCTTCCCTGATAGCACACACGATACATTTTTGTGAAATCATCATTTATTTCTCTTTTCCATTGTAGTCAGATACCATCTATAAGAAGCAAACTCAGAAAACTAAGTTCACATTAATATTGTCTTATATGATTATGTGCTTTTTTTCACATCTTTATTGGAGTATAATTGTTTTACAATGTTGTGTTAGTTTCTGCTGCACAACAAAGTGAATCAGCTATATGTGTACATATATCCCCACATCCCCTCCCTCTTAAGCCTCCCTCCCTCCCACCCTCCCTATCCCACCCCTCTAGGTCGTCACAAAGCATCGAGTTGATCTCCCTGTGCTATGCAGCTGCTTCCCATTAGCCATCCATTTTACATTTGGTAGTGTATATATGTCAATGCTACTCTCCCACTTCGTCCCAGCTTCCCCTTCCCCCCGTGTCCTCAAGCCCGTTCTCTACATCTGCGTCTTTACTCCTGCCCTCCCACTAGGTTCATCGATACAGTTTTTTCAGATTGCATATATATGCGTTAGCATACAGTATTTGTTTTTCTCTTTCTGACCTAGTTCACTCTGTGTGACAGATTCTAAGTCCATCCAACTCACTACAAATAACTCAATTTCACTCCCTTTTACGGCTGAGTAATAGTCCATTGTATATATGTGCCACATCTTCTTTATCCATTCATCCGATGATGGGCACTTAGGTTGTTTCCATCTCCGGGCTATTGTAAATAGTGCTGCAATGAACATTGGGGTGCATGTCTCTTTTTGAATTATGGCTTTCTCAGGGTATATGCCCAGTAGTGGGATTGCTGGGTCAAATGATAGTTCTATTTTTAGTTTTTTAAGTAATCTCCATACTGTTCTCCATAGTGCCTGTATTAATTTACATTCCTACAAACAGTGCAGGAGGGTTCCCTTTTCTCCACGATGTGTTTTTATTTTAATGAAGACATCCCTTAACTCATTGGAGGGAAATAATTAGCAATATGCCAACTTGCTTTTATTAGTTTAAAAGTTTTCTAATAGAGCTTTCCCATTGCCTAATGTAATCATAGTGGATCCTTAATATGATGGGCACAGTGGACTTGCGGTCTAAGACAAAGGAAAGAAAAATTTAGATAATTGTCTCAGCTCTGCCTCATACTTTATCTGTATGACATTGAGCGGATCATGCGAGCGCTGGATTTTACTTTTCCTTTTACAGCAAGAGATAAACGGACCTCCGCTACATTATTTAGAGAATTACTATAAGAATACAGTGGTAGAATATAAGGAGGAAACGTACAAATTCTTATAAAATGTGAAACTAACGAATGCACATGAATGCAAATTATTATTACCTAGGCATCTCAACATCCTAACATAATTTATGTAATATTTAGAAGTATTAAAGGAACGACTTTTGATGAATGTTTCTTGAAGATGAGTGTTTCAAATTTGCTTAATGTGCTGAGGGTTGGTTTACATTTTAAAAGACCTGTGAAGGGGTCAAAAGGATGAGTCAATTAGAGATGATTTGGTCTCCTCCTGCCAGACTTGTCCAGTGCCTACAAAATCAAGTCTAAACACTACTTCCCAAAGGGGCAGTTCCTCATTAATCATCATCAGTGAATATTTATGGGGCCTACCTATGGCAGTGGTGACACAGTTGGCATCCTTATGTTGGTTCATTAATCTACAGCATATATGGTGTAGGCAGGCATTTGTTTCTGATGTCTTTATTTGAAAAAAATCAGGTTTGTGAACTTGGGTTGATAAGTTCATGTTTTTGCAATCACCAAAAGCTTGTTTTTGACAGGCATCATTCAAGGTTCCCTAGAGCAGAGGTGTCCGTGTTGACTGTAGACCCAATGGGAGATGACAGATGGGTAAAGGGAGTTAATTGTATACAAAACTTTGCCCGCACGTGTGTCTGGATCCACTGTCCGGATCCACTTCTAGGCAAGGGGCTCCTGGCTGCCATCAGGTTCTCTAGGGAGAATGTAACTTCTGTGATGATAGTACTTCTGTGACAATACATCCTCACTCTAGAGAAGGGTGTTTTTGGGGCCCACACTGTGTGTGATATGGAAGAATGCTCACCATAAGAGATGTTCTGCATGTCAAGTCAATATGCGAAGCTCTTTTCGAGACTTTTTCCCCTTTTCTCAGAAGATATCCCATTTTTATTACTTTTGAGTTCTACATTTATCATTTTCCTTATTACTTCAAGTGTTTTGACATTTTTAAAAGGCTAAACTGTGTTATGTTTAGCAATCTGTGAAATAGCACAGCGATTCACGTCTAACACGTAACCGCTTCCACAGATGTATTCCTGTTTATTAAAAACTAATTTAGAATTGCACTTCCTATTAGATCATCAAGTCTCAGGATCCTCATCTAATCTTCAGGATGATTTTCTAAAAATCTCAAGGTGACACTACATTTCACAATATATCAATAAATAATTTACAATTTTTACCAATCATACCACAATCCTAGATAGTTACTACTATCACAGCTTAAAAAATGAAACTCAACCCCATTTTGTTTTGTAGTCTTGATTTCAAAGTCATGGCAAATAAACCTGTAACTCTTTAAAACAGATGGTCATTGCTCCAGAAATAATATAATGGTGAAAATTTTTTTTCAACTTATTTATCCAGATTGAGTCATTTGTCTTCTGTCTTTCTGTTGGGATAAAACATTGGCTAATTGTCCTGGGGCTATGAGACCAAAACAGCTTTTTTAAATGCCACGTTAATGGTAATTTGTAAATTATACTCTGTGCCTATTTCAGTGTGGTTTCTTTCTCAGCAGTCATTAGTAATAGCTTCACTCTATCCAGGTACTTAAAAAGTCATTTAAGTATGTGAAAATCTGAGTATAGCCCATTTGGTCTTTGTGATGTTCAAGAATATTTTAATGAATACTAAGAAGAAAGCTGTTATGAGAGGCCAGAATATAAGAGTTGGGACATTTGGTCTGGACTACATTGAACAAATTTAGCATTTACTTTAATTTGCGATCACATGAATGGTGGGTTGAAACATTCTGAAGAATTCTGAATTCTGAAGTTTCTTTAGGAAGACAGGGGTTGGGTTCAGGACCTATAACTGTCATGTGCTACACAGAACCCTGACATCATGGTCCACCCACAAAATTCTATTCTAGGTTTTGCAGATCATAACGAAGGTTAAACAACAGGATTTCCTGAAGAAGCTAATCTTATAAATGATAAAGTGATTAAAATATTTGGGGGGCAAGTTAATGTTTAAGAAGAGGATTGTTAATTTAGAATCCAGACAAGTTATGTGGGATACTCAGGTTAAAGGGCAGAGATTTTAAATCAGTACATATCTTCAGTACTTTCTTTGATCATCCAGATAAAGAACTGTTACAGATTTATTTTATTAGTTTATTAGGACAGAACAATTTTGTGGTAACTTACATTTGGTTCACCTTTAAACTTGTATAATAGTAAAGCCAGAATCCTTCACATTTCCATTATTTAATAGGACGACTAGTGTGATGTGAATATCTATTTAACCATTTATGTTAGACATAAGAGAGGAATATGCATAGAACTAAACCAACATCTTTGGGGCTACAATACTGAGAAATACCTTAGATAATTCTGGATCCTCTTGCAAACCACAAAGTAGGCAATATCTTGCACAAAGTCCAAAAAACAAAACAAAACACAACAGTGTGTGTGTGTGTGTGTGTGTGTGTGTGTGTGTGTGTTTACTTGAGTCCTCTAGGGAAAATGTTTTTTAATTGGAGTCATTTCCCAATACACATTACAACTTGTTGTCTCTTCTCATAAGATCTCTAATATTTATCAAGGAATGTTTGTTGCTATGGTGGTAGGGGAGACAGGATAAGATTGTGAGAAATATTTCAAAGGATTGTTGGTGTTTAATCCCTTATCCAGACTCTAAAGCCAGACTCTGCTGGCTCCTCAAAACTTACTACACTCTAAACGACATCTGTTATCTCTTCACACTGCAATGATTCAAATTTGGTTGCTTGAAAAAATGATCCCTTAACAAAAAGAAGAAAGTCATTAAGAGACAACTGATTTAGGATAGGAAAGATTAATGTCATTTAAAGTACTGAAGTTCGAAGCGTAAAGTGGATATTTACCTAGAGGAAGATGTCCAGTGGGAATTGTGAAGGGGGGACAGAAGCTTATGACTGAAAGGCTTAACAATATATTCATAAATCACACTTGAGTTTAAGAGAGTGAACAAGATCAGTCTGAGGGAAGGATTATTAACCTGGGGTCAGTGAATCCCCTAAGGGTATTCATGAACTCCTGAATTTATATCAAAACTGTTATAAGAATCTGTTCCCTTAAAAAGGGCCCATAACTTAAATAGATTCTCAAAAGAGGCTATGATCCAAAAATTGTTTTTAGAAGTTGGACCAAGGAAAGGACAAATGAACATATAAAGAAAGGACATGAATAATATGGATAGTAAAGAGACATTTGATAAAAGGCATTAAACCAGCATTTCTTGAAAGCCAATGACGTGCCAGGCAATGTCTCAGGGAATTTCATATAGAATGTCTCATTTAATCTTCTCAACAGTCCTGTGAGGCTGAGATCACTAACATGGTTTTACACATGAGACAAATGAAGCTCAGAGATTAAAAGCATTTCTCAAAATCCAACAGTAACTAAGCAACAGGGCAATTCCTGTTTGGAGAGCATGATTCCAAGTTTGGTGCTCAGTATCATAACTACAGAAGAACTAGAGAGAAGAGTGGTAGGAAAACAAAAATGTGCGAATACCAGGATACACACTATCAAGTAGGAAACAATAACAAAGACAATTTTCTGCAGCCTGAAGTAGATTTGACAGGATGCATGTCCATGGAATATTATGGTAAGAAAATTTAGCTGCAAGTATTTTTAACAATCAAGTCAGGGAAACCTCCAGCATATTGAAATCTATTGATAAGTTGAAAAATAATTCCCTTGACTATTAAAAATCATCATTAAGATATTATTCAAAAACTTTTAATAATAGTCTCATTCATTCTTTCAGCCTTCTTGGTGAAAGGTACTACATTATAAAGCAGTTTAAACAACTTCAATAAGTTTTTCGTTATAGTCGTGTTGTGTTTGAGTACTGAACATTTTCAAGAAAATCATTACACAACATATGCAATAACAATATTGAAATGTATGAAACATGCTATTATATCTTCAATTCACTGAATTGAGATGATCTAGAAAATGAACTTGGAAATAACCTAGTTAAAGAGGAAAAGCATCTTTATGTGTTAAATGCAGGTTAACTGATAGTGAAAAGAGAAACTTTTACCAATGAAAATGTAACTTTTATAGTTTGAGACACAAAAACTGAATATTACTGTTTTTTTAAAAATAAAATTATTCTTTCAGAAAGATCAGGCTGCCACCATTCAAATCTCTTGACCAGTATCGATATCAGTAAAATCAAGAAAGCCAACATCATGTGCTGCACAACATAATGCAGCAGAAAGTACACAACAACATCTATGAGATATTTTGGCCTAAAAAAATTAAACTTGAATCTCATAGAACCATTAGTCTAACTATCAATTTATAAGAAGTATAGAGGATAGAGGAACAAGTTAAATGATACCACAAGGAAGAAATAAGTCAAACTTGGAACATGGGACAAATAGCCACGTTCTCCCCAGTAAACCAATGGCATTAAAAAAAAGAAGAAGAAGAAAGAAAAAGTAAAAGAAAGGGATACTTGTGATGATATAAAAGAGACTTAAGAAACAGAAAACCCAACCAAATGTAGAGAACTTTTTGGATCCTGATTTGAACGTGTAGCATTTCTTGAATCTGAGGAATCATGTCTTTTGTTAATTCAGAAAAATTCATAGCCATTATCACTCTTCACCATGTCTATTAACTACTTCCATGTCTTTTCTGTCTTAATCATGTGCTGCAGGGTGGGTAACTCCTTCGTTTTATCTTACAGTTTACTAATCCTCTCTTCAGGTGTTTCTGATCTCCTATTTAACCCATCCACAGAAGTTTTTATTTCTGAAATAAATATATTTCAGATGAAATATATTTTGTGAATATATTTTGTTATTTACAGTTCTTTGGGGTTTTTTTCTCTACCCTGCCATTTTTACAGTGTCTGTTTGCTTTAGGGTTTTGATTCTTTTTTATGTTTTTAATTTTTTAAATAATAATTATTTCCTCACCTGTATCCGAAGTTTTGTGGGGTTTAAGCACACTTGCCATTACACCGTTGACTCTGACTAGTGCCACTTTATGCCTTTGATAATTTAGGATAATAAACTCATCTTCAGAAGCCATCTTCAGTGGCTCCTAACTGATGGGAAGTCTAAATAGCTAGAGTTAAGGACATAACATTCCAGAGAGGTTTTGCATTTGCTTCTCCCCAGAGACCCTGCGTTACTGCCTTGGGACTATCCTGACTATTAACTTGTCCAGTTACTGATTCTTGTATCTTATAGTAGTGTTATGGCACAGAACCTTAACTAAAAATTCCTAGGGGACACTGTTTGTCCCCTAAGCCCAGACCAAGACAATCAAGATTCTTATTATCCATCCTAGCAAGTAAGCAGATTTTTCACTCCATATATAGCCCTCTGAGATTTCTGCCTATTTTATGTTGCATTTTTAGTTGATTGAGGAAGGAGGGCTTTCATTTTATCTAGTTCACTGTTTATACAAAATTATAAGATTCTGTTTATTGGTCTTCAAAACTTGAAATTTGGGCTTCCCTGGTGGCGCAGTGGTTGAGAGTCTGCCTGCTGATGCAGGGGACACTGGTTCGTGCCCCGGTCCGGGAGGATCCCACATGCCATGGAGCAGCTGGGCCCATGAGCAATGGCCACTGAGCCTGCACGTCCAGAGCCTGTGCGCCGCAACAGGAGAGGCCACAGCAGTGAGAGGCCTGCGTACCACAAAAAAACCCAAAAAACAAAAGACCTGAAATTAAAAAATCAACAGAGATTTAATTATAGGTATCAAAAAATGTCAGTTTTATTAGTTTGGCTATATAAAAGTAAAGTACAGTCTTCAAAATATGGAGGAAGATAGGGAGGATAGGTTGTATTCTCTTTTATTGTCACATTATGACAGGAATTGAGAAATATAATCTATAGTTGATATAACAAGAAACAGGTTTCAATGGATTATTCATAATTAAATATATAATTATGAATATAACAAAAATAAACTAAAAATAGATATATAACTATTTGGAGGAGACAGAAGGGAAAGTGAAGTTATTTGAGCTAACTCCCAGAAAATTTAGTGAGGATGTGACAATGGGTTTCAATAGGATTATGGTAAGATTAGGTTGTTCCCAAGACCATGAAGTGAAGTTGAAGGGGTAGCTCACTGGAGTTGAGGAGGTCAAGGAAGGGTTGTAGACTAAAATGTTGAAATTGAGAAAGAACACGTAATCATAGTAGGAATGGAATGAGATCATGGAACGAAGGAGGGAGGGATATGCATGTGGGGAACAGGAAGACACTGGGGATTACTAAGTACTTTTGTTCATATTCTCACAATGCTAGAAGGTAAATAAGGTATCAAGCTATTATTTATAATTTTGCAAATAAAAAGTCATACTCAGAGACACTGAGTAACTTCACAAAGATCACATATTTATTTAGTGACAGATCTGGGGCTGCACAAAACCTTCTGATTATATCTAGTAGAAAATCAGCACCCATTTTATTTAAAATAAAATAAATTTTATCCTGGATGAGAACATAGGTAGAGGAATGAAAGCTAAGAATCCTTTCTGGAAACATGAGAAAAACAAAACGATTCTAAAAATAATGATTTTAGATAATAATGATAATGATTCTAAAAATCATTATCATTATTATTCTAAAATTTTTCATTTTCTAAAATATTTCATTATTATTCTAAAAATAATGATTCTAAAAATATTTTTTTTCTAAAAAAAAAAATAACCTTCAAGATGGTGGAGGAGTAAAACGTGGAGATCACCTTCCTCCCCGCAAATACATCTACATGTGGAACAACTCCTACAGAACACCTATTGAATGCTGGCAGAAGACCTCAGACTCCCCAAAAGGCAAGAAAATCCCCACATAACTGGGTAGGACAAAAGGAAAAAACAGACAAAAGAATACAGATGGGACCTGCACCTCTGGGAAGGAGCTGTGGAGGAAAAGTTTCCACGCACTAGGAAGCCACTTCACTGGTGGAGATGGGTGGTGGGTGGGGGTGAAGCTTCAAATCCATAGAGGAGAGCGCAGCAACAGGGGTACAGAGGGCAAAGCGGAGAGATTCCCGCACAGAGGATCAGTGCCAACCAGCACTCACCAGCCCGAGAGGCTTGTCTGCTCACCCACCATGGCGGGTGGGGGCTGGGAGCTGAGGCTCAGGCTTCAGACGTCAGACCCCAGGGATAGGACCGGGGTTGGCTGCGTGAACACAGCCTGAAGGGGGCTAGTGCGCCACAGCTAGCCGGGAGGGAGTCCAGGAAAAAGTCTGGACCTGCCAAAGAGGCAAGAGACCATTGTTTTGGGGTGCACAAGGAGAAGGGATTCCTTCCCTGTCTGCCCACAGAAAGCAGAGCACTACCTAAACGAGCTCCAGAGAAGGGCACAAGCCACGGCTATCAGCTTGGATGCCAGAGATGGCCATGAAACGCTAACAATGCTGCAGCCACCAAGAATCCTGCGTGCAAACACAGGTCACTATCCAGACCCCCCAGAAGCCTGTGCAGCCTGACACTGCCAGGGTCCCGTGATCCAGGGACAACTTTCCCAGAAGAACACATGGCATGCCTCAGGCTGGTGCAACATCACGCTGGCCTCTGCCACTGCAGGCTCGCCCTGCATTCCAATTATAACTATCATACCCCTCCATCCCTCCAACATGAGTGAGTCAGAGCCACCTAAGTAGCCGCTGCTTTAACACCGTCCTATCTGGGAGGGAACAGAAGCCTGAGGGCAACCTACACGTCCTATCTGGGTGGGAACAGAAGCCTGAGGGCAACCTACACGCAGAGGTGGGGCCAAAACCAAAGCTAAACGCCAGGACCTGGGCAAACAAAGAAGAAAAAGGGAAACTTCTCTGTGCAGCCTCAGGAGCAGCGGATTAAATCCCCACAATCAACTTGATGTACCCTGCATCTGTGGAATACCTGAATAGACAACGAATCAACCCAAAATTGAGGTGGTGAACTTTGGGAGCAACTGTAGACTTGGGGTTGGCTGTGGGTGACTGACTTATTTCTGATTTTTATGTTTATCTTAGTATAGTTTTTAGTGCTTCTTATCATTGGTGGATTCGTTTATGGTTTCGTTTGTCTATTCTTTTTTTTTTTGTTACATTTTTAAAAATAATTCTTTCTATTTTTATTTTAATTATTTAATTTTTTTCTGCCTTTTCTTCTGAGCCATGTGGCTTACACGCTCTTGGTGCTCCAACCTGGTGTCAGGCCCAAGCCTCCGAGGTGTCAGAGCCAAGTTCAGGACACTGGACCACCAGAGACCTACCGGCCCCAGGTAATATCAATCAGCAAGAGCTCTGCCAGAGAGCTCCATCTCAATGCTAAAACTGAGCTCCAGCCAACAGCCAGCAAGCTCCAGTGCTGGACGTCCCATGCCAAACAACTAGCAAGATAGGAACACAACCCCACCCATTAGCAGAGAGGCTGCCTAAAATCATTCAATGTTCACAGACACCCCAAAACACATGACCGAATGAGCCCTGCCCACCAAAAAGAAAAGATCCAGCCCCACCCACCAGAACACAGGAGCTAGTCCCCTCCACCAGGAGGTCTATACAAGCCACTGAAACAACCTTACCCAGTGGAGGCAGACACCAAAACAAAGGGAAGTACAAACCTGCAACCTGTGAAAAGGAGACCCCAAACACAGTACGTTAAGCAAAATGAGAAGACAGAGAAACACACAGCAGATGAAGGAGCAAGGTAAAAACCCACCAGACCAAACAAATGAAGAGGAAATAGGCAGTCTACCTGAAAAACAATTCAAAGTAGTGATAGTAAGGATGATCCAAAATCTTGGAACTAGATTGGAGAAAATACAAGAAACGTTTAACAAGCACCTAGAAGAACTAAAGAGCAAACAAACAATCATGAACAACACAATAAATGAAATTAAAAATTCTCTAGAAGAGATCAATAGCAGAATAACTTAGACAGGAGAAAGGATAACTGACCTGGAACATAAAATAGTGGAAATAACTACTGCAGAGCAGAATAAAGAAAAAAGAATGAAAAGAACTGAGGACAGTCTCAGAGTCCTCTGGGACAACATTAAATGCACAACATTCGAATTATAGGGGTTCCAGAAGAAGAAGAGAAAAAGAAAGGGTCTGAGAAAATATTTGAAGAGATTATAGTTTAAAACTTCCCTAACGTGGGAAAGGAAATAGTCAGTCAAGTCCAGGAAGTGCAGAGAGTACCATACAGGATAAATCCAAGGAGAAACACGCCAAGACACACATTAATCAAACAGTCAAAAATTAAATACAAAGAAAAATATTAACAGCAGCAAGGGAAAAGCAACAAATAACATAAAAGGGAATGCCCATAAGGTTAACAGGTGATCTTTCCGCAGAAACTCTGCAGCCAGAAGGGAGTGGCAAGACATATTTAAAGTGATGAAGGGGAAAAACCTAAAACCAAGAATATTCTACCCAGCAAGGATCTCATTCAGATTCGATGGAGAAATTAAAATCTTTACAGACAAGAAAAGCTAAGAGAATTCAGCACCACCAAACCAGCTTTACAACAAATGCTAAAGGAACTTCTCTAGGCAGGAAACACAGGAGAAGAAAAAGACCTATAATAGCAAAACTAAAACAATTAAGAAAATGGGAATAGGAACATACATATCAATAATTACCTTAAATGTAAATGGATTAAATGCTCCCACCAAAAGACATAGACTGGCTCAATGGATACAAAAACAAGACCCATATATATGCTGTCTACAAGAGACCCACTTCAGACCTAGGGACACATACAGACTGAAAGTGAGGGGATGGAAAAAGATATTCAATGCAAATGGAAATCAAAAGAAAGCTGGAGTAGCAATTCTCAGATCAGACGAAATAGGCTTTAAAATGAAGACTATTACAAGAGACAAAGAAGGACACTACATAATGATCAAGGGATCAATCCAAGAAGAAAATATAACAATTGTAAATATTTATGCACCCAACATAGGAGCACGTCAATATAAGGCAAATGCTAACAGCCCTAAAAGGGGAAATCAACAGTAGCACAATAATACAATGGGACTTTAACACCCCACTTTCACCAATGGACAGATCATCCCAAATGAAAATAAATAAGGAAACACAAGCTTTAATGACACATTAGACAAGATGGATTTACTTGATATTTAAGGACATTCCATCCAAAAACAACAGAATACACTTTTTTCTCAAATGCTCATGGAACATTCTCCAGGATAGATCATATCTTGGGTCACCAATCAAGCCTTGGTAAATTTCAAAAAAAAAAAAAAAAATTGAAATTGTATCCAGTATCTTTTCTGACCACAATGCTATGAGACTAGATATCAACTACAGGGAAAAAATGTAAAAAATACAAACACATGGATGCTAAACAATATGCTACTAAATAACCAAGAGATCACTGAATAAATCAAAGAGGAAATCAAAAAATACCTACATACAAATGACAGTGAAAACATGATGACCCAAACCCATGGGATGCAGCAAAAGCAGTTCTAAGAGGGAAGTTTATAGCAATACAATCCTACATCAAGAAGCAAGAAAAATCTCAAATAAACAACCTAACCTTGCACTTAAAGCAATTAGAGAAAGAAGAATAAAAAAAGCCCCAAAATTAGCAGAAGGAAAGTAATCATAAAGATCAGATCAGAAATAAATGAAAAGGATGAAGGAAATGATAGCAAAGATAAATTAAACTAAAAGCTGGTTCTTTGAGAAGATAAAAAAATTGATAAAGCATTAGCCAGAATCATCAGAAAAAAAGGGAGAAGACTCATATCAACAGAATTAGAAATGAAAAAGGAGAAGTAACAACTGACACTGCAGAAATACAAAAGATTATGAGAGCTTACTACAAGCAACTATATGCCAATAAAATGGACAACCTGGAAGAAATGGACAAATTCTTAGAAAAGCACAATCTCTGAGACTGAACCAGGAAGAAAAAGAAAATATAAACCGGCCAATCACAAGCACTGAAATTGAGACTGTGATTAAAAATCTTCCAACAAACAAAAGCCCAGGACCAGATGTCTTCACAGGCGAATTCCATCAAACATTTAGAGAAGAGCTAACACGTATCGTTCTCTAACTCTTCCAAAATATAGCAGAGGGAGGAACACTCCCAAACTCCTTCTACGAGGCCAGCATCACCTTGATACCAAAACCAGACAAAGATGTCACAAAGAAAGAAAACTACTTGCCAATATCACTGATGAACATAGATGCAAAAATCCTCAACAAAACACTAGCAAACAGAATCCAACAGCACATTAAAAGGGTCACACACCATGATCAAGTGGGGTTTATCCCAGGAATGCAAGGATTCTTCAATATACACAAATCAATTAATGTGATACACCATATTAACAAACTGAAGGAGAAAAACCATATGATCATCTCAATAGATGCAGAAAAAGCTTTTGACAAAATTCAACATGCATTTATGATAAAAAGTCTCCAGAAAGTAGGCATAGAGGGAACCTACCTTATTATAATAAAGGCCATTTATGACAAACCCACAGCCAACATCATTCTCAATGGTGAAAAACTGAAACCATTTCCTCTAAGATCAGGAACAAGACAAAGTTGCCAACTCTCACCACTATTATTCAACATAGTTTTGGAAGTTTTAGCCACAGCAATCAGAGAAGAAAAAGAAAAAGAAGAATCCAAATCAGAAAAGAAGAAGTAAAGCTGTCACTGTTTGCAGATGACATGATACTATACATAGAGAATCCTAAAGATGCTACCAGAAAACTACTAGGGCTAATCAATGAATCTGGTAGAGTAGCAGGATACAAAAGTAATGCAGAGAAATCTCTTCCATTCTTATACACTAATGATGAAAAATCTGAGAGAGAAATTAAGGAAACTCTCCCATGTACCAGTGCAACATAAAGAATAAAGTACCGAGGAATAAACCTACCTAAGGAGAAAAAGACCTGCATGCAGAAAACTATAAGACACTGATGAAAAAAATTAAAGATAATGTGAACAGATGGAGAGATATAAGATGTTCTTGGATAGGAAGAATCAACATGGTGAAAATGACTCTACTACCCAAAGCAATCTACAGAGTCAATGCAATCCCTATCAAACTACCACTGGCATTTTTCACAGAATTACAACAAAAAATTTCACAATTTGTATGGAAACACAAAAGACCCCGAATAGCCAAAGCAACCTTGAGAAAGAAAAACGGAGCTGGAGGAATCAGGCTCCCTGACTTCAGACTATACTACAAAGCCACAGTAATCAAGACAGTGTGGTACTGGTACAAAAACAGAAATATAGATCAATGGAACAGGATAAAAGCCCAGTGATAAACCAATGCACATATGGTCACCTTATCTTTGATTAAGGAGGCAAGAATATACAGTGGAGAAAAGACAGCTTCTTCAATAAGTGGTGCTGGGAAACCTGGACAGCTACATGTAAAAGAATGAAATTAGAACACTCCCTAACACCATACACAAAAATAAAATCAAAATAGATTAAAGACCTAAATGTAAGGCCAGACACTATCAAACTCTTAGAGGAAAACATAGGCAGAACACTCTATGACGTAAATCACAGCAAGATCCTTTTTGACCCACCTCCTAGAGAAATGGAAATAAACACAAAAATAAACAAATGAGACCTAATGAAACTTAAAACCTTTTGCACAGCAAAGGAAACCATAAACAAGACCAAAAGACAACCCTCAGAATGGGAGAAAATATTTGCAAATGAAGCAACTGACAAAGGATTAAACTCCAAAATTTACAAGCAGCTCATGCAGCTCAATATCAGAAAAACAAACAACCCAATCCAAAAATGGGCAGAAGACCTACATAGACATTTCTCCAAAGAAGATATACAGATTGCCAACAAACACATGAAAGAATGCTCAACATCATTAATCATTAGAGAAATGCAAATCAAAACTACAATGAGATGTCATCTCACACCAGTCAGAATGGCCATCATCGAAAAATCTACAAACAATAAATGCTGGAGAGGGTGTGGAGAAAAGGGAACCGTCTTGCACTGTTGGTGGGAATATAAATTGATACAGCCACTATGTAGAACAGTATAGAATTTCCTTAAAAAACTAAAAATAGAACTACCATATGACCCAGCAATCCCACTACTGGGCATATACCCTAAGAAAACCATAATTCAAAAAGAGTCATGTACCAAAATGTTCATTGCAGCTCTATTTACAATAGCCAGGACATGGAAGCAACCTAAGTGTCCATCAACAGATGAATGGATAAAGAAGATGTGGCACATATATACAATGGAATATTACTCAGCCATAAAAAGAAATGAAATTGAGTCATTTGTAGTGAGGTGGATGGACCTAGAGTCTGTCATATAGAATGAAGTAAGTCAGAAAGAGAAAAACAAATACCGTATGCTAACACATATACATGGAATCTAAAAAAAAAAAAAAGGGTCATGAAGAACCTAGGGGCAAGACGGAAATAAAGACGCAGACCTACTAGAGAATGGACTTGAGGATTCTGAGGATATGGGAAGGGGAAATGGTAAGCTGGGACAAAGTGAGAGAGTGGCATGGACATATATACACTACCAAATGTAAAATAGATAGCTAGTGGGAAGCAGCCACATAGCACAGGGAGATCAGCTAGGTGCTTTGTGACCACCTGGAGGAGTGGGATAGGGAGGGTGGGAGGGAGGGAGACGCAAGAGGGAAGAGATATGGGGATATATGTGTATGTATAACTGATTCACTTTGTTGTAAAGCAGAAACTAACACACCATTGTAAAGCAAGTATACTCCAATAAAGACGTTAAAAAATTCCTTTTAAATAAATAAAACTAAGCAAAGGTAAATGATAGTGGCTTAATAGTTTATGAAGCTGTTGAAAGATGTCAACAGACCCCAGAAGAATATAACTCCAAAAAATAGTATCTAAGGCTATGAAATTTGAAGGCAAAAGCCTAGGTTGGAATCCCAGTGCTGCCATGTATTAGCTGAGCAACTTGGGGCAAGTATTTAAGCTTTTTGTGTTTCAGGTTCCTCAAGTGTAAAATGGGAAAGAACTTTAAGTTGTGTGAGTGTAATTACCACATACTATCAAATAAATAAAGTTATGGAATGCGTTAGACAAAAGCAGTGGTTCTAAACTTTTTCCAGCTACAGAATCCTACGCACAAATGAAATTTTACTCCAAGACTCAACTTGTAGAATAGATAAAAGTAGTGTTGTCCTCATTGAGTGAGGGTTGGAGAGGCAACGAGCTGACCACTAGGGCTCTGAGGCAGAGTTTGAAAATCACCATCAGATTAGGAGGTTTCTAAAGCTCTTTCTAGGAAATAAACTTCTATGCACCTGTTTACTTGGGTTGGCATGTTGAATTAAACCATAGTTAGTTTAAACAATGATTGACAACACTAAAGATTCTTGCTCTTATGTTTATCGGTCTTTTAAAAATTTCATTGTCCAATTGCAAATTAAGATTAACAACTATATTTAATAGAAAATAAATAGAATAGTGAAAGTGAACTCTAAGTTCCACTCTGTTTATTCTTGTCTCAGCTCACCCAGGCATCTGAGTCTCAGATGACAACTCCAACTGAGGTGATGACGTATGAAGGCAAAACTGCTTGGGTTAGAACCTGAAGGAAAGTGACCAGCCTGACACAGGCCAGCCCTCCAATCACAGTTGATAGCAAAATTCACAAAGGCTTATGAGTCAAGTGACTCTTTGATGATCAGGTGCCTACATCCACACTGGCAACATTCACGGTGGCAAATTACACGAGCTAAACAAATTATTATGTTTAACAACCAAAATATTTGCTTCCAATAGAAAGAGCTTTAGTATTTCTAAAGGCAATTCCACGTGGGTTTTTTTAAATTGTTAATAAACTTTTTCTGGGTCTATAGACACACACTAACGTTTCATGAACATTCTGAATGACAATCCCTAGGAGAAGCCAGTACAGATGTTGTGGCAGTTAAAATTATTTTAATTCTTTGGCATTTTCTTTGGGAAAAAAAAGCAAACGTAGTTAGCAAGGTTTAAAAATACAGATATACGCTTAATAACGTATGTGTGGTAATTTGTGTGTATAAGTAAAATTTACATATATTGAAAAAAAGACATATGGAATCAGAGCTCTCAAAATTCTGGTCCCTTAGAAAGACCTAGTATTCCAACTGTGGAAGAAACGTCCATCTAACAAGTGGGAAATGGCTGAACATTGGATTTTTCTAGGCTTAGCTTTTTGTCCAAATAATATATATTTGAATATTCATGTCAAAAAAACTACTTTTCAAAAAATAGAACTAAGCAATTTTCACTATTTTTGTTTGCCATGTTTTGCTTTTCTGATTGGAAAATTGTTTGTTGGTGCCAGTCATGTCTTTAATTAGTGTCATATTTCATCTGCAAGTATATTTATTGACCTAAAATAAGATGTCCTTAGCTGGTAGGACATGTCATGCTGTGTTAGAAGCAGAATTATGAAGTATTTCTGGAAACTAGGTGTCTGGATGTCCATTGCATGAGGAAAGGATCTCACTGTAGCAGCTGCTGGCCCTGACCCTGACATTCATGGACAGAAGTCCCAAAGGTTTTCTGCTCTTTGATTTGCTTTGCAACCAAAGCGACCCTTGGCTTTCATTATTTATCAAGTCATTAGTCACAGCACAGATGCATAATGCAGAGATGAGTTTTAAATTGTAGACCCTGAATCCTGCAGACTCGGGTTCATGTGAGGAGAGAAGCCTATCTCATGGATATTTCCTTCTAGTTATAGTGAGAAAAAATTAGAGAGAAAGTGTACTATATCATAGCTGTGTTTTAAACAAGGTAGTGCGAGCAAGTGAAGACAACTTTTTTCCTAGGTTATAATGCCCTCAGAACTTTTCTTTCTGCTCTAGAGAGTTTAATTACTATTTTAGTAGATACATTTTAGGAAGATATTTATAGAGCACAGAAAAGAAATAGAACTGACCTGAGGAATAGGTTTTGTGAAATAATTTCGGTCAACAGGGTAGTTCTAAAGGGTGACTAGAAGTGTGAAGTTATTACCCTCCCAAAACCACCCCCCAAAAAGTAAAAACAGTTTCTTTCTTATCCAAATGCGACTTTGAGTAAGACTTGCTGCCCACACGTGCAACCAAATTGTCTCCCCCCTCCTAAGTAGCTATTCCAGTGTTACCGTTACTAACTCGCTAACCCAGGAATATAATTTCTCATTTTCTAACATCACGTTCACTGTCAAGGACTTGTAAAGTCCCAATTACATAGGAAAACAGAAGAAGGCATGATGAAAGAATTTTGAAATACCAACAGAAAATTCAGCAGCAAAACACAGCTGGGGCTCCAATCTGATCGACTAAGAGTTCAGAAATATATCCTCAATTAGGACCTCTTTTCAGTCCAATGAGGTATATATTGTTTCCCAGAATTCTCCTCCTTTATTCTTTTTTTTTTTTTTGTACTCTTTTTCCATGTAAATTGTGCAAAATAATCTCTTGGCATTTTTCCGTGCCTTATATAATCCTTTTGGAAAATTCCTAGCTATTATTCTCTCACAGACCCAAGAGCAGCTGCTTAATCAAAAAAAAAAAAAGCTTAAATTTTACCAATGATGAACTGAAGGTAGAAAATACCACTCTTTTATGAATAATCATAAAGTAATAACACTGAACATTTATTGCATGCTTCCTATATGCTAGGTAGTGTGCTCAACAGTGAGGTTATCATGATAATGGGGGATTACCTGAGGAAAGGATGTGATGGGGAAGATAACAAGGCAGGGCCTTCCATTGAGAACATCAAGTGCAAAGCCACGGAGGCTTGAGCTCCCGTGGCACAGTGGAGAGCCGCAAGCCGTTCCCTATGTCTGGAGGAAGTGACATTAGATAAAGAAGGAATATATGCACATTTAAGTTTACATATGCATAAAATATACTTGAGAGGATCCCAAGAAATTTAACATTGGTTTGCCTGGGAAAAAACACTCATCTGGGGTGGATGAGATTCTTTGTGTCATTTAATATTCTACCTCATATTTTTCAATCACGAAACTAATAATAAAAGCACTCAATGAGATGTTTCATTAAGATTACTACTGCAGTATCATGAAAAATACATTTTCTAGGAAGAGGAAAGAGTCTTATGCTGTGCAGAAGGGGAACAATTTAAGAAGGATAGGAATAACTCTATGGGCAACAGGAAATGAAGTAAACAGGAATATGGTCAATAATTGCTGACTTAGGGCCCAACCAGATTTAAGACCCATGAATTTGTGGAGAATTTTCCCCATCATTGATTGGCGACCATCGTACCACTGCCAGTGAGCTAGTGGTCAGGAAGTGAACTCATTGAATATGGATCAAGCACGAGGAGGCATGCAAGTTGTGGGGATTGGAGAGAAAGGGGAGGTAGTCATGCACTATAGGATTTTTATTGCTTAAGGTTGTAAAACCAGGAGAGAAGTGATGAAATGAGTAAGCAATGACTGGAAATTCTATAGATGCAAAGAATAAATGTGGTGGAAATAAAGGCGGGAAAGAGCCAGAGGAAGAGAGGTCTTAGTCAGCAAAAGAGACAAGGTTTACTATTTCGGAGAGGAGCATAGGTGTGGCCATGGGAGATGCTGGCTGAAGAGCCATGAAGCTAAAACTTAGTAGAACTGGGCGGGTCAAGGAACTTCATGTCTTCAATGGTTAACGTGGCTTTTACCGATGTGTTGCCTAGAATGACCTTAGGACCTGGGATTTCTGGTTCATGACCGTAAAGAGGTATTCTTCACATTGACCTGGAATTAATTTATCTGCAGCTGGGATAACCCTGAGTATACAGATGGTTTGGTAGAAGCAGTAAAGCAGAAAATAAATCTTTTTAATGGAATACAGATGCATGAATAACCAGTGGTGAAAGTCTCGGGGAAGACTTGCCAAAGAAGCGACAGTTGAAGCAGGTCTTGAAGTTTAAGTAAGAATTCAACTGGAAAAAAAAAAAACCTTGGGGAAAGCATTACAGCCTGAACGAAGGGACGCTGGGGTCTCTGTATCTGTCCTGTGAATGACTTAGTTTGAAATCTGAATTCTGAAAATTGTTCTTTCATCCTCATATGCAAGCCATTCTTTGACTGGTCTTTTCTTTTAGGCAAATTCACCCCCTTCTTTGTGGGGCACATACTAGTTGGCACGTAATAAATAAGTGGGCACTTATGAGATGTATTTGTTTCATGTTCCACTTATTTTTATTTGTTTATTTCCCACATGAAGGAGACAGTGGTACAGCCTAGCAATTAGAGGAGAAATTCTTTAAAGTGGCTGCAAATTATATAATGAGTACATTGTCAATGTAACTCAAATGATTAGAATTTGAATGAAGGTTGCTTTTTGAAATTCAACATCTAAGAAGTGTCTATAGCACTTGGAGGAGGAATTGGTCAAATGTCCTGGGGTGAGGCTTTAAACTACGTAATTCAAGAGGAACTGGTGTGTGTGGTTTGTGGAGCTGGTGATGAGTTGGCAGGCCAAAATAATTTGTAAAATGTATTGTACCTCCAACAACTATACACCAAGATAAAGCACAGAGCATTGGAGCTCCTACTCCAGTATCAAATATCTGAGACCATATTTTAAATTTCAATATGGCATGCAATTCTTAGCCATTCCTTTCAACAGCTAAAGCTTTAAATAAGATGTCGGTATAAACATATAATTGTCAATCACAAACACTCGGTATAAACATATAATTGTCAATCACAAACACTCCAGAGGTAGGTTTTGTTCATGGCTCATCTCGCTGACCCTTAAGCAGTATGTTAACAATAAAATAAATAAAATGAGTTTTCTTTGCTGCTGACACAACACAGATGGTTCCTCACTTTTGACACATAGCTAATTATAACCCTCTTCAAAATCATTACTAATAATTTTCAGATATTTTATGCAGATTAATTTCTTATACTTTAAGCTAAATAACCTTGGCCTCACGCTCTGTGTTTCTCCACTCCAAAAGGAGGAATCTCATTTCCAGACAACTTCTAAGTCAGTATCTAATGCGACGGAAGGAAGGAGACAGAGAAGGTGAGGAAGAGGGAGCTTCTGCCTCGCTGCACTTAGAGATGAACCAGAAGATGATAAGCATGACCTACACAGCCAGTGAGGATAACACAAGTGCTATCACAAGCAACGCGTTGCGGGAATGTGGAAGAAGGGGTACTGAGTCCGAGGATTAAGGATCAGAAGAGGCTTCATGGAGGAGAATTTTTTTGAGTCATACTTGAGGACATGTGTATTTTCAGCAGATGAAAAGAGAGAAGAGAATAATCCAGGTTGCCATGACAGTTTGATTTAAGGAGAGACACCTAAAATTGTAGGCAATATTGAGAAAATAGTGGGCGGTCCAATATCAGTCTAAGACTATTTGCACCCAGAAGGCTGTATATGTATATATTTTTAAAAGATTATTGAAATCTGGCTTGAAAATATATCAGAAAGGACCTCAGATAAATTTCTAATGAGTTTGGAATTTAATGGGAAAGTCCTAAACAAATTGTATAAGCTTGAAGTACAATGATGGTGTCTTATCTTCTAGGAAAAAAGTGTGTGTTTTATGATTTAGAAGATAATTTAGGTCAAGAAATCAAGACCTGAAAACAAATTCATTGTTCCAAAAACCGACTATAACAAGTAGCTCTCCAGTGTGTGTTATGAGGTTTTAAGGGCAACTAGAAGGTAATAAAGGCTTAAAAAAGTTCACTGAGATAAATTCCACATTGACATTTTTATGTACGGACCTCATATTTTCTCCCACAAAGACTTGTGTCTGTAAGAGGTAGTCTGAGTGGTCATTTGTTAATGAGGTTCAATAAAATCTAGCTTCAAAATATGGATGAGTCAGGAACTTAAATTTAGGGGTCTAATAATCGGAAGTAGGTAAACGTTCCTTCCTCTTAAAAGAAGTTAATACACATGCTGCAAAAGTGAGGGGTATGGATTCATCTATTCCTTTCTCTCAGAATTTTTCCAACATTTACCTATTAGGAAATGAATACTAATTGAAAACGTGTGGTAAGAATAGCAGTTGCCCCACCTTCCTAGTTCTAACCTAATGCAGCATCTACTGCAAAAATTCGATATTTTATGTAATAGTTGAGGTGCCAGTGACAGAAACTCAACACAAAATTATATACTGTTAAAACTGTTCAGTGACAAAACCAAGGAAACAGTGTAGATGGAGCTATGTTCTGGAGGGACCAGATCCAGGATATTAGGCACCATTAGGATTCGCTCTTTCTCCGTATCTCTGCTTTTTTCTGTTGGTGTAGATTTGCTATTTCTGCATGGCTAGAATTATGACCACAGACGATTCTGAGTTTTACATAAGGGTTCCTCCATTTCAAAACTGCTGACATTTTTAGCTGGATCATTCTTTGTTTGGGGGATCTGTTTTGTGGCATGTAGGGTGTTTAGCAGTTGCCCTGGTCTCTGACCACTAGCCTTCCCACCCCTGAGCTGTAACAACCAAAAAACAGACATTGCTAAATGTCCCCTGGGAGGAAAACGTGTCCCCACTTAAGAATCACTGCCTTACAGGCTTAATGTCAGAGAAGAAGGAGCTGTTCATTCACAGAGCTTTCATTTGGAAAAATCCAACAGAATTGTTTTGGTCCTGTGTGCACCTTACACCCATCCTGAACCACACTTTCGACAAGGAAAAAAAAGAAAAAAACTTTATGACTTTGGGTTAGGTCTTAGGACACATAAAGCACAAATTATAAAAGAAAAAAAGTGATAAATTGATCATCAAAATTAAAATTTTACTCTTTGAAATGCATTGCTAAGAACATGAAAACCACAGGCTGGCAAAACAAATATCTGATACAGGGATTTGATCCAGAATGTAGAATGAACTCTTACAACTCATTTAAAAGAAGATGGGCAACCCAGTAAAACATTGGCAAAAGATGTGGACACCTCACAAAAGAAGACATGCAAATGAAAAATAAGCATAAGAAAAGATGTTCATCATCATTCATCATTAGAAAAATACACATGAACACCACAATGAGCTACGCCCACTAGAATGACTAAAATGGAAAGTACCAACTGTTGGTGAAGATGCTGAGCAATTGGTGGGAATACACGAAGACAAAGATACAGCCACTGTGGAAAAGTTTAGCACTTTCCCATCAAGCTAAACATGTATTTATCTTAACATCCAGAAATTCCTCTTCCAGTCATTTCACCACGAGAAATAAAGCATATGTCTACACAAAGACCTATATGCAAATATTCACATACACTTTATTCATAATTGCCAAACTCTGGAAACAACTTATCAACTGATGAATAGATACATTGTTGGCCTTCCTTAAAATGGAATGTGTCTCTTTAAAATGGAATACAGCAACAAAAGGAAAACACTATTAATAAATGCAATGACATGGATGATTCTCAAAGTCATTATGCCAAATGGAAGAAGCATGATATAACATACCTTATACTATACATAATTCTATTCATTTAATATTCTGAAAAGCTAAAAGGAGAGAAATCAATTCCAAGATCTAAGTGTAGATGGAAAGAACTGACAATGTAGAATGATTGTACTGGTGGTTACATGACTCTGTAGATGTGTCAATTTTCACCAAACTTTACTCTTTAAAGGGGTGAATTTTATTGTGAATGTATGTAAATGATACCTCCATATATCTGATTTAAAACCAGATATAGGGACTTCCCTGGTGGTGCAGTGTTTTAAGAATCTGCCTGCCAATGAGGGGGACATGGGTTTGATCCCTCATCCAGGAAGATCTCACATGCCAAGGAGCAACTAAGCCCATGCACCACAACCACTGAGCCTGCGCTCTAGAACCCGTGAGCCACAATTACTGAGCCCACATGCCACAGCTAGCTACTGAAGCCCGCATGCCTAGAGCCCGTGCCCCGCAGTGAGAAGCCACCACAATGAGAAACCCACACACCGCAGCGAAGAGTAGCCCCTGCTCACCACAACTAGAGAAAGTCCGCGTGCAGCAACGAAGACTCAACACAGCCAAAAATAAATAAATATTTTTTAATTTAAAAAATAAAGTGTAAAGAAGAACTGCTGATCATATTCTTTAAAAAAAAAAGGTACAATTTTTTTTTAAAAAAACACAACTCAACTCTAAATATCATACACCTCCAAAGAAGTCAATACTGTCCTCATACAATGACTTCATTCATTTGTCCCTTCATTCATCCAACAATTTTCTATGTAATATCTACTGTTTGCCGGGAGCTGACCTCAATGCTTGGGTTACATCTAGGAATACATTCAAAGATTCCTGCCTTTAGGGAACTTACCTTCCAGAAGGAGGGAAACAGATAAAAATAATTTCTATAAGAAGAGAAAGGAAATTCTATCATATACCCAGTGATACAGAAGAAAAAAGAAAAAGGAGGAGGGGGGGAAAGGATTAGGAGTTCTGGAATGGGCAGAAGAGAGCAGACTACGTAGTGTCAGTAAATTTAGGCCTCATTGAAAAGGTGAGTTGTGGGGCTTCCCTGGTGGCGCAGTGGTTGAGAGTCTGCCTGCCGATGCAGGGGACACGGGTTCGCGCCCCGGTCCGGGAAGATCCCACATGCCGTGGAGCGGCTGGGCTCGTGAGCCATGGCCGCTGAGCCTGCGCGTCCGGAGCCTGTGCTCCGCAATGGGAGAGGCCACGACAGTGAGAGGCCCGCGTACCGCGAAAAAAAAAAAAAAGGTGAGTTGTGAGCAAACACCAGAAAGAGATTAGAAATTTAACAAAGGAAAAATCTGGCACAACTTTCCAGGCAGACAGAACCCTAAAGCAAAGACCCCACGACAGGAGTGTGATAATGTGTTTGAGGAACAGTATGGAGACCAGTATGGCTGGAAAAGAAGCAAGGGAGGAGGAGAGTGTTTTACAACATAGGTTTTGTTCTCATTCAAGTATGGTGAGGCCAGCAGACCAGCAGACGACTGCCATTAACAAGAGAGTTGTTACTCCCAGTTCCCAAGAGCAGGGGGCACGCCATGCCACACAGGGGAAGCCCCAGGCAGCCCCAGTGTCAGTCAGGAGGCAGAAGGAGTGGGATGAAAGCATAGGCAAGAGCCTTGACTGTGGTTTTTGAGAAAAGGAACAGGCAAGGCAGGGTAAGCAGGCCTAGAATTGGCCAGTTGGAATAATTTCAGAGGGATTTGGGGTGCAGGAGTGTCCTGACTTGTCTGGTACCCGGTCTTGGGGTGATTAGGACAGATGGGAAGTAGCCTGGAGTGTGACAGCCCAGGAAGGTAGATGGCTGCAGTGTGGGTTCTGGGTTGGCTAGTTTGTATAAGAAAGATGTGCTCATAAATGATCTCTAAGAATTGGGTAGCCCTGAAAATGGCAGTCTTTTCCTGATCATCAAGGGCCCAGAAGCTAGAGCACCAAGAATACAGAAATTTTTAAAAATATAGTTAATACAGAAAGCAGTTCAGAGGGATAAGGGATAGGGCAGAGAGAAATGAGGAGCCATGGAAAGGTGTTAATCTGACTTATGTTTTTAAAAGGCCATCCTGATTGCTCTGTTGAGAATGGACCACGGTGAACAAGGGGAGAAACAGGGAGACACGTTCCAGCCTGTGGCATAACTGAGCCTGCTGGTCAGCAGTGGAGGTGGTTAGACGTGGCAGGTTTTTAAAATATTTTGAAGGTAGAGGAAACAAGATTTACTGAGAGATGAGATTTTGCATGTGAGATGATGCAAGAATGACTCCCAGTTTTGTGATCTAAGTGGAGGAAAGGGTGGAGTTGTCAGGTCAGTTGAGGAAGGCTGCAGGCAGCACAAGTCTGTATTCGTCTGGGTTCCCAAAAGCAGAGCCTGAGACAAGGACTTGGGTGCAGATATTTATGACAGGTGATCCCAGGAAGCAGAAGTGAGGGAGTACAGAGTGAGACAGGCAATGGGGCTCGATTCCAGTGGGCTCTCTCAGAAGCACAGGATGTCTCCCAGAACTTTCTACTGGAAATACGGGAGCATTTCTCCACTGTATATAATATACACTATTATATTATAATAAATTTTATTCTAATTTTGTTTATCTTATCATCTACTATAGGAGAAAAGGTAAGACTAATCTGCAAGAGATATTTGTTACATGAATGATTTAGGACACTCCTAGAAATAACCTCATCCTAAGGGAAAGAAGACTAGTTTATAAAAAAAGAAAATAACAAGGCTATTAAAACAATTTGGTAGAAATCAACAAAGGGCCTGAGCAATAAATGAACCTGTAAGTATGCAAGAAGTATCCATTCAGAAATCTTTGTGAATATGCAAATCCACAAATAATTTTAGGACATATAACTTACTTCCATAAAATGCAATTAGATAGAAACACAACTAGAATGTAACCTCCATGGGGGTAGGAATTTTTGTCTCTTTTATTCATTACTATATCCCTGGTTACTAGAATAACACCAAGAACATACTATGTGAATATTTGTTGATTGAATAAGTAAGCCAAATATTTTAAGAAACCTCAACTTATCTACGACCTGATACATGCAGGACTGTGTTGAATATTTTCCATTAGTCCCCCCAGATCTACTCCTCAAATTCCACCTTGCTCTGTATCCCAGGAGGCAGACCTTTATTGAGTCCATCAAGAGTTTTCCCCACCCTTTGGCTTCAGTGAAGGCTCAACCAATGACAGGCTCCAGCAGATCGCTTGGTAGGAGGAGAATAAGGATAGGTATTACCCTGGCTCCATGTCTTCCAAGCTGCCACAGGCTGGCTGCACCTCTCCTCCAAAGGCCGCCACCCTTGAAGAAACTGCTACCCTCTCCAGGTTCAGGTACCCACTCCCATCCCTTGGCACTTTAGACCTGGTAACAACTCCTCACCTTTGCTTGCTTTGGGGTCCAGAATCATTGCTTGCCTGTCTCCTTTAAACCGATCTTCGCTTTTGCAACTAGTTTTTCTTCATCTCCCCTCAATTAACTTATCTGAATGTGTCATCTTCTTCCTGTTCAGACCCTGACTTTTACAAAACTCATTCATGAAGAGATGAAAATAAATGTGCTTTTAGCATCCACTGAAACAGCTTCATGAGTCTGGTCCTGATTCCCCGAAGATAGGATGGTGGACTCACTGAAAAAGACGTTGACTGGCATTGAATCTGACATGCCATGATTTAATCTACCCATTGCTCATATTTTCTAGCTAAGATCCATTCAGTTCTTGAGACTTCAGCATGTTCTCTTCATTTCAATCACCAATATGTTTTAGAGCCATTTTTCACACATACACACACAGCCCCCCAAATTTTGTTGTTCCTGTTTTATCACTTTGCCTGAAGTATTGCCAGTGGAGTGATGAGAAGGAACAATAAAGCCGAGTTGAGAGGTGGGTAGCTCAGCACTGCCACACACTAGCCTCCCTATACCTGTAACTAAGACTTATACCCTGGCAATATTACACGTGATTGCATGTTACAGACCATCAGAGGTGCTGACAACCCTGCCAGGCCACGAATATAACGGTCTTGAATGCAAGGAGCCTCATGTACTACTGTCTGAATCAGTGTGTCATCTCCAGGCGGGGGTGGCCTATGAAATAGTATCACTGGATGAATTCGTTGAGCACGACATCCCTTAGTAAAAAATTCTCAAAGCAGGCACTATTTTCATTCCCATTTTCAGATGAGGAAACTGAGAAACATGCAAGTTAAGTAAATTGCCCAAGTTCACGGAGTTAGTAAGTGTTAGAGCTGGCGTTCAAATAAGGAGTCAGGTGGCACCAGAGTTCATGCTTGTAACTCAAAACTCTCAAGTAATTAGATGACAGGATAGAATAACGGTCCTTAGATGTAAGCCAGTAGATAGTCTCCATTATATCCTTGCTAAAGATTAAATGGCTCCTCATGGGTCCTCTTCAGACTCCATTTCCACATACATAAAACAGAGACAATAAAAAGACCAAGTCTTGAGGTTGTTGCAACGAATCACATCAAGTGAGACAATGAATGTAAAGTGCTTGGCTCCGTAAATTGTAAGCGGTACCATTTTCTTAAGTCTCTGGAAATAGCCATCAGATGCAATTGTCTTCACTAGAGTTAACATCTTAATTATTGTTTCTAAATATTGTTTGCAAGATAGCAAAACAAATCATCTATTTCTTCCACATTGTAATAATAAGCTATAAAATCCACAGACAAGAGCCTATTTTTAATTTCTTGGATTTGTGTAACAAGAAAATGTATATCCAAATGCAAATTTCAGAAAGGGCCAGGGGGGAAATTATCCTTCCCATGCTCCACAGAGGTGGAAAAGCAAATTTTCCTCAGATTTTCCTGGTGGAAAATTTGAACCCCACTCTGAAGGATTCCAATGTGTTCAATAGTATTCTACCCCAAGGCCACCCTCTTCTCAGCAAACCAGGTGTCGGAGGAGCCCATGAAACTGTAGGAAATCCAGCACCTTCCCTGCAACATACTCTTGTTCCCCCTCCAGTCTGACCTGGTAGGTAAGATTTAGGGTGAAATCTAAGATTTTATTGGCATGGAATGATGAAAAATATCATGAATTCACATGGATAAAGGCATATTCCCCACTCCCACAGATTCAACACATTTAATGTCCTGTTTCACTTCCAAAGTGCATAAACAGACGATGGAAGCCCAGCGTCTCCAATGGATAGGTAGTACGTCTGGGAGAGAAACCAGAGCATCCCCACTGAGGGCTTCCTTCATGGCTCAGGGTCCATCGAAACATGTCTTGTCCTGGCCCTTGCCCACCAACACATGTCAATGTTTTTGCCAATCACATAGCTATCCACTTGTTAATGCCCATCTCTTAAGAAAGCTTAAGGATACAGAAATATGGTATATATATATATATTTTGTTGTTGTTGTTTTGGTTTTTTTGCAGTATGCGGGCCTCTCACTGCTGTGGCCTCTCCCGTTGCGGAGCACAGGCTCTGGATGCACAGGCTCAGTGGCCATGGCTCACGGGCCTAGCCGCTCCACGGCATGTGGGATATTTCCGGACCGGGGCACGAACCCGTGTCCCCTGCATCGGCAGGCGGACTCTCAACCACTGCGCCACCAGGGAAGCCCGAGGACTCTATTTTAACTTATGTATTTTAACCCAAAACTGGTTCCCTCTCTCTCTACACACACACACACACACACACGGTCACTAAATATTGTGGAATAAAAAACTGAAATTAAAAAATTGAAACTAAAATATTCTCTGAACTTTTTGCCACTAGATGATGATTAGTCCATACTAGAATAGCTCTTCTGTATGGCCTGTTTATCCTCATGTCAAATGTTGGCCTTAAAAATCAAGACATCAGATGGTAAATGAGAAAACAGTCAAAAGCTTGGAGCAAATACTTCTTTCCTTTCAAAAATTTTAATTCAACTTAATCAGTGACATAAACTAAAATTTTGTTTGTATTTTACATACTACTATTTAGTTTCAACTAAATAATAAGAACTTAAAAATTCTTGTTATAAGAACTTACAAGGTCTTGTTATAAAAACTTAAAATTTTGATTTTAACTTCAGTATCATTAGTTTGGAAAGCTCTATGTTGTTTTGTATGTATAACTGAGGTTTACTTGATGAATTTTTCTTGGGGGACATATTCTAGTGTCTTATTTCCCTGTGGTTTAAAGACTTACTAGCCTGGAGAATTTTCTTTAAGCCCTCAAAGCTTGAAAAATGACATTTATTATCATCATTAACAACATTGTAACTTTTTTCGAATTTTATTTTATTTTTTTATACAACAGGTTCTTATTAGTTATCCATTTTATACATATTAGTGTATATATATCAATCCCAATAACAACACTGTAATTTTTAAATGAGCACATAGGTAGTGGGAGAAATGCTGAGTGTAGAGAACTGATTCTATCATTTTTGATGTTAATTTCAAGGTAGTAGTGAGGTGCAGCTTCTATAGTGTAAAAGAATAAGTAATGAGGACTCTATTTTAACTTATGTATTTTAACCCAAAACTGGTCCCCTAAGTTCCCTAAGGGGCTTCTGAGCACTTGAAGCACTGGTTCATGAAACTGGTCAAAGGTTTAATTTACTTGTGTCACATTATTCTTCTAACTCAGAATCTGTGACCAAACGGCAGAAACTTGAAAGTCTCTTGTTTTACTTTTCCTTTCCATTTCATTGTTTTCTGTGACACATTCAGAGAACCGTATACACGGTTTCCTATATCATCAAGCTCTTCTTGTTCTATTCTGCTCATAATGAAATTCAAATTGTATTCAAGAGCTCATTCTCCAGCACGAGAATTTTTAAGAGGAAACTAATCTCCAAGTCTTAACTTTGCCATTATTCCCTAAAAAGACAAGATGCTATTAGATTCACTTTATTTAATTATGCCTTCTCCAACCTACTAAAACATTAACGTCTCTAATACAAAGTACAGGATGAAGTTTTCCAGGGTGAACCTTTGGATGTTAGACTGTTGGGTGGCAAGACTGTTAAGTGGCTATTCTTTCAAGGTTAAAACTTGCTGTTCTTGTTCATGGGATACTTTATGAGCTGCTTTCTTTCATCTAACTTTGAAACACATACTCAGCGTCCACAGTGTACTGTTATTGGAGCCTTCGACTCAGAAGCAATGTAACATTTAACATTCTAACGGGGAGGAGCTATATAATATACAAATAAATAAAATAATTTCAAATAGTAATAAGTACAATGAAGAAATAGCAAATAAAATGATACGCTAGTGAGTGATAGAGTAAGAACTTGTTACATAACGTCTTTTTTAATATTTAATTTTATTTATATATTTATGTTTATACAGCAGATTGTTATTAGTTATCTATTTTATATACATAAGTATATATATGACAATCGAATCTGCCAATACATCCCACTGAACTTGTTACATAAGGTCTTTCTGAGGAATTGACATTTGAGCTGAGATTCAAACAAGGATCCAACCATGCAAAGATCTCAGGAAACTGGTATCTGGGTAGAAAGGAGAGAAAGAGCAGGAAGAACATAATTGGCATGGCCAAGGAGTAGGAAAAAAAAAAAAAAAGCCAAGGACTTCCCTGGTGGCGCAGTGGTTGAGAGTCCGCCTGCCGATGCAGGGGACGCGGGTTCGTGCCCCGGTCCGGGAGGATCCCGCGTGCCGCGGAGCGGCTGGGCCCGTGAGCCATGGCCGCTGAACCTCCGCGTCTGGAGCCTGTGCTCCGCAACGGGAGAGGCCACAGCAGTGAGAGGCCCGCGTACCGGAAAAAAAAAGCCAACTGAGTGAGGAACAAGAGAGTAGTGAAGATGTAGGAGAAGTAGCCCCAGGCCAGAACACTTGAGACTTGGATTTGTTTTCTAAGTGTCACGAGAGGTCACCAGAAAATTTTAGGCAGAAGAGTGTCATGATCTCTTTTTCATTTTTCCAAAGAAATTACCCTGGCTTTTTAAATTTTACTTGTTTGAAAGTGTGCTCAAGAGGGCAAGAGCTGAAAAAGCCAACAGTCTTCCGTGTGAAACAATCCTATGCTAGACTCTATCAGGGACATCATCGCAGATCATGCTTTCCCAAAGCCAAGGCCACATTACAACCACCAAGGAGTTTTTAGAGCCTTTAGAAACACAGATTTCCAGGCCTCACTCCTTCAAGCTTCTGATTCAGGGGTCTGGGGTTGATGCCAAGAATCTGTATTTTAAAAATCTCCCCAGAAGTTTCTGAGGCACATCCCTGCTTAAAAACCTGAACTAAGCCATGCCCATCTAAAAATAGTGGAGAAAATTATTTTAAATGCCAAATAAAATTTTCATGTAAGAAAACTGTACAATGAATAGGCATTTTGAAAATAATGTTTTTTTCTTATGGTTACCAAAGGGGAAAGGGGGAGAGGGATAAATTAGGAGTTCGGAATTAGCAGATACCAACTACTATACTATATATAAAATAAACACAAAGGTCCTACTGTATAGCACAGGGAACTATACTTAATATCTTGTAATAACGTATAATGGGAAAGAATCTGAAAAAGAATATATATGTGTGTGTGTGTGTGTGTGTATCTGAATCACTTTACTGTATTCCTGAAACTAACACAACATTGTAAATCAACTATACTTCAATTAAACAATTAATGTTAAAAAATTAAGTTTTCTCACAATTATTTTTCACAATACTGAAGGGAATCAGCAGTATTTATGGATGAGAACACAGGCACTGAAATATTCCCTTTGATATTCCTTCTGTTCACTGACCATTTGTTGCCTGCAACCTCTCTTAAAGCTAGTCGATGCAGAGAAAGACAAATACTGTAGGACGTCACATATGTGGAATCTAAAAAATGGTGACACAAATGAACTTATTTACAAAACAGAAACAGACTCACAGACATAGGAAACAAACTTACGGATACCAAAGTGGAACGGTTGGGGGTGGGATAAATTAGGAGGTTGAGATTAACACATGCACACTACTATATATGAAATAGATAAACAAGGACCTACTGTATAGCACGGGGAACTATAGTCAATATCCTGTAATGACCTACGATAGAAAAGAATCTGAAAAAGAATATATAGGTGTATATACATATATATGTATAACTGAATCGCTTTGCTGTACACCTGAAACTAACGCAACACTGTAAATCAACTCTCCTTCACAAGAAAAAATTAAAATTTAAAAAGCTACTCAGTGTATTTACTCCTTCGTACACACAGTCTCTACAGAACTTTACCAGGCAATTTGGTAGACACTGGCCTCTAACCTAAGGTTCAGCCTCAATGCTACTGTGTTTTCTGGTTCTCTTTGATCTTTCTTTACACGATTCTTCGGGACATGCATCCTAAGCATGGTCTCCCTTGGTTACTATAGTGGCTAATAACTTTTCTACTCCTCTAATTAATTCTGAGGCACAGCAGTGGGATTTGCCTAATGTGGCTGACCTGGCCAGTTGTGTTTATTAGCTCCTCCTCTCCTGGCAAACTCAGCAGCCAAGCTATGAACTTGCCTCCACCTGTGGACCCGAGGGCTGGGTAAGTTGAAAGGATTAGGTCAGAGATTGTAACCGACTTGCTGGTTTCTCTGAGCCTGAGTTGGAACCCTCACCATCCCCTCAGGAGTGTAAGGTGCCATCATTTTTAGACGTCACGGTCCAATCAGAACAACCTGACTAGACAAAGCTGCCTTTTTATCCCCTCGCTCTCACGCATCAACCTGGGCGTAGTTCTCGTAGGAAATTTCAGAACTGATTTTGTGCTGCTTTTGTAACAGGCAGAGTTTTTCCATCTTTTCCTATTGGCACAGTTTATAAGATGCTCCTCCAGTGGGTGGATCTGAGACAGGCTGGGACCTGGGACCTTTTGCTGCAGTGCTTGCACCTGAACACACGTCTCCTCAAGCAACACAATACAAAGAAACTATAAGGGACTAAAAATAACGGCGTGCATGCACAGTTGGGGCAAATTCTGGACAAAAGATACAAAAAGACAAACAACACTCAACTGGCACTTCTGAAGAGCCAGGAGCAGAAACAGGGCACATGCCCCCTGCACACACCACCACCAAAGGGGTGGGCAAACCCCTTAAGCCACGCCTCCGGCCCGACCCCTGGTCACACCCCTAACCTCACGCCATACAAGGAACCAGCTTGCCCTGCCTCGGGAATAAGCAAGGGAACCTGTTACTTGTTTTTGCTCCCTCCTGCGGAAGCAGGAGCCCCAATAAAGCCTTGCCTGAATTTCTTGGCTGGCCTTCTATCAGTTTCTATTGACTGGGGAAGGCCAAGAACCCTGGTCGGTATCAGATCTGCTCCTTGAACAATTTGCCTCTCTAGCTCCGTCCAGCACTGATGACAGCCTCCCCACTGCCCACGTCCACCCCCTTCCACACGGGAGGGGAAAGTCTGCATGAGTCTGAAGGACAAGTTCGGTCTCCCTGGGCACCACATGACAGTGACTTGGACTCCACAAAAGCTCTGTTTGAAATAATACTGGGGTTTGACTTGAGCAGAGACTTTCCACTTCTCTTAAGATACTCAGGAAAAGGGATGCTTTCCCATTTAGTGTAAGCTGTTGGGTGCCCACAGTGTCCGGCACAGTTCTAACCAATGGACAAGTGCTGCCCTCCTTAGGCATGGCCCGAGACCACAGAGACCTTCCTGAAAATAGGAGGTGGTGAAACAGCCTCCTCACAGAGCAGTGGTTTTCAACTGGGGTTGTACCACCTCCTAATGGACACTTTGGAAACTTGCAGGGTTTTTTTTAACTGAAGTATAGTTGATTTACAATATTGTGTCATTTTCAGGTGTACAGCAAAGTGATCCCATTATACATATATTTTTCAGATTATTTTCCATTATAGGTTATTACAAGATATTGAATATAGTTCCCTGGGTTATACAGTAAATCCTTGTTGCTTGTCTATTTTATGTAAAGCAGTTTGTGTCTGTTAACCCCATACTCCTAATTTATCTCTCCCCCCCTCCCTTGCCTCTTTGGTAACTGTAAGTTTGTTTTCCATGCCTGTGAGTCTGTTTCTCTTTTGTATATAGATTCATCTCTGTATTATTTTTTTAGATTCCATATATAAGTGATATCATATAATATTTGTCTTTCTCTGTACGGCTTACTTTACTAAGTATAATATTCTCTAGTTCCACCCATGTTGCTACAAATGGTATTATTTCATTCTTTTTTATGGCTGAGTAGTATTCCATTGTGTATATATACCACATCTTCCAAAGCCAATTGTCTGTTATGATTATGACAAAAGTAAGCACTACTGCCATTTAGCGGTGAAGATGGGGGGGGAGGGCAAGATGCTCTATGACCTGCAATGTGAAGAACACTCTTGCCCAATAAAAAATTGTTCCGTGCCCTACACTACTCTTGAATGTCCCACAGAACAACTAGTACAAGTGAAAAATCTGTAAGTTTCCGATTCTAGAGTCTAAGTCCATTTTACATTTAAATATAAAGTATTTATAAAGTATTTTTTGCACGGTTTTAATATAAACTGAATTATGCAGGGATACAATTACAAAGTAAAATAAGGAAAAGTGTTCCTTTGATTTGTTGGAAACTCTACCAAGAGCTGTTGCTTATTTCATAAAATCATGTTACCAGTAGTTGTGCCATTTCTGGTATTTGAGTCAACTCTCTCAATGTCACCTGAGAGCTGTCCCACTCCCAGTGATTCTATGTATGAGGACATCATCTGACAACTTCACTATGCTTTCCAGAGCAGTGGTGCCTATGCGTTTGCATATTAAAATACACATTTTATTGTGAATGTCTTTCCTTGGATTTTCCCTTTATATTACATTAGAACATTATATTGATTTTTTAAAATAGTTTAAGTGTGGTTAAGCTATATTATCTATGAACTTTTTTTCAGTAAAAGGTAGCATTTTAAATACTATAAAAAGGAGGCCTTGTCTGATAAGATTGGGAACTTCCTCCTAGATATAAGTCTCTCTTCACATAGACTTTATTTAAACCTGATTGAGGATAGCTCACTCTAAGCCCCATCTACCACCTCCCTACCCAACACTAGTAGCCTAAAAGCCTATCAGTGACAGGACTTTCTTATACCAAATATAACAACAATTCTTATTAATTGAACACCTGTTATGTGCCAGGCCCTGTGCTACACACTTTCCATATATTGTATCTAACCCTCAACTCGCCAAAGGAAGTAGATTTATTATTAGCTCTGTTTTACAGGCAAGGAAATCAGTGCAGGACGAAGGTTAAATAACTTCCCTGAGGTCACACCATTGTAAGTGACTTGATCCATACGGATCAAATTCTAATGTCTGACTTTGCCCAAGACAGATGGGTCAGAATTCAAAACTGGAAATGTGGTAAGTAGCCAGGAACAGCCACGCTCATTTTGGCTGAATAACTGTGGAAAAGTGGAAGCAAAGAACAGGACACATCACCATCTATTGATCTCCCTCCTGGTTCTTCACCCCAACATTCGGACCCTCACTCAAGCCCCAGCAAATTCCCACCTGCCTCATGCTCTCAGCAACGGCAATCGAAAAGTGGCTCATCTGAATTGAAATGCGCAAGATATGCTGGGCATCCCTGGTGGCACAGTGGTTGAGAGTCCGCCTGCCGATGCAGGGGACACGGGTTCGTGCTCTGGTCCGGGAAGATCCCACGTGCCGCGGAGCGGCTGGGCCCGTGAGCCATGGCCGCTGAGCCTGCGCGTCCGGAGCCTGTGCTCCGCAACGGGAGAGGCCACAGCAGTGAGAGGCCCGCGTACCGCAAAAAAAAAAAAAAGAAAAGAAAAGAAAAAAAGAAATGCACAAGACATGTAAAATACATGTCAAATTTCAAAGACTTGGCACAAAAAAGGAAAATAAAATATCTCATTAATAATTTTATGTATATTATATATATCTTCTCATGATAATGTTTTTGGATATATTGGGTAAAAATAAATTAAAATTAAGTTCACCTATTTCTTATTATTAAAGTTTCTAATGAGGCTATTAAATTTTTTTAAATTATGTGTGGCTCATTTAGTATTTCTATTGGACAGAGCTGAGATAGATGGTTTTCCTGTCACTTAGTATCCTTTCCCTACCCCACAGTAATCTGCAGAAACTTGGAGTCTAGGGCAACTGTCTCCTCAAGTGACCATTCAGGCCACTGAAAGCAGCAGGAGAAAAGCATGGGTGTGGGAAGGGGAAGGTCAGCAGAAATTCCTCCACATTTTCATTGTGGTCCTTTGGTCACTCGGATTGTGGGAACCACATGTTCATTCCCTATTTATTACTATTATTTCTATCCCATACGCTTCACACATCTGCCAGCACATGGGAGCAGTAGGCAAAATCTGGAACAAAAGCTGTGTTTAGATACATGTGTAAAGAAAAGTCGAAATATTTAGCATATTACCTAAATGTGATATTGTTTACATCTACCAACAGTGAAGGAGGTGGCTTGTAGCTCTATGGAAACCCAGACAAGTAGTATGAGCTCATCACAGATGGAAAGCACTAGAAATAGTTTAAATATAAACTGATTAAAGTCAGGGGAGTAAAGTCTATGACTTCATAAGATCCGTCCCTCCCAGGATCAGACCCCCAACTTCTGTACTCTGATCAATTAATAATAGCAAAAAAATATCAATTAAAAAACCAGAAAGGAAACTGAATTGAATGAAGTTGACTACAGAGATCAATCACAGGGATTTTACTCACACTTAATAACTGACCAAAATATCAAGTTAAAGAAAGTAAAGCTTAGGGCTTCCCTGGTGGCGCAGTGGTTGGGAGTCCGCCTGCCGATGCAGGGGACACGGGTTCGCGCCCCGGTCCGGGAGGATCCCACATGCCGCGGAGCGGCTGGGCCCGTGAGCCATGGCCGCTGAGCCTGCGCGTCCAGAGCCTGTGCTCTGCAACGGGAGAGGCCACAGCAGTGAGAGGCCCGCGTACCGCAAAAAAAAAAAAAAAAAAAAGTAAAGCTGATAGACAAATCACGTGTACCACTTCAGTGTCTATTGATAGAAGAATTGTTCATTATTTCTTATATATCCTTACTGTGAGATATGACACACTTTGGGGAGGGGGAGAGGGAGGGAGGGAGAGAAAGAGGAAGGAGGAAGGAAGGAAGAAGGAGGAGGGGGTGTAAGGGAGGAAGGAAGTTTTAGTTCTTGATGTCCAAAATGTACTATTGTCTGTTGTGGCTTCCTCCCATCACGTTTCATAGCTCTTAGGGAAACTCAGCACACTTGTTTGATACACAAGACCTGTCCATGCCAGAAAGAGCAAAGAAGAGCTTCTAATAATTACGCAGACAACAGTGTGAAACAACTGTTTTAACAACTTGGCTACAGTCTCTGAGCTCATTACTTGGCATGTGCCCACGAGGACCATTTGAGAGTCTTCAGCTGAGCCAGCCAAGCTGCTGGGGAATTGCAAAGCTCTCACCACATCATTTTTCTGGAAGAAACTAAGCAAAATGAAGCTACATTTTGGAGGCTCTTTAGTTTCAACTCGAATGTGATCTAGTCTCAGAAAGTGTTTCTGGAGCCTGCCACAGAAGGGAGAGTTCATCTCTCCCTTCTCTCTGCTCCCTACTTCTTTCTGCCTATTACGTAATTAGGTGCCTGTAGGTTTGTCTTCCTTATCAGATGACAAACTTCACAAAAGTGAGGAGTAGGTCTTATTCCCTTTTATATCTCACCTAACACCTGGCGCATAGTAAGTTTTTGTTGTGTTGATTTAATCTCTCTTGACTCTTTTAAAGAGCGGCAGCAAAGAGGGGGCACTGGCAAAAGTAAGATGGGCTGAATACCTGGTGGAGCTGAGTTATAATCCAGACCCTACCACGTAATCTCTCCTGGGTTCAGCTCTGCTCTCTATAGAACAGGAGGGCTAAACTAGCCTGTCTCCAGGGTCCATTTCACTTCCAAATCTTTGCTTCAGAAGTCTGAAAATGTTTCCATTTTGTCAGCTTGAGGATCTAGAGGATAAACTCTGTTTCCCATGTTTTTATTAGCTGCAAAGCCCAGATTTCCAGGAAATCTATATCACACTGTAACAACTCAATTTGAGATTTCTTCTAGTAAATCACGGACTAGCTTTTATTTTATTCAAGAACAGTCCAGGTTAAGCTGTTCTATATAATAGTTTAGTTAGGTGTAAGCACATGTGAGAGAGGAAATAGAGCAAAATCTCTAAGACAATGTTTAATCTCCTCTAGAGTGGGTACCATACCTCCTCCCCTTTTTGAACCACACATGTCCAGCCCCTCTTGCATATAGGATGCTGCTTGACACATAATACATGTTTATTAAATAATGGATGAATGAATGTGTGAATACACGAACGAATGAACAAATGGATTTTTGGAAAACTGTTATCAAAATATATTTGCAGTAAGAATGTGTATGTCCTGATTTTGGCTTTTCCCTGGAAGGGCCTAGATTCCTAGGCCAAAAAGAAAAAGAGAAAAAACCTGCCCATAAAGGTAAAAGAAACAAACAACTGCACAGCAGGGCAAAATCGAAGTGCTGTCTTCACCCAGAGATACCAGAGGGACTGATGTGGGAGAATCAGAGCAGGTAAGCCAAGCCTCCCAGGTTAATTCTTATCAGAGAACACCCAGACCTTTGAATCCACCTAGCAGCTCGCTATGGAATTCAAAATTATTTCTGATTGAACTCCAATGCCAAATGACAGTCTCCTCTAGAAGTTACAAGAAAAAGATTGGGGATTATGGTTCAGGACTTTCTAAGATAACTGGTACCTTTGTTACCTCCCTTGGATTGCTGGTATCTGCAATATATTGGGTTGGCCAAAAAGTTCGTACGGCTTTGTGGGCAAACCCGAGCGAATTTTTTGGCCAACCCAGTATATTTCTCTCTAATCATCATATACTGGGGGGAAAAGGAGACGTAGGTTTCTCATATTAAGGCAAACAAAAGAAGTAGAAAGCAAAGCTTAGGGAATGAGAAACTTCGGGAAATGCAGTGAGAAATGACGTGTTTAACATAGAAAGATGAGTAAAGCTAACCGAGCTCCAGGAAAAAGAAGATGCTGTAAAGGACAGTGTGGGACTGGGAAGTGGCCCTAGAGTTTCACGGACCGTAAATCCACTTGTCTCCCTTAACACAGAGATTCAGGGCTGAGAAAGAGCTTGGCAACTGCAGACTGTAATACTCTCTACTGAGAAGCATGAACCCCAGAGATAACTTGGGAGGTGCTGTGGAAATAGCTATTACAAGCCAACCGCACACGAGCCAGAAGGAGAGAAAGTCTCCAGTACTTTGAGCCCCTTTCCACCCATCATCGAAAAAGCTTGGCAGACAAAGAGAGATTAAAGCAATGATACAACTAATAAGTCTAAAGCTGTTCTGATGATTTTTCAAATCCTGGTATTCAAAAAACAATTTACATCTTGATCAAAGTCTTAGTTTTGGGAAATAATGAAGTATTAACTAGTATTAAAATGGAAATTAGGGGCTTCCCTGGTGGCGCAGTGGTTAAGAATCCACCTGCCAATGCAGGAGACATGGGTTCGAGCCCTGGTGCAGGAAGATCCTACATGCCGTGGAACAACTAAGCCCATGCGGAACAACTAAGCCCGTGTGCCAAAACTACTGAGCCTATGCTCTAGAGCCTGCAAGCCACAACTACTGAGCCCATGCACCACAACTACTGAAGCCCACACAGCTAGAACCCATGCTCCCAACAAAAGAAGCCACCACAATGAGAAGCCTGCACACCAAAACGAAGAGTAGCCCCCGCTCGCCACAACGAGAGAAAAGCCCATGTGCAGCAACGAAGACCTAACGCAGCCAAAAATAAAATAAAATAAAATAAATAACTTTATTTTAAAAATGGAAATTAAAGGGCTCAAAATTTTCCTCTGCATCAATCTTAACCAAAAGCCTTTCTGGTAGGCAGCCTCCCAGAGGGTTCTAATTATTCTTGCCCACTGCTACGCATGTTCCTCTGCTCTCCCCAACACCACATTGGACAGAGGTGATTGGTGTAACTGTAGGATGTTGCAGAAATGATGGCGTGTGATTTCTGAGGGTGAAGGAAGAGCCCCTCCCAACGTGGAGTAAACAGAGAAGATCTGAGAATGAGGCAGAAATATTGAGGAAAAACCATCTAGCATCATAGCCCCCACATTAAGTACAAAGTAACACGAAAAATATTTGAACCTGATGGTACCCTGAATATAATCAGAGCACAACAAAACCAAAATCCAGCTCAACACCTTACATAAATGAACGGCCATCAGAAGAAGAGGCGTGCCCACTGCTAGTCATAAATACCCTGTCTCTACTGTTCTGTACGTATTGTCCAGCATTCAGTCAAAAGCAACTAACAAGATGATGGATTTAAATCTATTCATAGCAAAGATTATACTAATTGTATATGGTGGAAACACACCAGTAAAAATAGAGAAATGATCACACTGGATAAAAAATTAAGACCCAGTTATATGCTGTCTATGAGAAATCCATTTTTAAGTATATACATATAGATTAAAGGTAAAAGGATAGAAAGATATATTATGTAGTCACTAATTAAAAGAAAATTGGAGGAGGAGCTTCAAAATGGCAGAAGAGTAAGACGTGGAGATCACCTTCCTCCCTACAAATACATCAGAAATACATCTACACGTGGGACAACTCCTACAGAACACCTACTGAACGCTGGCAGAAGACCTCAGACCTCCCAAAAGGCAGGGACAACCCCTACGTACCTGGGTAGGGCAAAAGAAAAAAGAAAAAACAGAGACAAAAGAATAGGGACGGGACCTGTACCGGTGGGAGGAGGCTGTGAAGGAGGAAAAGTTTCCACACACTAGGAAGCCCCTTCGCGGGCGGAGACTGCGGGTGGCGGTGGGGAAAGCTTCGGAGCCGCGGAGGAGAGCGCAGCAACAGGGGTGCGGAGAGCAAAGCGGAGAGATTCCAGCACAGAAGATCGGGGCCGACAAGCACTCACCACCGCGAGAGGCTTGTCTGCTCACCCGCCAGGGCGAGCAGGGCTGGGAGCTGAGGCTCGGGCTTCGGAGGTCGGATCCCAGAGAGAGGACTGGGGTTGGCTGCGTGAACACAGCCTGCAGGGGGTTACTGCGTCACGGCTGGCCAGGAGGGAGTCCGGGGAAAAGTCTGGACCTGCCGAAGAGGCAAGAGACTTTTTCTTGCCTCTTTGTTTCCTGGTGCGCAAGGAGAGGGGATTCAGAGCACTGCTTAAAGGAGCTCCAGAGACGGGCCCGAGCCGCGGCTAAAAGCGCAGACCCCAGAGACGGGCATGAGACGCTAAGGCTGCTGTGCCACCACCAAGAAGCCTGTGTGCGAGCACAGCTCACTATCCACACCTCCCTTCCGGGGAGCCTGTGCAGCCCGCCACTGCCAGGGTCCCATCATCCAAGGACAACTTCTGCGGGAGAACGCACGGTGCGCCTCAGGCTGGTGCAACGTCACGCCAGCCTCTGCCACCGCAGGCTCGCCCCGCATCCGCACCCCTCCCATCCCCGGCCAGAGTGAGCCAGAGCCCCCGAATCAGCTGGTCTTTTAACCGCTTCCTGTCTGAGTGAAGAACAGACGCCCTCAGGCGACGTATACACAGAGGCAGGTCCAAATCCAAAGCTGAACCCAGGGAGCTGCGAGAACAAAGAAGAGAAAGGGAAATATCTCCCAGCAGCCTCAGGAGCAGCGGATTAAAGCTCCACAATCAACTTGATGTACCTGCATCTGTGGAATACCTGAATAGACAATGAATCATCCCAAATTGAGGAGGTGGACTTTGGGAGCAAAGATATATATTTTTTTTTCCCCTTTTCTCTTTTTGTGAGTGTGTATGTGTATGCTTCTGTGTGTGATTTTGTCTGTATAGTTTTGCTTTTACCATTTATCCTGGGGTTCTGCCTTCCCGTTTTTTTGAGGGGTTTTTGGGGGTTTTTTATTACTTAAAAAAATTTTTTTTTAATAATTATTTTTTACTTTTTATTTTAACAACTTTATTTTATTTTATTTTATCTTCTTCTATCTATTTTTTCTACTTTTTATTCTGAGCCATGTGGATGAAAGGCTCTTGGTGCTCCAGCCAGGCATAAGGGCTGTGCCTCTGAAGTGGGAGCGCCAAGTTCAGGACATTGGTCCACAAGAGGCCACCCAGCTCCACATAATATCAAATGGCGAAAATCTCCCAGAGATCTCCATCTCACACCAGCTTCATGCAACGACCAACAAGCTACAGTGCTGGATAACCCATGCCAAACAACTAGCAAGTTAGGAACACAACCCCACCCATTAGCAGAGAGGCTGCCTAAAATCATAATAAGGCCACAGACACCACAAAACACACCACCAGACATGGACCTGCCCAACAGAAAGACAAGATCCAGCCTCATCCACCTGAAAACAGGCACTAGTCCCCTCCACCAGGAAGCCTACACAACCCACTGAACCAACCTTAGCCACTGGGGACAGACACCAAAAACAACGGGAACTACGAACCTGCAGCCTGTGAAAAGGAGACCCCAAACACAGTAAGATAAGCAAAATGAGAAGACAGAAAAACACACAGCAGATGAAGGAGCAAGATAAAAACCCACAAGACCTAACAAATGAAAAAGAAATGAGCAGTCTACCTGAAAAATAATTCAGAGTAATGATAGTAAAGATCCAAAATCTCAGAACTAGAATGGAGAAAATACAAGAAACGTTTAACAAGGACCTAGAAAAACTAAAGAGCAAACGAACAGTGATGAACAACACAATAAATGAAATTAAAAATTCTCTAGAAGGGATCAATAGCAGAATAACTGAGGCAGAACTGATAAGTGACCTGGAAGATAAAATAGTGGAAATAACTACTGCAGAACAGAACAAAGAAAAAAGAATGAAAAGAATTGACAACAGTCTCAGAGACCTCTGACACAACATTAAACACACCAACATTTGAATCATAGACGTCCCAGAATAAGAAGAAAGAAACAAGGGACTGAGAAAATCTTTGAAGAGATTATAGTTGAAAACTTTGCTAAAATGGGAAAGGAAATAGTTAATCAAGTCCAGGAAGCACAGAGAGTCCCATACAGCATAAATCCAAGGAGAAATATGCCGAGACACATATTAATCAAACTAACAAAAATTAAATACAAAGAAAAATATTAAAAGCAGCACGGGAAAAACAGCAAATAACACACAAGGAAATCCCCAAAAAGTTAACAGCTGATCTTTCAGCAGAAATTCTGCAAGCCAGAAGGGAGTAGCAGGGCATATTTAAAGTGATAAAAGGGAAAAACCTACAACCAACATTACTCTACCCAGCAAGGATCTCATTCAGATTTGACAGAGAAATTAAAACCTTTACAGACAAGCAAAAGCTAAGAGAATTCAGCACCACCAAACCAGCTTTACAACAAATACTAAAGGAACTTCTCTAGGCAGGAAACACAAGAGAAGGAAAAGACCTACAATAACAAACCCAAAACAATTAAGAAAATGGTAATAGGAACATACATATCGATAATTACCTTAAATATAAATGGATTAAATGCTCCAACCAAAAGACATAAACTGGCTGAATGCATACAAAAACAAGACCCGTATATATGCTGTCTACAAGAGACCCACTTCAGACCTAGGGACACAAACAGACTGAAAGTGAGGGGATGGAAAAAAGATATTCCATGCAAACGGAAACCAAAAGAAAGCTGGAGTAGAAATTCTCATATCAGATGGAATAGACTTTAAAATAAAGTGTATTACAAGAGACAAAGAGGGACACTAATAATGATCAAGGGATCGATCCAAGAAGAATATATAACAATTGTAAATATTTATGCACCCAACATAGGAGCACCTCAATACATAAGGCAAATACTAATAGCCATAAAAGGGGAAATCGACAGTAACACAATCATAGTAGGGGACTTTAACACCTCACTATCACCAATGGAAAGATCATCCAAAACGAAAATAAATAAGGAAACACAAGCTTTAAATGATACATTAAACATGATGGACTTCATTGATATTTATAGGACATTCCATCCAAAAACAACAGAATACACATTTTTCTCAAGTGCTCATGGAACATTCTCCAGGATAGATCATATCTTGGGTCACAAGTCAAGCCTTGGTAAATTTAAGAAAATTGAAATCATATTAAGTATCTTTGCTGACCACAACACTATGAGACAAGATATCAATTACAGGAAAAAATCTGTGAAAAGTACAAGCACATGGAGCATAAGCAATACACTGCTTAATAACCAAGAGATCACTGAAGAAATCAAAGAGGAAATCAAAAAATACCTACATACAAATGACAGTGAAAACATGATGACCCAAACCCATGGGATGCAGCAAAAGCAGTTCTAAGAGGGAAGTTTATAGCAATACAATCCTACCTTAAGAAACAAGAAACATCTCAAATAAACAACCTAACCTTACACCTAAAGCAATTAGAGAAAGAAAAACAAAATAACCCCAAAGTTAGCAGAAGGAAAGAAATCATAAAGATCAGAGCAGAAATAAATCAAAAAGAAATGAAAGAAACGATAGCAAAGATCAATAAAACTAAAAGCTGGCTCTTTGAGATGATAAACAAAATTGATAAACCATTAGCCAGACTCATCAAGAAAAAAAGGGAGAAGACTCAATAGAATTAGAAATGAAAAAGGAGAAGTAACAACTGACACTGCAGAAATACAAAGGATCATAAGAGATTACTACAAGCAACTCTATGCCAATAAAATGGACAATCTGGAAGAAATGGACAAATGCTTACAAATGAACAACCTTCCAAGACTGAACCAGAAGGAAATACAAAATATGAACAGACCAATCACAAGCACTGAAATTGAAACTGTGATTAAAAATCTTCCAACAAACAAAAGCCCAGGACCAGATGGCTTCACAGGCGAATTCTATCAAACATTTAGAGAAGAGCTAACACCTATCCTTCTCAAACTCTTCCAAAATATAGCAGAGGGAGGAACACTCTCAAACTCATTCTATGAGGGCACCATCACCCTGATACCAAAACCAGACAAACATACCACAAAGAAAGAAAACTACAGGCCAATATCACTGATGAACATAGACGCAAAAATCCTCAACAAAATACTATCAAACAGAATGCAACAGCACATTAAAAGAATCATACACCATGATCAAGTGGGGTTTAACCCAGGAATGCAAGGATTCTTCAATATACGCAAATCAATCAATGTGATAAACCATATTAACAAATTGAAGGAGATAAACCATATGATCTCAATAGATGCAGAGAAAGCTTTCGACAAAATTCAACACCCATTTATGATAAAAACCCTGCAGAAAGTAGGCATAGAGGAATCTTTCCTCAACATACTAAAGCCCATATATGACAAACCCAAGCCAACATCATTCTCAATGGTGAAAAAATGAAACCATTTCCACTAAGATCTGGAAAAAGACAAGGTTGCCCACTCTCATCACTATTATTCAACAGAGTTTTGGAAGTTTTAGCCACAGAAATCAGAGAAGAAAAAGAAATAAAAGGAATCCACATCAGAAAAGAAGTAAAGCTGTCACTGTTTGCAGATGACATGATACTATACGTAGAGAATCCTAAAGATGCTACCAGAAACTACTAGAGCTAATCAATGAATTTGGTATAAAGTAGCAGGATACAAAATTAATGCACAGAAATCTCTTGCATCCCTATACACTCAGGATGAAAAATCTGAAAGTGAAATTAAGAAAACACTCCCATTTACCACTGCAACAGAAAGAATAAAATATCTAGGAATAAACCTACCTAAGGAGACAAAAGACCTACATGCAGAAAATTATAAGATACTGATAAAATAAATTAAAGATGATACAAATAGGTGTAGCGACATACCATGTTCTTGGGTTGAAAGAATCAACATTGTGAAAATGACTATACTACCCAAAGCAATCTACAGATTCAATGCAATCCCTATCAAACTACCACTGGCACTTTTCACAGAACTAGAGCAAAAAATTTCACAATTTGTATGGAAACACAAAAGACCCAGAATAGCCAAAGCAATCTTGAGAAAGAAAAATGGAGCTGAAGGAATCAGGCTCCCAGACTTCAGACTATACTACAAAGCTACAGTAATCAAGATGGTATGGTACTGGCACAAAAACAGAATTATAGATCAATGGAACAGGATAGAAAGCCCAGAGTTAAACCCACGCACATATGGTCACCTTATCTTTGATAAAGGAGGCAAGAATATGCAGTGGAGAAAAAACTGCTTCTTCAATAAATGGTGCTGGGAAAACTGGACAGCTACATGTAAAAGAATGAAATTAGAACACTCCCTAAGATCATACAAAAAAATAAACTCAAAATGGATTAAGGACCTAAATGTAAGGCCACACACTATCAAACTCTTAGAGGAAGACATAGGCAGAACACTCTATGATATAAGTCACAGCACAATCCTTTTTGACCCACCTCCTAGAGAAATGGAAGTAAAAACAAAAATAAACAAATGGGACCTAGTGAAACTTAAAAGCTTTTGCACACAAAGGAAACCATAAACAGACAAAAAGACAACCCTCAGAATGGGAGAAAACATTTGCAAATGAAGCAACTGACAAAGGATTAATCTCCAAAATTTACAAGCAGCTCATACAGCTCAATATCAAAAAAACAAACAACTCAATACAAAAATGGGCAGAAGACGTAAATAGACATTTCTCCAAAGAATATATACAGATTGCGAACAAACACATGAAAGAGTGCTCAATATCATTAATCATTAGAGAAATGCAAATCAAAACTACAATGAGGTGTCATCTCACACTGGTCAGAATGACCATCATCAAAAATCTACAAATAACAAATGCTGGAGAGGGTGTGGAGAAAAGGGAACACTCTTGCATTGTTGATGGGAATGTAAATTGATACAGCCACTATGGAGAACAGTATAGAGTTTCCTTAAAAAACTATAAATAGAACTACCATAGACCCAGCAATCCCACTACTGGGCATATACCCTGAGAAAACCATAATTCAAAAGAGTCATGTACCACAATGTTCACTGCAGCTCTATTTACAATAGCCAGGACATGGAAGCAACCTAAGTGTCCATCAACAGATGAATGGATAAAGAAGATATGGCACATATATAGAATGGAATATTACTCAGCCATAAAAAGAAACGAAATTGAGTTATTTGTAGTGAGGTGGATGGACCTAGAGTCTGTCATACAGAGTGAAGTAAGTCAGAAAGAGAAAAACAAATACCATATGCTAACACATATATATATATGGAATCTAAAAAAAAAGAAAGAAAGAAATGGTCATGAAGAACATAGCGGCAAGACAGGAATAAAGATGCAGACCTACTAGAGAATGGACTTGAGTATACGGGGAGGGTGAAGGGTAAGCTGGGACAAAGTGAGAGACTGGCATGGACATACATACACTACCAAACCTAAAATAGCTAGCTAATGGGAAGCAGCCGCATAGAACAGGGAGATCAGCTCAGTGCTTTGTGACCACCTAGAGGAGTGGGATAGGGAGGGTGGGAGGGAGAGAGACGCAAGAGGGAAGAGATATGGAGACATATGTATATGTATAACTGATTTACTTTGTTATAAAGCAGAAACTAACACACCATTGTAAAGCAATTATACTCCAATAAAGATGTTAAAAAATAATAATACAAACGAATGTATATATCAAAACAGAAACAGACTCACAGATATAGAAAACAAACTAATGTTTATCAAAGGGGAGAGGGAAGGGGGGAGGTTCAAATTAGGGGCATGGGGTTAAGATATACAAACTACAATGTATAAAATAGATAAGCAACAAAGATATATTGTATAGCACAGGGAATTATAGCCATTATCTTGTAATAAGCTATAATGGAGTATAATCTATAAAAATACTGAATCACTGTGCTGTACTCCTGAAACTAATATAATATTGTAAATCAACTATACTTCAATTAAAAATACCTAAGGTAAAAATAAACAAATAAAATAAGAAATATATAATAAAAAGTAAAAGAAAACGAGTGGCTGTACTGATATTGGAAGTAAACATTTCAAAGGATAAAAAGGACATTGCAAAAAAAAAGCCATTATATAATGATAAAGGTGTCGATTCATCACAAAGAAATAACAATCCTAAATTTGTATGCGTCTCATAACAGAACTTCAAAATAGATGAAGCAAAGTCTGAGAGAAATGAAAATAGACAAATTCATAATTAAAGTTGAAGATTCAACAATCCTTTCTCAGTAAACAACATAACAAGTAGAAAGAAAATAGGTAAGGATATGGAAGACCTGAATAACGTTATTAACCGACATAACCTAATTGATATTTCTTGAATGGTCCACCCCAAAACAACAGAATGTAAATTATTTTCAAGTGCACATAGAACATTCACCAAGATAGACCATATCTACAACCATAAACCCAGCCTCAAGGAATTTAAAAGAACTGAAGTTATACAAAGTGTGTTCTCCGATCACATGGAAACGAACTAGAAATCAACAACACAAAGATATCTGAAAACTTCCCACATATTTGGAAACCAAGCAATACATTTCTAAATAACTATGTCTAAGTGAAAGTCACAAAGGAAATTAGAAAATATTTTAAACTGAATGCAAATAAAAATACAATGTATCAAAATCTGTGAAATGCAGCTAAAGGAGGGCTTAGAAGGAAATTATACTAATAAGTGTTTATATTGCAGAAGAAGAAAATCTTAAATCAGTTATCTAAGATTCTACCTTAAACAGATGGAAAAAAAGAAGAGTAAATCAAAACACACAGCAATCAGAAGGAAGGGAGTAATAAAGAGCACAGCAGAAATCAATGGGATCGTAAGTAAACAAACAAACAAAAAAAGGAGAAAATTGAAGAATCAAAAATCTGGGCTTTTTAATCGACAGACGAATGGATAAAGAAGATGTGGTACATATAATAATAATACAATGGGGTATTACTCAGCCATAAAAAGGAATGAAATTGTGTCATTTGTAGGATGTGGATGGATCTAGAGACTGTCATACAGAGTGAAGTAAGTCAGAAAGAGAAAAACAAATGTATATTAACGCATATATGTGGAATCTAGAAAAATGGTACAGATGAACCAGTTTGCAAGACAGAAATAGAGATACAGACATAGAGAACAAATGTATGGACACTAAGGGGGGAAGTTGGGGGTGGTGGTGGGATGAATTGGGAGACTGGGCTTGACATATATACACTCATATGTATAAAACAGATAACTAATAAGAACCTGCTGTATAAAAAATAAATAAAATAAAATTCAAAAAAAAATCTGGGCTTTTTAAGATCAATAAAATTGAAAATTTTGCAGCTAGAATGATCACAACAAGAGAAAGAAGGCCCACATTACCCATATCAAGAATAAAAGAAAGGACAAAGCTATAATTCCTATAGACATTAAAAGGATGATAAGAAAATATTACATGAATTCTTATAGTAAATACTCCTTTATATCTGTCTTCTTTTGCTCAAAATTTGGGGGGGGGGGAATTCATCCATGGTGTTGAGTATGGCAATAGTTAATTGATTTTATTGTTATATAATATGTCACTGTATGAATATACCATAATTTGTTTACTTATTCTACTATAAATTGGCTTTTTTATTGTTTCCATTTGAGGGCTATTGCTACAGCTATAAAATTGCTACATAAACGTCCTTGTGTATGTCTTTTGGTGCACTTACAAAGTCAGTTCTGTTAGATATACACCTAGGAGTGGATTTTCTGAATTATTGGCTATGCGTGTGTTTAGTTTTACTACATATTGCCAAAGGATTTTTCCAAATGACTGTGAATTTATAAGTCAAACAATAGTTTACAAGTGTTGCATTTGCTCTTCATTACTTGCAGGACTCATAAATGATCATCTTCATTGTAGTTGACAGCATTTATTCTCATGCAAAACTCTTTCTTATATCCAAAGACCGTTAACCTTTCCTCAGGCATAAGTCAGGCACCATGTCCTGGAATGCCCTCGTGTGTGGGGACGGAGGGGAAGATATAATAATCAAGCTTAAATGGTTCTTTGAATACTCTCACCACAGTGCTTGAGGTGAGGAAGACACATCCCCAGTCTTCTGTTTTGAGGGGTCGAACTCAGCACAACAATAGCTTCCTCTCTCTTTCTTAAATTATGGTAAAATATATCTAACACAAAGCCATTTTCACCATTTTTAAGTGTACAATTCAGTGGCATTAATCACATTCACAATACTGTGCAACTATCATCACTCTACATTTCCACAACTTTTTCATCATCCCAAACAGAGACTCTATACCCATTAAACAGTAACTCCCATGACCTCTGCCCCCAGTCCCTGGAAAGCACCATTCTACTCTCTGTCTCTATATCAACAGCTTTCTCTTAAACTTCATCACTAAATCTTCTGCCTGTATTAAAGAAGCCTACATTTCTATGCCCTTACTACACGTACAGTGCCAAAGAGTCATAAAACACAGTCCTGAGTACTTCCTCTGAGAATTCTTGGTCTGACTCCCATACTTAGAAATTTCATTCTTTGTATATGTTGATGGCTCAGTCAAAATGTATCCATTAAAATGGACCTAGAGTCTGTCACACCGAGTGAAGTCAGTCAGAAAGAGAAAAACAAATACCATATGCTAACGCATATATATGGAATCTAAAAAAAAAAAAAAAATGGTACTGATGAACCTAGTGGCAGGGCAGGAATAAAGATGTAGACATAGAGAATGGACTTGAGGACACGGGGTGGGAGGGGGAAGGGGAAGCTGGGGCGAAGTGATAGTAGCATCGACATATATACACCACCAAATGTGAAATAGATAGCTAGTGGGAAGCAGCTGCATAGCACAGGGAGATCAGCTAGGTGCTTTGTGACCACCTAGAGGGCTGGGAGAGGGAGGATGGGGATATGGGAACATACGTATGCATATGGCTGATTCACTTTGGTGTACAACAGAGACTAACACAGTATTGTGAAGCAATTATACTCCAATAAAGATCTATTAAAAAGAAATTCTCCATTAAAATTCTATTACATGAGCATGAAACCTTAATGAATTACTTTTTTCCCCTTTCATCTTCCTGCATCTCTGACTGTCTTTTTGTACTGTCCTTCTAAAGAGTCAGAATTTTTTCACAGGAGAGTCTCCATGAGTTCTGCTTGCCATAATGTGGCTGATGTTTGAACTTGCTGTTGTGGCTTTGACAGTTTAGGAAGCAGAATATTTCCCAACGTGGGAAATGTGGGTTTAATAGATCCTCCAGTGCATCGGTCCAACTGATGCACTGTAGGATCTATTAAATTTAGCTGCTATCGTGGGAGTTCCCCCAGTAACTCAGCATTTCTATAAATGTATGATCCTGCAAAAGGATGTTCTTACATATTTGCACAGCACTTTTGGCCTTTCCAGCAAATTGAAGATAATGAAAACTGGTAGTAAAGTGTTAGAAATTGTCTCTTTTGGTGATACATGAAGAAATTGCCTATAAATTGTGATCTACTATCTATAACAAGTTCTTCTGAAATCTCCTTATGAGCAAAACAGATCCTTCATCTCTCAAATGACATCCAACCTGGATAAAGAGTGCTTTTTCCTCCCAATAGAATGAAGAGTGATTTTTCCTCCCAATAGAATGAAAAACCTGCCTAATATGAAGAAGTGTATATATATATATGTATATATATATGTATTCGTAGCGAATCTTCCCCAAATTGCTGTCATTTCACATTGCCAGCACTGTACATTTTCCCATCACCAGAGCTTAACCTGGAAAGGACCTCAAGAAATCTTTCATCTGTCATCGTTTCAGAGGAAAGTGTCCAAATTGGCAGTCGGAAACTGTCTGCCAACTGCATAATAGCACCAATTCACAAAGCACTCAAATGAACCAACAGACCAGTGAGCGTCTTGACAAAAGGACAAGTCATCCTCACCTATAGAAGGCAACACAGGGAGGCTTCCCTAGCTAAAAATCGCCCCATTTAAGCTCTATGTCAGTAGTTGGCAAACTTGTTCTGTTAAGGGCCAGAGAGTAAATATTTTAGACTTTGTGGGCATCTAGACTCTGTCACGAGTACTCAACTTTGCCACTGTAGTGCAAAAGCAGTCAGACAATATGGAAACAAATGGGTTGTGTTACAATAAAACCTTTATTTACAAAAACCATCAGGGGGTGTCACCTGGCCCATCGTCCATAGTTAGCCAACACCTGCCCTACATATTCTTGAATTCTAAATCAGTTATTATGCCTTTGCATTAAAAACTGTCCTTTGCATTAGAGGGTAACTAAGTCTGTATTATTATCAAAGTATTATTATCAAAAATTCCTTATTTTTAAGGAATTTAAATATACATAAAGCAGACCTCAACCCATATCTCTTCAGCCTGAGTTCTCCTATATCTGCTTCAGTTGCTGGCCAATTAATTTATGACAAAGGAGTCAACAATATACAATGGGGAAAGGGCCAGTCTCTTCAATAAATGGTGTTGGAAAAGCTGGACAGCCACGTACAAAAGAATGAAACTGGACCACCATCTAACACCATAGACAAAAATTAACTCAAAATGTATTAAAGGGACTTCCCTGGTGGTGCAGTGGTTAAGAATTTCCTTGCCAATGCAGGGGACACAGGCTGGATCCCTGGTCTGGGAAGATCCCTCATGCAGCGCAGCCACTAAGCCCGTGAGCCACAACAACTGAAGCCCAGGTGCCTAGAGCCTATGCTCTGCAACAAGAGAAGCCACCACAATGAGAAGCCCACAAACCGTAATGAAGAATAGCCCCTGCTCGCCGCAACTAGAGAAAGCCCATGCACAGCAACGAAGACCCAATGCAGCCAAAAAGTAAATAAAATTTTTTTAAAATGGATTAAAGACTTGACTGTAGGACCTGAAACCATACAACTCCTAGAAGAAAACATAGGCAGTAAGCTCTCTGACATCAATCTTGGTGATTAGTTTTGCCTTTGACACCAAAACACAGACAACAAAAGCAAATATAAACAAGTGGGACAATGACAAACTAAAAAGCTTCTGCCCAGCAAAAGAAACCATCAACGAAATGAAAAGGCATCCTACTGAATGGGAGAAAATATTTGCTAACCATATATCTAATAAGGGGTTGATACCCAAAATATATAAAGAACTCACTCAATAGAAAAAAAAATTTAAAAATGGACAGAGAATCTGAATAGGCATTTTTCCAAAGACATACAGATGGCCAAGAGGTACATGAAAAGGTGCTCAATGTCGCTAATCACAAAGGAAATACAAATCAAAACAACACTGAGCTATCACCTCACACCTGATAGACTGGCTGTCATCAAAATACAAGAAATAACAAGTGTTGGCAAGGATGCGGAGAAAAGGGAACACTTGTGCACTGTTGCCAAGAATGTATATTGGCGCAGCCACTATGAAAAACATTATGGGGATTTATCAAAACATTAGAAATAGAACTACCATATGATCCAGCAATCCTACTATGAGTTTTTATTCAACGGGGAAAATAAATGCTAACACAAAAAGATATATTCACTCCTATGTTTACTGCAGCATTATTTACAATGACCGAGATATGGAAGCAATCTAAGTGTCCATCAACAGATGAATGGATTTAAAAATGAGGTTTGGGGGGATCTTCAAGACGGCGGAGGAGTAAGATGTGGAGATCACCTTCCTCCCCACCAAGTACATCAAAAATACATCTACATGTGGAACAACTCCTACAGAACACCTACTGAACGCTGGCAGAAGACCTCAGAATTCGCAAAATGCAAGAAAATCCCCACGTACCTGGGTAGGGCAAAAGAAAAAAGAAAAAACAGAAACAGAAGAATAGGGATGGGATCTACACCTCTGGGAGGGAGCTGTGAAGGAGGAAGTTTCCACACACTAGGAAGCCCCTTCACTGGCGGAGATGGGGGGTGGACAGGGGAGAAGCTTCAGAGCCACAGAGGACAGCGCAACAGGGGTGCAGAGGGCAAAGTGGAGACATTCCCACACAGAGGATCAGTGCAGACCAGCACTCACCAGCCTGAGAGGCTTGTCTGCTCACCCGCTGGTGCAGGTGGGGGCTGGGAGCTGAGGCTCGGGCTTCACAGATCAAATCCCAAGGAGAGGACTGGGGTTGGCTGTGTGAACACAGCCTGAAGGGGGCTAGTGCGCCACAGCTAGGAGGGTGTGAATCCAGGAAAAAGTTTGGACCTCCCTAAGAGGCAAGAAACCATTGTTTCGGGTGCTCAAGGAGAGTGGATTCAGAGCACCACCTAAACGAGCTTCAGAGATGGGTACAAGCCGCGGCTATCAGCTCAGACCCCAGAGACAGGCATGAAACACTAACACTGCTGCTGCAGCCAACAAGAATCCTGTGTGCAAACACAGCACTATCCACCCACCACTCCCCTCAGGATCCTGTGCAGCCCACCACTGCCAGGGTCCCATGATCCAGGAACAACTTCCCAGGGAGAACACACAGCGTGCCCCAGGCTGTTGCAACATCATATCAGCCCCTGCTGCCACAGGCTTGCCCCACATTCCAATTATAACTACCGTACCCCTCCCACACCCCAGCCTGAATGAGCAAGAGCCCCCTAATCAGCCACTGCTTTAACGCCCCCCCCTCCTGTCTGGGTGGGGAAAAGATGCCTGAGGGCAACCTACATGCAGAGGCGGGGCCAAAACCAAAGCTGAACCCCAGGAGCTGTGCGAACAAAGAAGAGAAAGGGAAATCTCTCCCAGCAGCCTCAGGAGCAGCGGATTAAATCCCCACAATCAACGTGATGTACCCTGCATCTGTGGAATACCTGAATAGACAACGCATCATCCCAAAATTGAGGTGGTGGACTTCGGGAGCAACTGTAGACTTGGGGTTTGCTACCTGCGACTGATTTGTTTCTGATTTTTATGTTTATCTTAGTTTAGTGTTTAGCACTTCTTATCATTGGTGGATGTGTTTATTGGTGTGGTTGCTCGATTCTTTTCTCTTTTTTATTACTATTATTTTTTCATAACTTTTTTCTTTTTTTAATTTATTTTTCCTTTTCCTTTATTAATTTTTTTTCTTTATTCTTTTCTCCCTCTTCTTCTGAGTCGTGTGACTGACAGGATCTTGGTGCAGCAGCCTGGTGTCAGGCCTGAGATGCTGACATGGGAGAGCCGAGCTCAGGAGTAGGACCACCAGCCTTCTCCAGAGACTTCTCTCAATGCCACATAATATCAATTGGTGAGAGCTCTCCCAGAGATCTCCATCTCAACCTTAAGACCCAGCTCCAGTCAACGGCCAGCAAACTCCAGTACTACTGAGGGTCCCATGCCAAACAACTAGCAAGACAGGAACACAACCCCACACATTAGCAGAAAGCCTGCCTAAAATCATACTAAGTTGACAGACAACCCAAAACACACCACCAGATGTGGCCCAGCCCACCAGAAAGACAAGATCCAGCTCCACCCACCAGAACACAGGCACTAGTCCCCTCCACCAGGAAGCCTACACAAGCCACTGAACCAACCATACCCACTGGGACAGACACCAAAAACAACAGGAACTACGAACCTGCAGCCTGCAAAACAGAGACACCAAACACAGTAAGTTAAGCAAAAGGAGAAGACAGAGAAATACACAGCAGATGAAGGAGCAAGGTAAAAACCCACAAGACCAAACAAATGAAGAGGAAATAGGCAGTCTACCTGAAAAAGAATTCAGAGTAATGAGAGTTAAGAGGATCAAAAGCTTGGAACTAGAATGGAGAAAATACAAGGAATGTTTAAGAAGGACCTAGAAGAACTAAAGAGCAAACAAACGATGAACACCACAATAAGTGAAATTTAAAATTCTCTAGAAGGGATCAATAGCAGAATAACTGAGGCAGAAGAACGGATAAGTGACCTGGAAGATAAAATAGTGGAAATAACTACTGCAGAGCAGAATAAAGAAAAATGAATTGACAACAGTCTCAGAGACCTCTAGGACAACATTAAACACACCAACATTCGAATTATATGGGTCCCAGAAGAAGAAAAAAAATAGAAAGGGGGCTTCCCTGGTGGCGCAGTGGTTGAGAGTCCGCCTGCCGATGCAGGGGACGCGGGTTCGTGCGCCGGTTTGGGACGATCCCGCATGCCGCGGAGCGGCTGGGCCCGTGAGCCATGGCCGCTGAGCCTGCGCGTCTGAGCCTGCGCTGGGCCCGTGAGCCATGGCCGCTGAGCCTCAGTGCTGACCCTGCGCTGAGCCTGTGCTCCGCAATGGGAGAGTCCACGACAGTGAGAGGCCTGCATACCGCAAAAAAAAAAAAAAAAAATAGAAAGGGATTTAGAAAATATTTGAACAGATTATAGTTGAAAACTTTGCTAAAATGGGAAAGGAAATAGTTAATCAAGTCCAGGAAGCACAGAGAGTCCCATAGAAGATAAATGCAAGGAGAAATACGCCAAGACACATATTAATCAAACTATCAAAAGTTAAACACAAAGAAAAAAAATTAAAAGCAGCACGGGAAAAACAACAAATAACACACAAGGAAATCCCCAAAAGGTTAACAGCTGATCTTTCAGCAGAAACTCTGCAAGCGAGAAGGGACTGGCAGGGCATATTTAAAGTGATAAAAGGGAAAAACCTACAACCAACATTACTCTATCCAGCAAGGATCTCATTCAGATTCGGTGGAGAAATTAAAACCTTTACAGACAAGCGAAAGCTAAGAGAATTCAGCACCACCAAACCAGCTTTACAGCAAATGCTAAAGGAACTTCACTAGGCAGTAAACACAAGAGAAGGAAAAGACCTACAATAACAAACCCAAAACAATTAAGAAAGTGGTAATAGGAACATACATATCAATAATTACCTTAAATGTAAATGGATTAAATGCTCCAACCAAAAGACATAGACTCGCTGAATGGATACAAAAACAATACCCATATATATGCTGCCTACAAGAGACCCACTTCAGACCTAGGGACACGCACAGACTGAAAGTGAGGGGATGGAAAAAGATATTCCATGCAAATGGAAATCAAAAGAAAGCTGGGGTAGAAATTCTCATACCAGACAAAACAGACTTTAAAATAAAGACTATTACAAGAGAAAAAGAAAGACACTACATAATGATCAAGGGATCAATCCAAGAAGAATATATAACAATTGTAAATATTTCTGCACCCAACATAGGGGCATCTCTATACACAAGGCAAATGCTAACAGCCATAAAAGGGGAAATAGTCAGTAACACAATAATACTAGGGGACTTTAACATCCCACTTTCACCAATGGACAGATCAGCCAAAAGGAAAATAAATAAGGAAACAGAAGCTTTAAATGATACATTAAACAAGATGGACTTAATTGATATTTACAGGATATTCCATCCAAAAACAACAGAATACACTTTCTTCTCAAGTGCTCATAGAATATTCTCCAGCATAGATCATATCTTGGGTCACAAATCAAGCCTTGGTAAATTTAAGAAAATTGAAATCGCATCAAGTATCTTTTCCGACCACAACACTACGAGACTAGATATCAATTACAGGAAAAAATCTGTAAACATACAAATATATGGAGGCTAAACAATACACTACTTAATAACCAAGAGATCACTGAAGAAATCAAAGAGGAAATCAAAAAATACCTAGAAACAAATGACAATGAAAACATGACAACCCAAAACCTATGGGATGCAGCAAAAGCAGTTCTAAGAGGGAACTTTATAGCTATACAATCCTACCTTAAGAAACAAGAAACATCTCAAATAAACAACCTAACCTTACACCTAAAGCAATTAGAGAAAGAAGAACAAAATAATCCCAAAGTTAGCCAAAGGAAAGAAATTATAAAGATCACATCAGAAATAAATGAAAAAGAAATGAAGGAAACAATAGCAAAGATCAATAAAACTAAAAGCTGGTTCTATGAGATGATAAAAAAAATTGATAAACCATTAGCCAGACTCATCACGAAAAAAAGGGGGAAGACTAAAATCAATAGAATTAGAAATCAAAAAGGAGAAGTAACAACTGACACTGCAGAAATACAAAGGATCATGAGAGATTACTACAAGCAACTATATGCCAATACAATGGACAACCTGGAAGAAATGGACAAATTCTTAGAAAAGCACAAGCTTCTGAGACTGAAGCAGGAAGAAACAGAAAATATAAACAGACAAATCACAAGCACTGAAATTGAAACTGTGATTAAAAATCTTCCAACAGGGCTTCTCTGGTAGCGCAGTGGTTGAGAGTCCGCCTGCCGATGCAGGGGACACGGGTTCGTGCCCCGGTCCGGGAAGATCCCACATGCCGCGGAGTGGCTGGGCCCGTGAGCCATGGCCGCTGAGCCTGCGCGGCCGGACCCTGTGCTCTGCAACGGGAGAGGCCACAACAGTGAGAGGCCCGCGTACCACAGAAAAAAAACAAAAAAAAGTTAAAAAATTAAAATGAAGTTTATATATACAATGAAATATTATTCAGCCATAAAAAGAATGAAATCTTACCATTTGCAGCAACATGGATGAACCGCAAAGGCATTATGCTAACTGAAATAAGCCAGACAGAAAGACAAATACTGTATGACTTCACATATACGTGGATTCCAATAAAAACAAAAAACAAGCTCAGAGATACAGAGAACAGATTGGTGGTTGCCAGAGGCACGGGGTGGAGGTGGGGGCCGAAATGGGCAAAGGGGGTCAAAAGGTACAAATTTCCAGTTATAAATTATATAAGTCATGGGTATGTCATGTATAGCATGGGGACTATAGTTAATAATACTGTACTGCATATTCAAAAGTTGCTAAGAGAATAGATCTTAAAAGTTCTGATCTCAAGAAAAAAAAATTTGTAGCTATTTGTGATGATGGATATTAACTAGACTTACTGTGGTGATCATTTTGCAATATAGGCTAATATCAAATAATTATGTTGTATACCTGAAACTAATATAATGTTGTATGTCAATTATACCACAATAAAAAATAAATGCTGAATCAACAACAACCAAAACAACAGGTCAAATTAAAACATCATGTAAACAGAAACAAAGTTGATTTATGTAAACAAATTTTAATATTTGACTGGATTCAATCATTTCCCTTAGCGATATGCTACAAATATTTGATATGTATTTAACACCTCATATATGAACGGATCCTAAGCTGTATGTGTCGACTTTGTCCTTTGGAATATCACAGTTTAGGGCAGCACCACAGGGTGAGGAATCAGGCAAATCTGAATTCAAATCCCTACTCTGCCTGTCTACCATCTGTGTGAGCTTGGATGAGGTACCTCAACTCTCTAGTTTCTTCATCAGAGAAATGGAGACAGTATTACCTATTTGCTGTTTCTCCCTGCAGGTAAATGAGATAGTACATAAAACACCCACAGGGCACCTGAACACAGAAGCCACCTGGATATTAGTTCCCTTTCCCATTTCCTTCTCAGCTTAAAAGGTCAGCTGTAAAGAACAGATGACCAAGAACGCCATGCACCCAAGTTCAGACACATACTAAAACCAAAGTACATATGCCCTTTATACTTTGGGACTAAAGAAGCAGAAAGGTACTGATTGATCAGGAATGACCACGTACAGAGCACAGAGCATCCTCATTATACTCAGAACAGAGAAGCTCTGACTTGTAGAAGCATCAGCTACAGAAGCTCTCTGCCTTCCTAGATGTAAAGATATCCTAGAATTTACCTTTTCAAAAATTATTTTCCAACATGCCTGCCCACATTCAAGGAGTATTTCATTTAATTTTTGTTGTATAAATAATGGGTTGGGATAGTGAGTGTTTACAATTGTCTGCATTCTCCAAGGCCAATTTCATCATGAATATCTGGGTCCTGGGAGAGTCACATTGAAGCAAGTGCCTATTTATTTTCCTGCCCTCTGAACTCTCATGCCCTTCCTCACAGGACTTCCCTAACTCACAAATCAAGGGAAAGACCATATGCTGAATTATGACAAGATATAATGCCTATTACACAATTAATATAGTAGTGTTTACCACAAAGAACCCTTTGATATTGTTCAAATGTCCACAATAGTTATGTTTCTTCCTCCTTCACACCAGAGATTATAGTTGTAACCTCCTCCCTTTAGAAAAATATAATTTTTCTTATCTCCTACCATGGCAACATGGCAACTTTGTTGCTTCCTTCCAAGCCTTGCCTTTATTCTCGAGACTCCAATACCAATACAAGAATTACAGAGGCCTCTGTGCGTGCCCTCATGTTGGTGGAAACACCTTCCAGGACATCTCCATACTAATCTTACCTGCTCAAAGAAACCCACTCTATCTAATTTATCTGTATCAACAAAAAATATCCTAATAGTTGCAGGAAGAACGACTTCTACCATTCTGTAAAAATGTGTTTTAAATTTTTAGAATAACTAAAGCAAATTTTTTGACAGAGTTCAGGTTCCAAAACTAAGAAGTCAGCAGATTGGTAATGCATAAATCATCTGATAAAGATTCATTTTAAGCAAAGATGCACTTCCCAGGGCTTAGATTTGGAGAAGAAAACTTGGCCATAGGGGGAAAAATATATTCTAATTGGAAAATCACCAGTATTGAGCTTTATGAAACTCTGGAAACTTCATACAATATTACAGCAAATTTCTTAAAAGTGAGGGCCTTGTTCACTCACTAGCTAGGTGATCTGAGGACATTGCTTCATCTCCCGAAGTCCTAGTTACCCCACCAACAAAATAGAAATTGTAATAACATGATTTACCTCATACACTTACTGTGAGGATTGAATGAGCTAATGCATATATAGCCACTTAAGTGACAAGGACAAATGTGTTCCTCCCTGAGTTCTTCCATGTTTTCTTCCACCAAATCCTTTAAAAGAAAAGGTTCTGCTTTCTCTCTTCTTTGCTTTCTTTTCCTTTTCTTCCCTTGCTTACCCTCGAAAGGATTCTATCTTTGCTGACTTCATTCCCAAGTTTTTAAGATAAAGATTCGAGAGCAAGGGGTAGGGAATAATAGAGTTAGAGAAAAGTGGGAGAGAAATAAACAGACAAACCTGCTCAGACTTCAGGGATAGTAAGGGGCAGCTGTGTGAGAGACACCAGAGCACGTGGAATAATGGATATTTTCGGAGCAGAAAGGGGCTTTGGAGACGTGTTGAGATTTGTGCTGCTCTGGGTTATGCATTGAATACTCTTTAATGAGACTCATGTTTCCTTTCAATTACTTTGGCCTGCTGTTCAGGGTTTCTTTGAATGTGACTCTGCATGGAGACTGGACCACATAGGACTCCAGCTTATATGTGATGACAAAAGACAATGATGATGATTGTATGATCCTCTTCCTATATGCAAATGTGGGTGGGTATAGTAGTCACTAATTTTCCATGGAAGCAGGATACTGTTTTGAAGTCCAAGTATATTCAAAGAAGATAACATGAAAAAGAATATTCTGGGTTCTACATGGAAAACTGATGCTCTCTCTTTGAAGAATTATAAGCATAATTTTAAGAAACTTTAAGAAATATTTGCCACAATAATTTACCTAAAATCCCCAAATCAGACAACAAAAGCTAGCCAGAAGCTCCTAAAATATTTTGACATGTAAGAAAATATACTGGCAAGTATAGAATAGGGAAAGCCAAAATCAGATTAAGAAACGATATACAGGGCTTCCCTGGTGGCGCAGTGGTTGAGAATCCGCTTGCCGATGCAGGGGGCGCGGGTTCGTGCCCCGGTCCAGGAGGATCCCACATGCCGCGGAGCGGGAGAGGCCAGAGCAGTGAGAGGCCCGCGTACCGCAAAAAAAAAAAAAAAAAGAAACGATATACAGCAATTAACACTAAAGAAGAAGAAACCTTTGGTTCCCAGTTTCCACATTCATAAAATAAAAAGGGTGAAAGAGATCACACTGCCTCATGAAGCATTAAGGTCCTATGGAGTTGCCGTTGAGATGAAAATGATGAAGTAAAAAAAAGAGAACTGAGTTGTCCAGGCTCTGAGTCCTTCACCCCAGCTTCAACCAAAGAGACATATCCTCAAAACTTTTACTGATTGAGGATAACATTACATTTGGAATTTTTTTAAAAAAAAGAATTCTCTGGCTTACAAAATGTTTTTCAGTATTCAATTAGCAGGTCTACTCCTGCTAGCTCAAAAGTGCTCCCAGACTAAGATATGTTTTAAATATTGCTGTAAACAATATTTCCCATTTAAAATTTGTGCAGATGTATTTTATCAGTGATTCACTCTAATGTTTACAGAATATAATTTTATTAAAGAATAATATTTTATGGGAAAGGTCATTTTAAATAAAGTATTCAACTCTACAATTTAAAAAGAGAAAAGCAAAACAAAGCCAATAAAATCAATAGCTAGAAATGAATTCATGTGATAAAGGTAAAATTCTTATCACAATGCCTGACACAGAGTAAGTAATTACACTCACTAGCCAGATAAAGATAAAAGGTTAATTAATAAATCAAAAAGCAGAAAAATGTTGTAATTGATAAACAAGAACAGGATCTGTAGAGGAAACGTGTGGGGTGGGCAGAAGTAGGGTAGGAGACACTAAAACAGATCAAACATTGACAAATCCGATCAAGGAAAAATAAAATCACAACCTAAATAAATATCATTAGAAATAAAACAAGACACAACTGATGTAAAGATATTGAGAATTAGCATCATTTTTAAACAAGGTGAGATCCACCAGAGAGCAGACAGCAGAAGCAAGAAGAACTACAATCCTGTAGCCTGTGGAACAAAAACCACATTCACAGAAAGATAGACAAGATGAAAAGGCAGAGGGCTATGTACCAGATGAAGGAACAAGATAAAACCCCAGAAAAACAACTAAATGAAGTGGAGATAGGCAACCTTCCAGAAAAAGAATTCAGAATAATTATAGTGAAGATGATCCAGGACCTCGGAAAAAGAATGGAGTTAAAGATCGAGAAGATGCAAGAAATGTTTAACAAAGACCTAGAAGAATTAAAGAACAAACAATACAATAACTGAAATGAAAAATACACTAGAAGGAATCAATAGCAGAATAACTGAGGCAGAAGAACAGATAAGTGACCTGGAAGACAGAATGGTGGAATTCACTGCTGCAGAACAGAATAAAGAAAAAAGAATGAAAATAAATGAAGACAGCCTAAGAGACTTCTAGGACAACACTAAACACAACAACATTCGCATTATAGGGGTCCCAGAAGGAGAAGAGAGAGAGAAAGGACCCAAGAAAATAACTGAAGAGATTATAGTCAAAAACTTCCCTAACATGGGAAAGGAAATAGCCACCCAAGTCCAAGAAGCACAGAGAGTCCCATACAGGATAAACCCAAGGAGAAACATGCTGAGACATATAGTAATCATATTGGCAAAAATTAAAGACAAAGAAAAATTATTGAAAGCAACAAGGGAAAAACGACAAATAACATGCAAGGGAACTCCCATAAGATTAACAGCTGATTTCTCAGCAGAAACTCTACAAGCCAGAAGGGAGTGGCATGACATACTTAAAGTGATGAAAGGGAAGAACCTACAACAAAGATTACTCTACCCGGAAAGGATCCCATTCAGATTTGATGGAGAAATCAAAAGCTTTGCAGACAAGCAAAAGCTAAGAAAATTCAGCATCACCAAACCAGCTCTATAACAAATGCTAAAAGAACTTCTCTAAGTGGGAAACACAAGAGAAGGACCGACAAAAACAAACCCAAAACAATTAAGAAAATGGTCATAGGAACATACATATCAATAATTACCTTAAATGTGAATGGATTAAATGCTCCAACCAAAAGACACAGGCTTGCTGAATGGATATAAAAACAAGACCCATCTATATGCTGTCTACAAGAGACCCACTTCAGACCTAGGGACATATACAGACTGAAAGTGAAGGTATGGAAAAAGATATTCCATGCAAATGGAAATCAAAAGAAAGCTGAAGTAGCAATACTCATATCAGATAAAATAGACTTTAAAATAAAGAATATTACAAGAGACAAGGAAGGACACTACATAATGATCAAGGGATCAATCCAAGAAGAAGATATAACAATTATAAATATATATGCACCCAACATAAGAGCACCTCAATACATAAGACAACTGCTAACAGCTATAAAAGAGGAAATCGACAGTAACAGAATAATAATGGGGGACTTTAACATCTCACTTACACCAATGGACAGATCATCCAAACAGAAAATTAATAAGTAAATACAAGCTTTAAATGACACAATAGACCAGATAGCTTTAATTGATATTTATAGGACATTCCATCCAAAAATAGCAGATTACACTTTCTTCTCAAGTGTGCATGGAACATTCTCCAGGATAGAGCACATCTTGGGTCACAAATCAAGCCTCAGTCAATTTAAGAAAATTGAAATCATATCAAGCATCTTTTCTGACCACAATGCTATGAGATTAGAAATCAATTACGGGGAAAAAAACGTAAAAAACACAAACACATTGAGGCTAAACAATACGTTACTAAATAACCAAGAGATCACTGAAGAAATCAAAGAGGAAATTAAAAAATACCTAGAGGAAAATGACAACGAAAACACAACAATCCAAAACCTATGGGATGCAGCAAAAGCAGTTCTAAGAGGGAAGTTTATAGCCATACAAGCCTACCTCAAGAAACAAGAAAAATATCAAATAAACAATCTAACCTTACACCTAAAGGAACTAGAGAAAGAATAACAAACAAAACCCAAAGTTAGAAGAAGGAAAGAAATCATAAAGATCAGAGCACAAATAAATGAAATAGAAACCAAAAAAAATAGCAAAGATCAATAAAACTAAAAGATGGTTCTTTGAGAAGATAAACAAAATTGATAAACCATTAGCCAGACTCATCAAGAAAAAGAGGGAGAGGACTCAAAATAATAAAATTAGAATTGAAAAAGGAGAAAAAAATAAAAATAAACAAGGTGAGAGCACTAACTTTAACTAGGAAAGGTTTACAGAAACTTGGGGATCCAATGTTTTTGAGTGATACTTGTTTGCCATTGGTGACTGTGGGGAGAAAGTGTGAGTAGATTTTAAAAGGACATGAGTAATCTTGCTAGGCAGAAGTCCCCATATCATCTTCAAGCAGATGGCAGAAGTAGCCTTCAACTGGAAAAAGCGATAGCTCTTACTTCTGTAGGCCCAAAGCGTCCAGGAAATTCAAGATATTTGAGTGTATTAACTCAAATGTCTAGATCCCAAGTGCTAATACTCTATTCTTGCCAAGTCAGGGCCCTGACCTTGGATAACAGACTTGGTAAGGTTCAAAATTTTCCTGGACTTCTACAACTCTTACAATCAAAATACATGCATATATATATATATACACACACACACACACACACACACGTGTGTATAGATATGTGTGTATATACATCCATATACACATATTAAAAAATATAATATTGGGTTGGCCAAAAAGTTTGTTCGAGTTTTTCCATAAGATGCTACAGAAAAATCCAAACGAATTTTTTGGCCAACCCAATATATAATTAAGAAAAGAAAGAAATCTAAAAATAAAATAAGCCTGATGGACTAGAAATTTCAAATCAATGTATGGAAAGAAATCGCCACATAATTATATTAAAATATAGATGAAAACATTTTATACTTATCCCTTCTTCTGCCCATGTGCTCTTCCACATTTTTTCAGAACAGGCTTTGACAACAGTCCTTGCTTTTCACCCACCTTTCTTTAACCTTGAGATTAGAGGTATGTTCTTTTTGAGAGAATCATTTGATGTTCAGAAGACTCAAAAAGCCTTGTGAAGTGACTTTGAAAACCTCGAGGTCTTTTATGCCACTTTAAGGCAGTCCTTCCTATCAGTAGGTATTTGAAATCTCTCCCCTGCAAATTACCATTTTCCTTGGTTCACAAGTCCAACCTGCAAGTTTAAAAATGGGTCAGGGATTTGAAAAATTCAAAGTAAAATCCCCTGCTAGAAAGCAATGTGATGACATAGAAAGACTCAAGAGTCTAATCATTTTTGATGCCTCGATGGGCCATGACCTTGAGCAACTTAGTTAACTCTTCGGCTGCTACACTGTATAAAACTGAAAGAAGCAAGCGCTTGGGTCAGCCAACTGTGCAGGAGAAATGACACTGTCAGGAGCAATGTTTGCCAGAAGTGAATGCACACCTCAAAAGATGACCCAGAAATCCACAATTTCTCCAGTCTACTTTGCCAACCTGAGGATGATTTGTTGGTTCTTAGTGGCCCCATGGGAACATAGTATTAAATAAAGGTTTGAGAGGTATGCAGCTAAGAGGCATGTATACTCAGGTTTGAGTGGCATGTAGCTCCAAGCTAATTACCAATACTTTTCCCTCAGAAACCTAGCTTGGATATGATAGAGAAACAGGAGGCATTTAGGTTGAACCGAAAGTATCATTATGTCCCCTTCTCCAAACTATCTACCTAATCTTTCCCCGACCACAGTCCATCAACTCAAGTTAATTTGGCAAAGAAGCTCCTCTTTTGGGCTACAGATGGTATTAAATATAGTACAGTATATAATATATACTATACAGTATATAGTATAAATAGTCATTTACTCCTTAATGTTAAAAAGCACTAAGTTCGTTCAGGCTCAATGACTGGGAGTTTTTTATTAAAGGAAACAGAAAGAAGAAAAGCAATCATGGAAAGTGAATTCCTTAGGCAGGGAGGAACAGAGCTGACCACATGCGGGTTGAGAACTTGGGAGCATGTTGGCACGAGGTGGACACTTGGTGTCAGGAGGTTGGGGTCGGGTATGGAAGTAGAGAGGGCAAAGGAGAGAAGTGGCCGTGGTTTGCCAGGTAACTGTCCCAACATTCATTTGCGGGAAACCTTACTGGAGGTTCGTCTGACTAATGTCTTGACTGGAGTAATTCAGACTTGCTTGGAAAACTGCAATCTTCTGTTCGCCAGTTTATTCCAGCCTCTCCAGTCCCGTGCAGGCTAATTCCAGTCCTAAAGTATCATTTCAGTCCCTGCCTACTTGGAGATAAAAGTGAGAAAGGAGAAAACGGAGAAGAGAAGGGGAAAAGCTACATGCCTTTTCCCTGCAGACGCAGGAAGCAGGTAGGTGACTCCTGCTTTCAGGACCCGTACTCTTCCCCATTCTATTCCGTTAAGACTTCTCCCACTCAAGTGAGCCACTAGAAATTATTCTCCATAAATGAGTTAGACCTCCAAGACTTACATAATTCAGAATAGAGCTGCTTTACTGCAGGTCTTTTTCAAGTGGTTAGGGCTATGTAGACACAAGCAAGGAATCATTTAAAGTAGAATCGGGCTGAGAGTGGTCACTGGTAGAGGGATAAGAGAAAATGAGAAAGATTGCAAGGTCAATGCCTGTGTAAGTTAGGATCCAGTAAGGAGACAGAAACCACATAGTAATGTGAATGAGAAAAGTTTAACGTAAAGAATTATTAGCATGGAATTGGAATAACGGAGAATTGGCTAATAAGAGTTAAAGAGAATACTTAAGAACCAGGAGGAACAGATATATGGAGCAACCCTTATCCTTAAGGTTGAAATGGGTACCCTCAGAAGGGCCCTCTTCTCCAGGGCTGAAATGCTGTCTCCTTTGGGAAGGGGAAAACCACGGCTCTCTGGGTGGTGGGGAGTTCCTAAGTGCCTCATAAGTGGGACTTGCAGAAAATCTGCCCTCCAGGCGCCAAGGGAAACTGCTGGAGGAAGCCTTCCCTGTAGGAGCCCAGTGTAAGAGAAAGCCATGACCCTGCGGGCTCCCAGAGCTAGAGAGAGCTGAGCCATTGCAAGCGCGGACCGCTGAAGAAAGTGTGAACCAGGAAGGGACCGGGATAGAGAAAACCAGGCTGCTACGGGACGTGAGCACTGCAGAAATCACACTCTGCAGGAGCCCAGCACTGGAAAAACTGGTGACACTGGCCGAGGCGAATGCACAAAGCATACCTTGGCGAGTAGCCCACACTCATCAGCAGGGCACCAGGAGGTCTGAGGTGCATGATGTCCATGTAGGTGGTCGCCAGGCCAGAGCTGGGGCTGGGCGCCTTCAAAATGGCAGTGTACTCTGGGCACACAGCTTGAATTGAGTGCCATGGGACGCTCCCCCCCCCCGCCCCACCACACACACACACAGCTGACAAATCCAGGGAGAAGAAGCAAGCCCGCAGCTGCAGAACTAGGAAGCCCCACCTTGTACCATCACCCTCTAGCTGCCTCTACTGGCAAAGCTTGACAGCGTACTTGCGGCAAAGCAGAAATGTGCTCCATGGCAGCAGAGAACGGTAGGGAAGGGTGAACGTGCAGCTGAGAAGCCATAACTTGAGAACGGGCAGAATGCCTAGTAAAGAATCATAAAACTCAATTAAGTGTACCTACAAATAACACCAATACTAGTTATGTCATCCAGCGATAACTTGGAAAGCCCAATTACGGTATAACGTTGGATAGGTAATAACTAATAGTAGTCTCAGTTTATTTTTATTGAGGTATAATTGACATATGACATTAGTTCCAGGTATGCAACATAATAATTTGGTATTTGTATATATTGCTAACTGGTCGCCACAGTAAGTCTAATTAACATCCATCACCATACAGAGTTATAACTTTTTTTCTTGTGATGAGAACTTTCAAATATGCAATACAGTATTATTAAATATAGGCACCGTGGTGTACCTTATATACCCATGACTTATTTTATAACTGGAATTTTGTACCTTTGGATCTCCTTCATCCATTTTTCCCACCCCCCAACATCCCTCCCCTCTGGCAAGCACCAATCTGTTCTCTGTATCTATGAGCGCAGTTTTTTTTTGTTTTTTATTCTACCTAAATGTTGTCACAAGTGGCAAGATTCCATTCCTTTTTATAGCTGAGTAGTATTCCATTGTATATACACACCACATTTTCTTTATCCATTTATCCATTGTTGGACACTTAGGCTGCCTCCATATTTTGTCTATTATAAATAATGCTCTTTTTGTTTTCTTTGAGTAAACACCCAGAAGTGGAATTTCTGGGTCACGTGGTAGTTCTATTTTTATTGTTTTGAAGAATCTCCATGACGTTTTCCATAGTGGCTGTATCAGTTTACATTCCCGCCAACAGTGCACGAAGGTTCCCTTTTCTCCACATCCTTGCCAACACATTTTATTTCTTGTCTTTTTGATGACAGCCATTCTCATAGGTGTGAGGTAATAACTCATTGTGGTTTTGATTTGCATTTCCCTGATGATTAGTGATGTTGAGCACTTTTTCATGTGTTTTACTCTTAACCATCTGTATGTGTTCTTTGGAAAAATGTCTATTCAGATCTTTGGCCCCCTTTTTAATCATATTGTTTGGATTTTTGCTATTGAATTGTATGAGTTTTCCTATATTTGGGATATTAACCCCTTATAAGATATATGATTTGCAAATATTTTCTTCCATTTGGTAGGCTGCCTTTTCATTTTGTTGGTAGTTTCCACTGCTATGCAGAAGCTTTTTAGTTTGATGCAGACCCACTAGTTTATTTTGCTTATGCTGCCTTTGCTTCTGACATCAAGCCCAAAACATCACTGCCAAGACTGATGTCAAGGAGATTACTGCCTATGTTTTCTTCTAAGAGTTTTATGGTTTCAGGTCTTACAGTCAAGTCTTTAATCCATCTTGAGTTAATTTGTGTGTGGTTTGAGATAGTTGTCCAATTTTATTTTGTATGTGGCTGTCCAGCTTTTCTGACACCGTTTATTGAAGAGATTGGCCCTTTTCCTGATGTATATTCTTGGCTCCTTTGTCACTAGCTTCAGTTTTATTAATTGCAAGCCATACATTGCTTACCCCAATTCACCAATAGAATCTAGCAGATGAAAATGGCACAGTTCAAACTCATCATTGGCCACAACCCCAAAAACTTCCTTCCTCATTTACTCAGTCCTCATCCTCCAAAGACCTAAGCTTTAGAGTTGCACATGATTCTTCTGATTCCGTAGCCCTTCCGCCCCCAGCGTTTAATGAATCACCATCATGGTTGTTCATCTTTATTTCTACTACTACCAGTTCAGGAAATTAGCTCCTAACACCATGACTTTTACAACAGCTTTCCGGTTTATGTTTTTGTCTTCCCTCTTTTACTACTTTAACGTATTCTATAATAATCGTCAGACGTTAACCTCCGTAAACACTTCGGTTATATCACATTTTTGTTTCAAAAAGTAAATAACCATGTTTTGTTTGATCAAATTAAACTTTCTTAACGTTGCATAAAATGTGCTACCTCCATGGGCCTCAAATGACTTTTCCGAGCCGTCTTATTAAGCAGCCCTTTTGCTTTGCATCTTGCTATGGGCAGTGCTTTTCCAGGCCTTCCAGCATTTCTCCATTGTCTCATAAAGCAGGAAACTGATGGTTTACTCTCCTAGAAGAAAATGGTCTCTACGTGCTCCCTCTCTAATCTTTTCGGTACAACTGAGAAAAGGAACTGAAAACACTTGATTCAGTACCTTCTGGACACTCTCTTTGGAAAAGTGTGCCCTCAGGTTGCCTATATTCTCTGCTTCTCCAGGCAGTAAGCTCACAGAGGCATCTATTTGCTGTTCCGGTAAATCAACGTACCAAGCAGAGAAGCAGTATAGCGAAATGTAAGAGGTACACTGGCTGCACATCTGAACTATATTCTCCAATCCAGCTTTTATACAATTAAAATTTATAAGATGGAAATGTGGTATCCATCTGTTTTAGGAACATATTTTACTTTCATGTGATTCCAAATTCTGGAGAGGAAGAAAAATGCTACTTAGCTCTCTCCCTAAGCCCCACCCCTATGCTTGGCACGGAACTACAGCTCACACCAGGGCACAGGTAAAAACACTGCTGCCCAAAGAGGTTAAAGCGACTAGCCCAACCGTGTGTCTAGCTAGTGAAAGAAGGATTTAGGCAGTCCAGATTTCGGAAGTCCAAATGTAATGTTACTGGTAATAAACCATGATTCTTTCTATGTGGGAGTCATTGGGGTCCCTTTGAAAATCTGGTGAAAGCTTAGAACCCTCTCTTCTAAAAAGGGCACATTATCACAATAACACTTGCAACAATTTCAGGAGGTTTACAGACTCCCCAAATCCTAAAACTGACCCTCATGCGTTGCATGGAGTCCAGGGTAAGAACTTCAAACTAACCCCTATTCTGCTTGTACCTTTTAAATTTATATTTACACTCTTCCTCCTTCTCTCATTTCATCTTCCGTCCTGAAAAAATCTCATTCTTTCTACAATGTCCACTGGTTTTTGGTCATTTAATTTAAATTTTTAAAGTATTAGCTAGCATGCTTCCCAGGTCTATGTTCTTAGTTCTAAGTGGCATTTAACTGTAGAAACAACTAATATCCCCTCCAAGACAGCATGACACAGCTGTTATAACCTGTACAAAATGTTACCTCTACGCACAGACTCCCGAAACTAGATTTTGAGATAGATGAACTGAATTGAATTTTGAATATTAAAGCGATGCCTTTAAATTACACAAAAATGCACTCAAATTCTAAAATGGGTAGGTATAATAAATTTGGGACACATAGATTTGGTCAATACCATCAAAATGCCTAGAATAGAATTGACTAACCATTTTAGGTTGAACTCACATATAAAACTGATTAATAATGAACAGTTGGCACAGTTCTAATATTCACTGCTTCTCAGATCATGCCAATATTTTGTGTAGCCTGAAACATGCAAATTAAAATTATTCATATTATGCAAAATGAACATAATAACATCTGTTATCCCCTTCATGTCACAGGATGTTAAGTGCAAGTTTCACCCGAAGACCTAAGGACGGTACATAGTGCCTTCCAAAGGAAGTGCGAGACTCCATGAAGAATTCATAAAGGAAACGTCTGGAAACAGTTCATAAGCCTCATGCCCAACTCACATGAAATGTAAGAAAAAATTAAATTTGATATTGAGGAAGGATTTATTGGGGGGGGCGGGGAATATTTGGAGAGAGCTCTTTTCCTGCAAGAATGAAGGCAATGGATGTATTTCCTCTTCAAGTCAAGTAAAAGGGGCATTCTGTGTCCCCTAAGTTAGAGGTCATGGTTAACTGGTATCTTCTTTCTGCCCAGGGGACCTAAGGTATAAGAAATAAGCTTTGACGGCAGAGTCAAGGAAAATTACTGGATCTTGGACACCTTGCATGTGATGAGTTTTTCAGAGCAAAGAATGTATGAGTGTTTGGGGTGGATCAGATGTGGGGCACTCATGGGAGACCCAATGTTCAGTCTTGTCCAAAAGGGCTGGCTGACTCAGCTTCAAACCTCTGCCAAGTGTGTAAGTGCTGACGCCAGGTCATGGAACAGCCATCAGATGAGAACCTTCTTGACCACCTTTCCTTAACTCTCTCCTTGCATGCAACCTGGTGTAGTAGGAACAGAAATGGGGAAAGAGACAAGAAGTGGATCAGGTCCCCTAACCCAACCCGAGCCCTTACAGGTGTGGTAGGTCCAGGCTGGGGGAGGGAGGAGATGCACCTTTAGATGATGGGCACAGTCATGAATATCATGGGGGACTGGACATGTAAGTCCCTGGAGTGAAGCCATTTACATACGCTGGGAGAAACCAGACAACCCAGCGAACATGACTTACATTTAATCCTGGGCAGGAGAGAAACAAGGCGCAGTGGGAGCCAAAAATAAAGTTGTTCATGATTAAGTCCCCCAGGAAGTGTTTGCTCAATATTTATTTAATATTGTAAAACTAAAGGAGAGAAATTTTAATCTCCATCCCTTTTCAAAAATAAATTAAGATATAACACTGGCGTCACAGTAATCTAGAAACATGTAAACAGAAGTAAAGATAAGCAGGCCTCTGCCAGAGGGGGAAAAATACACAAACAGTGGAAAACAGGCTGGTCAGTTTATACTGACATCGGTGAGATGTAATTATATCGTTCTTACGTGGTTTAAAACATATAAGCATAACATGGCGTGCATGAACTCGGAGAAAAATTAACTGGTGTTATGGTTATCACCAAGGCACCAAACAGGCTAAACTGAAAGACCAACCCAAGCCCCACGTTTAATGACAAGATGATAAAAGATAAGCGCATTATGAACCTAACGTCTGTAGGTAGATGTTATTGCAAGATAACCCTGAGGGAGGTAATAGGCAGAGTAAAGAGAAGGAACATAACAGGAAAAGGTGTTTGGGTTTGGTTTGTACACATGAATATCTCATTTTATTGCATTTCGCAGACGCTGAATTTTACAAATTAAAGGTTTGTGGCAACCCTGGGTCAAGCAAGTCAATGGTACCATTTTCCCAACAGCGTTTGCTCTGCATGTCTCTGCATCGCATTTTGGCAATTCTCCCAGTATTTCAGCCTTCATTATTATTATATTTGTCAAGGTGATCTGTGATTAGTGGTCTTTGAGGTTGCTATTGTCATTGTTTTGGGATGCCACGCACCACTACCATATAGAGGGCGAACTTAATTGATAAATGTTGTGTGTGTTCTGACCGCGCCACCGAATGGCAGTTCCCATTTCTCTCCATCTCCTGAGGCCTCCTTCTTCCCTGAGACACAACAATATTGAGATTAGGCCACTTAATAACCCTACGTGTTCAAGTGAAAGGAAGAGTCGCATGTCTCTCACTTTAAATCAAAAGCTAGAAATGATTAAGCTTAGTGAGGAAGCATGTCAAAAGCGAAGACAGGCCAAAAGCTAGGCCTCTGCACCAAACAGTCAACTTGTGAATACAAAGGAAAAGGTCTTTAAGGAAATTAAAAATGTTACTCCAGCGAACACATGAATGATAAGAAAGCAAAATGGCATTAGATAGATTGTTAATAATAAAAAAAAAAAAGATGCAGTAAAATATACGTAGATACTAGTCTATCCTTTCATAGGCATAAGGTGATATTTAATGTAAAATTAATAGCATTTTAGTTTTCTTACTGTTTTATAATTTTGCTTTCAAAGAATCACACTACCATTCAGGATGCCTCTCCCATAATCAAAGAAACAACATATCAGCCTATCATCTCAGGTCAGTGATTTTTTTTTTTTAAATGTAACAATGTTTCCAATGCTGTATTATGAATATGACTGTAATACTGTGTGCCATAAAAATTTTATAATGATTAGTGCATATGCTATGCCACTGTGAAGCAATCATATCAGTTACACGAGGCGACCATAAAGCAATCATCCTGCTGCTTCTGCATTATCAATGCACGAATAGCGATACCTATAAATAAATACAAGATTTTTCCATGTTATCTTTTCATTTTTGATGTCTAGTGTTAATACACATCAAAAATGGAAAGATATTGTCTTTTCTCCACTGTATATTCTTGCGTCCTTTATCAAAGATAAGGTGACCATATGTGTGTGGGTTTATCTCTGGGCTTTCTATCCTGTTCCATTGATCTATCTTTCTGTTTTTGTGCCAGTACCATACTGTCTTGATTACTGTAACTTTGTAGTATAATCTGAAGTCAGGGAGCCTGATTCCTCCAGCTCTGTTTTTCTTTCTCAAGATTGCTTTGGCTATTCGGGGTCTTTTGTGTTTCCATACAAATTGTAAAATTTTTTGTTCTAGTTCTGTGAAAAATGCCAGTGGTAGTTTAATAGGGATGGCACTGAATCTGTAGATTGCTTTGGGTAGTATAGTCATTTTCACAATGTTGATTCTTCCAATCCAAGAACATGGTATATCTCTCCATCTGTTTGTATCATCTTTAATTTCTTCATCAGTGTCTTATAATTTTCTGCATACAGGTCTTTTGTCTCCTTAGCTAGGTTTATTCCTAAGTATTTTATTCTTTTTGTTGCAATTGTAAATGAGAGTGTTTCTTTAATTACTCTTTCAGATTTTTCATCATTAGTGCATAGGAATACAAGAGATTTCTGTGCATTAATATTGTAACCAGCTACTCTACCAAATTCATTGATTAGCTCTAGTAGTTTTCTGGTAGCATCTTTAGGATTCTCTATGTGTAGTATCCTGTCATCTGCTAACAAACAGTGAGCTTTACTTTTTTGTATAGTATCCTGTCATCTGCTAACAGTGAGCTTTACTTTTTCTTTTCTGATCTGGATTCCTTTTATTTCTTTTTCTTCTCTGATTGCTGTGGGTAAAACTTCCAAAACTCTGTTGAAAAATAGTGGTGAGAGTGGGCAAGCTGTCTTGTTCCTGATCTTAGTGGAAATGGTTTCAGTTTTTCACCATTGAGAATGATGTTGGCTGTGGTTGGCCTTTATTATGTTGAGGTAAGTTCCCTCTATGCTTACTGTCTGGAGAGTGTTTATCATAAATGGGTGTTGAATTTTGTCGAAAGCTTTTTCTGCATCTATTGAGATGACCATATGGTTTTTCTCCTTCAGTTTGTTAATATGGTGTATCACATTGATTGGTTTATGTATATTGAAGAATCCTTGCATTCCTTTGTAAACCCCACTTGATCATGGAGTATGATTCTTTTAATGTGCTGTGGGATTCTGTTTGCTGCATTTTGTTGAGAATTTTTGCATCTATGTTCATCAGTGATATTGGCCTGTAGTTTTTTTTTGTGACATCTTTGTCTGATTTTGATATCAGGGTGATGGTGGCCTTGTAGAATGTGTTTGGGAGTTTTCCTCCCTCTGCTATATTTTGGAAGAGTTTGAGAAGGATAGGTGTTAGCTCTTCTCTAAATGTTTGATAGAATTCACCTGTGAAGACATCTGGTCCTGGGCTTTTGTTTGTTGGAAGATTTTTAATCACAGTTTCGATTTCAGTGCTTGTGATTGGTCTGTTCATATTTTGTATTTCTTCCTGGTTCAGTCTTGGAAGGTTGTGCTTTTCTAAGAATTTGTCCATTTCTTCCAGGTTGTCCATTGTATTGGCATAGAGTTGCTTGCAGTAATCGCTCATGATCCTTTGTATTTTTGCAATGTCAGTTGTTACTTCTCCTTTTTCATTCCTAATTCTATTGATTTGAGTCTTCTCTCTTATTTTCTTGATGAGTCTGGCTAATGGTTTATCAAATTTTGTTGATCTTCTCAAAGAACCAGCTTTTATTTTTATTTATCTTTGGTATCGTTTCCTTCATTTCTTTTTCATTTATTTCTGATCTGATTTTTATGATTTCTTTCCTTCTGCTAACTTTGGGGGTTTTTTGTCCTTCTTTCTCTAATTGTTTTAGGTGTAAGGTTAGGTTGTTTATTTGAGATGTTTCTTGAGGTAGGATTGTGTGGCTATAAACTTCCCTCTTAGAACTGCTTTTGCTGCATCCCATAGGTTTGGGATCATTGGGTTTTCATTGTCATTTTTTATAGGTATTTTTTTATTTCCTCTGATTTCTTCAGTGAGCTCTTGGTTAATTAGTTCTATATTGTTTAGCCTCCATGTGTTTGTATTTTTTTACAGATTTTTTCCTGTAATTGATATCTAGTCTCACAGCGTTGTGGTTGGAAAAGACACTTGATACGATTTCAATTTTCTTAAACTTACCAAGGCTTGATTTGTGACCCAAGATATGATCTATCCTGGAGAATGTTCCACGAGCACTTGAGAAAAATGTGTATTCTGTTGTTTTTGGATGGAATGTCCTATAATTATCAATTAAGTCCATCTTGTTTAATGTATCATTTAAAGCTTGTGTTTCCTTATTTTTGTTTTGAATGATCTTTCCATTGGTGAAGGTGACGTGTTAAAGTCCGCTACTATAATTGTGTTACTGTCGATTTCTCCTTTTATGGCTGTTAGCATTTGCCTTTTGTATTGAGGTGCTCTTATGCTGGGTGCACAAATATTTATAATTGTTACATATTCTTCTTGTATTGATCCCTTGATCATTATGTAGTGTCTTTCTTTGCTCTTGTAATAATCTTTATTTTAAAGTCCATTTTGTCTGATATAAGAATTGCTACCCCAGCTTTCTTTTGATTTCCATTTGCATGGAATATCTTTTTCCATCCTCTCACTTTCGGTCTGTATGTGTCCCTAGGTCTGAAGTGGGTCTCTTGTAGACAGCATATATATGGGTCTTGTTTTTGTATCCATTCAACCAGTCTATGGTCTTGTTTTTGTATCCATTCAGCCAGTCTATGTCTTTTGGAGCATTTAATCCATTTACATTTAAGGTAGTTATCGATATGTATGTTCCAATTACCATTTTCTTAATTGTTTTGGGTTTGTTATTGTAAGTCTTTTCCTTCTCTTGTGCTTCCTTTATCATTTGTTGTAGAGCTGGTTTGGTGGTGCTGAATTCTCTTAGCTTTTGCTTATCTGTAAAGGTTTTAAGTTCTCCATCGAATCTGAATGAGATTCTTGCTGGATAGAGTAATCTTGGTTGTAGGTTTTTCCCCTTCATCACTTTAAATATGTCCTGCCACTCCCTTCTGGCTTGCAGAGTTTCTGCTGAAAGATCAGCTGTTAACCTTATGGGGATTCCCTTGTATGTTAACTGTTGTTCTTCTCTTGCTGTTTTGTTTGTTTGTTTCTGTTGTTGTTTGCAGTACGCCGGCCTCTCACTGTTGTGGCCTCTTCCATTGCGGAGCACAGGCTCCGGATGCACAGGCTCAGCGGCCATGGCTCACAGGCCCAGCCGCTCCGCGGCATGTGGGATTCCCCCGGACCAGGGCACGAACCCGTGTCCCCTGCATCAGCAGGCGGACTCTCAACCACTGCGCCACCGGGGAAGCCCCTCTCTTGCTGTTTTTAATATTTTTTCTTTGTATTTAATTTTTGATAGTTTGATTAATATGTGTCTTGGCGTGTTTCTCCTTGGATTTATCCTGTATGGGATTCTCTGTGCTTCCTAGACTTGATTGACTATTCCCTTTCCCATATGACAGAAGTTTTCAACTATAATCTCTTCAAATATTTTGTCATTCCCTTTCTTTTTCTCTTCTTCTTCTAATTCTTCTTCTAATTCGATTGTTGGTGTGTTTAATGTTGTCCCAGAGGTCTCTGAGATTGTCCTCAATTCTTTTCATTCTTTTTTCTTTATTCTGCTCTGTGATAGTGCTCTCCCCTATTTTATCTTCCAGGTCACTTATCTGTTCTCCTGCCTCAGTTATTCTGCTATTAATCGCTTCCAGCGAATTTTTAATTTCATTTATTGTGTTGTTCATCACTATTTGTTTACTCTTTAGTTTTCTATGTCCCTGTTAAATGTTTCTTGTATTTTCTTCATTCTATATCCAAGATTTTGGATCATCTTTACTATCATTACTCTGAATTCCTTTTCAGGTAGACTGCCTATTTCCTCTTCATTTGTTGGGTCTTGTGGGTTTTTACCTTGTTCCTTCATCTGCTGTGTATTTCTCTGTCTTCTCATTTTGCTTAACTTACTGTGTTTAGGGTCTCCGTTTCACAGGCTTCAAGTTCGTAGTTCCCACTGTTTTTGGTGTCTGCTCCCAGTGGGTAAGCATGGTTCAGTGGGTTGTGTAGGCTGCCTGGTGGAGGGGACTGGTGCCTGTGTTCTGGTGGATGAGGCTGGATCTTATCCTTCTGGTGTGCAGGACCACATCTGGTGGTGTGTTTTGGGGTGTCTGTGAAACTGTTATGATTTTAGGCAGGCTCTCTGCTAATGGGTGAGTTTGTGTTCCTGTCTTGTTAGTTTTTTGGCATAGGGTGTCCAGCACTGTAGCTTGCTGGTTGTTGAGTGGAGCTGGGTTTTAGCATTGAGATGGAGCTCTCTGGGAGAGCTTTCGCTGTTTGATATTATGTGGGGCCGGGAGGTCTCTGGTGGACCAGTGTCCTGAACTCGGCTCTCCCACGTCAGAGGTTCTGGCCTGACACCCAGCCAGAGCACCAAGACACTGTCAGCCACATGGCTTAGAAGAAAAGGGAGAAAGAAAGAAAAGAAAAGAAAAGAAAGAAAGAAAAAAGAGAAAGAAAGAAAGTAAAAGAGAGAGAGAAAGAAAGAAAGGGAGAAGGAAAGAAAGAGAGGGAGGAAGGAAGAAAGAATGAAGGAAGGAAGGAAAGAAAGAAGGGAAGAAAGAAAGGAAGGATGATAGAAAGGAAGGAAGGAAGGAAAATAAAATAATTAAAATAGAAAAAACTATTAAAAATTAAAAAATTAAAAATTAAAAAAAAGGAGAGAAAGAAGAGAGCAACCCAACCGAAAAACAAATCCACCAATGATAACAAGCGCTAAAAACTATACTAAAAAATGAAAAGAAAAAAACAAAAAAAAACCAGACAGAACCCTAGGACAAATGGCAAAAGGAAAGCTATACAGACAAAATCACACAAAGAAGCATACACAGACACACTCACAAAAAGAGAAAAAGGAAAATATATATATATATAATTTAAAAAGAGAGAGCAACCAAATCACTAAACAAATCTACCAATGATAATAAGCTCTAAATACTAAACTAAGATAAACATAAAACCAGAAACAAATTAGATGCAGAAAGCAAACCCCAAGTCTACAGTTGCTCCCAAAGTCCACCGCCTCAATTCTGGGATGATTCTTTTTCTATTCATGTATTCCACAGATGCAGGGTCCATCAAGTTGATTGTGGAGCTTTAATCCGCTGCTCCTGAGGCTGCTGGGAGAAATTTCCCTTTCTCTTCTTTGTTCTCACAGCTCCTGGGGTTCAGCTTTGGATCTGGCCCCACCTCTGTGTAGGTGGTCTGAGGGCATCTTTTGGGAGGTCTGAGGTTTTCTACCAGCGTTCAGTAGGTGTTCTGTAGGAGTTGTTCCACATGTAGATGTATTTCTGATTTATTTGTGGGAAGGAAGGTGATCTCCGTGTCTTACTCCTCCGCCATCTTGAAGGCGCCCCCTGGTGGGGAGTTTTTTGGTTGGAGTTCATTCTAAGCAAGAGTTTTCCCTGATTCTTCAGTTATGTGTTGGTAGTTTGTTTTAAAATTTGTTTATTCTTACTAAAACTTTATATTATTGTATACGGACTATAGATTCTGACCATGATTTACTTTCATATTCAAACTGTCCTAGATTTGACCACTGACAGTCTTCAAGCTGCCTTCTGTGCCCTTTTGAAATGTCTCATAATTTTTCAAGCCCTTTCTTATTTTCTGACCCAATTTGATGTTCCAGTTTATTCTTGTGTTTTCCTTGCCCTAGCCCTGGAATAAGACATTTCTCCAAGAAGCATCCCTGAGTCCTTTGGGGAATGTCATCTTGCAATCAAAATCTTGGTATTTGTCTAAATCTTAATAGAATAACAGAAAATCCTTATTATTCACTGAAACATTCTACTCATAAAAACAGGCTAACAGGCTGCCCACTCCCACCCCTTTGCAGGCATGGGTGTCAGGAGAGGGGCTGGTTTCTTCTCAAGCACTTTGCATACTTCTTTTACCTGCATTGCTCTTGCCCACCCCTGCCTTTAAACCCATCCAAAAGCAGGGCTATGTGAGAACACCCAGCTGCTTTCCTGCAGAGGTAGGTGCAGAGCAGCTGATCCTAACTCTGGCTCAGGGAAACATGGGCCAATCCTTGAGAGGAAGACTTGCCAGACTTTTTCATTGTGGTACCATACATATTACATATCATTTATCATTTTAACCCTTTTAAAGCATACAGTTCAGCAGTACCATGCACATGTACAATAATCACCACTAGCTACTTCCAGAATATTTTCATCATCCCAAACAGAAACCCATGGACATTAAGCAGTCACTCCCCTCACCCATTTCTCCTCCCCCCAATTGTGGTGGTGGCCACTGGCCACCGCTTATCTGCTTCTGGTCTCAATGGATTTGCCTGTTCTGAGTATTTCATGGAAGTGGGATCCTATAAAATGTGGCCTTTTGTGTCCAACTTCTTTCACTTAACATAACAGTTTTCAAGGTTCATCCATGAGATAACATGTATCATTACTTCAATTTCTTATGGCTGAATAATATTCCGTTGTATGGCTATACCACTTTGTTTATCCATTCATCAGTTGACGGACATTTGAATTGCTTTCACTTTTTGGCTATTGTGAATAGGGCTGCTTTGAACATTCCTATACAATTTTTGTTTGAACACCTGTTTTCTGTCCTTGGCATCTTTCCTCTCCCATTTCAAAACCATTTGGCTATTTGGGTCCACTTGCAATTCCTTACGAATCGTAGAATTGGATTTTCCATTTCTATAAAAAGGCCATTGGGACTTTAGTAACAATTTTATTGACTCTGTAGATCACTTTGGATGTCATCTGAACCACAAATAATTTACCAGTTTTCCTGCAACACCACCACCCCTTTTACATATATTCATTTTAGAGTTAACGCTACATATGGATGCAATTTTATATCCTATTCCTCAGGGTCTTCCTTTTTAAAATATGTATTGATTATTCGTGACAAAATTACAGCTCAAAGAAATCACAAATGATTCATATAAACATCTCCCATGACATGGAAATTTATTTTCTGAAAATGGAAGTCACTCCATCGTCCAAAAGTGAATGAATACCTGTGAAACCAAATGACCCAAGTGTACTGAAAACCAAGCATTCAAGCTTGAATTGTTTGAGATGCTTAACAACAAAAACAGTGCTCTCCATCTCCCTCCTCCACGAACTGGCATCTCACAGAAAGGAGCTTGTACCCTCCTCTGGCACCCCAATTTTTATGGCTGCTGCGAAATCTAGAGGTCACCTGGCTCTGGTGGCCAGTGGGGCTTGTGCTCAAGGGTCCCCCAGGACTAGAACCACTGAAGAAAGAGTTCTTACAAGGCTACTATCCCTAAAGCCTAGCAACAGATACAAGTCAGAGGAGACTTTCTGTGAAAGAGGCATATTCTCTTCTCATCATAGCTGCAGCCTCAGGGGCAGGCTTCTAATTAAACATATCTGGGGCCTAATGTAGTCCTGTCCAGAGATGTCAGAGAGACTGTATCTTCTTTGTGTGCTCTCCCTCTGCTGCACTGCAGAATGCTAGTATATCCCAGAGGGGAGCTTTTCACATGTCTGGTGCAGTTTTTGCAGCTGCTGCCCAGGGGATACCCCTTGATTACGTGGCTCAGGTGGCCGGGGGGGGGGCTTGTGTTCCTGGGTCCCTTGGGACTGTAACAATCAGCCTTGGCAGGCTACCAGCCCCAGGGCACTGTGCAGACAGCAGACTGAAACAACTCCAATCTTTCTGTGAAAGAGGCCTATGTGCTTGTCCTGGAGCCTAAGCCCGAGGGGCAGGCCTCTGGCATGGCCCACATCTCTTGGGAGACCGAGGTCAGTGAACATCATCTTTGCACTCTCCCTCTGCCTTGCTTCAGCTCGTCAGCATCCCTTAAAAATGAGCTTGTTCATGTATCTGGTGCCCCAGTTTTCGTGCCTGATGCCCAGGGATGCCCCTTCATCACCTGGCTCTGGTGGCGGGCAGGGCTTGCATCCCCGTGTCCCACAGGACTGTAACAAACGGAGACAAAGTTCTTAGCCAGCTACCACCAGCACAGACAGCAGACTGAAACATACCCCTTTCTCTTTCTGAGAAACAGAAAGACTAGCTCTGGAGCTCCAGTCTGAGGGGCAGACTTCAGGTTCTCACACATCTAGGGGTGCACTGAGATGCAATCTGGGGATGGAGGCCAGTGGACGCCATCTTTGTACTCTCCCTCTGCCTCATTCCAGGCCACCGGTAAGTCCTGGAAGGGAGCTTGTACACGCACCTGGCACTCTTTTGTGACTGCTGCCAAGAGGACACCTCTAGGTTGCCTGGCTCTGGAAGCCAGTGGACTTCTGCTTGTGGTCCCATGGGGCTGAACATATTCGCACACTGTGAAGGTTGCTGCCTGAGGGTCTGGCTTCCAATCAGTCCAAACCTAGCTGTTAAGATCCTCCCCTTTGGACACTAACAGGTATTGGCACGTCCTCAACTACTGGGAGCCACTAAAAATAAAATGGTTGCTTAGATAATCACAAAGGTTTAAGAGACAACCAAGAGGTAGGGCAGAGTTAACAGTTCATCTCCCATACAAGGCCACTTCTTCAAGACTGGGAGAGGTGGCTATTTTATATAATGCATAGAAACAAACACAGAGAGTCAAGTAAAATGAAGAAACAGAGGACTATCTTAAAAAAATTTTTTTTTTAAAAAGAGGAAGAGTAAACACTTCCAAATCCATTTTGTGAGGCCAGCATCACCCTGATACCAAAACCAGAGAAGAACACCACAAGAAAATTACAGGCCAATATCCCTAATGAACATAAATCCTCAACAAAAATATTAGCAAGTGAAATTCAACAGTACATTAAAAGGATCATACACTATTATCAAGTGGGATTTATTCCAGGGATGCAAGGATGGTTCAACATTCACAAATAAACCAATGTAATGCAACATATTAACAAAAAGAAGGACAAAAATCATTTGAACATATCAAAAGATGCAGAAAAAGCATGGGACAAAATTCAACATTCATTTTACAATAAAACTCTCAGCAAAGTGGATGTAGAGGGAACGTACCTCAACATAATAAAGGCTGTATGTGACAAAACCATATATGATGCCATGTATGGCATCATATTCAATGGTAAAAAAGCTTGAAGTTTTTCCTCTAAGATCAAGACAAGGATGCCCACTCTTGCCAATCTTATTTAACATAGTACTGGAAGTTCTAACCAGAGCAATTAGACAAGAAAAAGAAATAAAAGGCATCCAAATCAGAAAAGAAGACAAAAAACTGTCACTATTTGCAGCTGACATGAAATTATGTATAGGAAACTCTAAAGATTCTACACAAAAACTGTTAGAATTAATAAATGAATTCAGTAAAGTTTTGGGTTACAAAATCAATATAAAAAATCTGTTGTGTTTCTATACACTAATAACAAACTATAAGAAAGAGAAATTTAAGAAACAATCCCATTTACAATTGCATCATAAGCATAAAATATGTAGGAATAAACTTAACCAAGGAGGTGAAAGACTTGTACACTGAAAACTTTAAGATATTAATGAAAGAAATGGAATAAGATGCAAGTAAATGGAATGATAGCCCATGCTCATGAATTGGAAGACTTAATATTGTTAAAATGTCCATACTATCCAAAGCAATCTGCAGCTTTAATGCAATTCCTATCAAAACACTAATGGCATTTTTTCACAGAAATAGAGCACACAATCCCAAAATTTGTATAGAACCTCAAAAGAGCCCAAATAGCTAAAGCAATCTTGAGAGAGAAGCACAAAGCTGGAGGCATCACATGCTCTGATTTCAAACTATATAACAAAGCTATAGTAATCAAAATAGTATGGTACTGGCATAAAAACAGACACTAGGCCAATGGAACGGAATAGAGAGCTCAGAAATAAACCCACACATACATGATCAGTTAATTTATGACAAAGAAACCAAGAATATGCACTGGGGAGAGAGAGTTTCTTCAATAAATGGTGTCTCAAAGACTGGACAGCTACATGCAAAAGAATGAAACGGGACCACTACCTTACATCATTCACAAAAATGAACTCAAAATGGAATAAAGACTTGAATGTAAGACCTGAACTCATAAAACTCCTAGAAATAAACAAAGATAATAAGCTGCTTGATATTCGTTTTGGCAATGATTTTTTTTAATTTGACACTAAAATCAAAGGCAACAACAGCAAAACTAGGGGTTCTACATCAAACTAAAAAGCTTCTGCACAGCCAAGAAAATCATCAACAAATGAAAAGGCAACCTACCAAATGGGAGAGAGTATTCACAAATCGTATATCAGTTAAGGCATTAATAACCAAAATGTATAAATAACTCAGTAGCAAAAAATACACAAACAATCCCAGTAAAATATGGGCTGAGGATCTGAATAGACATTTTTCCATAGAAGACTTACAGATGGCCAATAGGTACATGAAGAATTCCTCAACGTCACTAATTAGCAGGAAAATACAAATCAAAACTGCAATGAGATACTGCCTCACGCCTGTTAGGTTGGCTATAATCAAAATGACAAAAAACCCCAAAATGTTGGCAAAGACGTAAAGAAAAGGGAACTCTCGAGTTTGCATTGTTGGTGGAAATGAAAATTGGTGCAGCTACTAGGGAAACAGTATAGAGCTTCCTCAAAAAATTAAAAATAAAACTATCATATGACCCAGCATTTCCACTCCTGGGTATTTATCTGAAGAAAACAAAAACACTAACATGCAAAGATATATGCACTTACATGTTCACTGCAGCATTATTTACAATAGCCAAGATACAGAAAAACCCAAGTGTCCATCGATGGATGAATGGATAAAGAAGATGTGAGATACATATATATATATACACACACACACACACATACATATACATAATACATATATATACACATACATATATATCTACATATATATATATAAATATACACAATGGAATACTCAGCCATAAAAAAATGAAATCTTACCATTTGTGACAACATGGATGAAACTTGAAGGCATTATGCTAAGTGAAATAAGTCAGAGAAAGACAAATACCATATGATCTCACTTATAGGTGAAATCTAAAAAATTAGAAACAAAAACCCAAACTCATAGATACAGAGAACACAGATGGGTGGTTGCCAGAGGTGGGGGGCATGAGGGGTGCGCAAAATGTGTGAAGAGGGTCAAAATGTACAAATTTCTAGTTATAAAATAAATAAATCACGAGGATGCAACATACAGCCCGGTAACTATAGTTAATAACACTGTACTGCATATTTTAAAGTTGATAAAAGAGTAAATCTTAAAAGCTTTCATCACAAGAAAAAATAACTTTGTAACTATGTATGGTGACAGACGTTACCTAGGCTTATTGCAGCGATCATTTTGCAATATATACACATAGCAAATCATCATACTGTTCACCTGGAACTAATATAATGTTATAGGTCAATTATATGTCAAAAAAATTTAAATTAAAAAAAACAGAAACTTATTTCTCACAGTTCTGAAGGCTGTGAAGTCCAAGATCAAGGTGTTGGCCCACTGGGTTTCTGGTGAGGGTCTTCTTCCTGGGGTTGGCAAATGGATGCCTTCTTGTTGTGTCCTCACAAGGCAGAGAGAGAGAGAGGAAGCATCCTCTCTCATGCCTCTTCTTACAAGGGCACTAATCCCACCACGAGGACTCCATGCTCATGACTTCTTCACCTCCCAAGAGCCCTACCTCCAAACACCATCACACTAGGAATCAGGCTTCAAGATATGAATGGAAGGCAGGGGACACAAACATTCCTTCCCAAGCAGGAAGGAAGGACCTTCCCAGGTTGTCCTTCCCAAGCAGCTGCCACACCCCAGATGGACATTTTGGCAGTCTAGGAGAGTGAAGAGCTGCTTGCAGTATCAGTGAGTTTTTTTTATCTCAACACCCTCTGAATAACCCAGTCTACGTGTAAACTTGTTGCTTCTACACATCCGTCCCTTTCAGTCCAATCTACAGGCTCATACTTTCCCATCCCTTGGATAAAATCAAATCTTATGCAGTTTCCATAAATGTTATGGCCAAATTCAAATAATGCAGTTCTTCAGGTCATTTTCAGCCAGAAGAAGAACCATTTCATTTCAGTAATCAAATGTCTAACCTGATGTTTAATAATCTTATTAATTAAAACCAATTCCTCTCCTCTAGCTCTGGGGTAATTTAGACTTTGAAGGCTACAGTGGGGAGGAAACCAGGGATGGTTTCTTCATTCTTAGCCTGCCCTGGGTTTCTGCTCCTGCTTCCACTCACTAGGCTGCCTCTGGGTCCTCTACTGCTGGACAGGGAACTGGGAAAAGAGTTAAGGAACAGCTGGCAAAGATACTTTGTGTGTTTACTGTACCATTTCCTCTTCCTTCACGTACAGGCAGACTACATTTCCCAGCTTCCTTTGCAGTCAGTTTGGCTAATAAAATGTCACCTCCAGACCAGGGCAGGTAAGAGCCTGTGTACCTGGCCCATTCCTCCTAAGGTCCCTGCTGCAACAGCCTTAGAGACCACATGTTCCAGATGATACAGCAACAAGATGGAGCAAGGCCCTCAAACCCCATTCATCTTTATGTGGGCACAGGAAGAGCTTTCATTGTATTAAGCTGATGTGATTTACAGTTCATTTATGATTGCAGCAGAAACGATTCTACTTCAGCTGATACCAACAGGAAAGTTCGTATGTAGCTGCAGTGGTTGCAACCATGCATTGTCCTCTGGGTGTGGCAATTTCTGACACGGGGACACTTTCATAAGATCCTCAGCAATAGCCCCATCTCCCAAGATGCAGGCAGTGCCCCTCCTCTATCTGGTTGCTTTTGACTCCTTAGCCCTTGGTTCTGGCAGTCTGCCTTTCTGCTTGCTCCCTCCAGGCAGCCCTCTTAGACAGAGTTCTCTAAAGGACCAGGCTGGTCATACTTGGTCCAGGGGAGCACCTTTTGACCCACGTGTATGATGCTCCTAATACATCCCATCTTTCCCTTTTTCTGCTTCTCAAGCCAATGATCAGAACCACTTGGGTTTAGATTTTTTAAGCCCTGTGTCAAACCCCAGTTCCTCTGTGTCCTCCAAACTACAGGAGACACATATCAAACTTTCTGGGTGATTCCCTTGAAGCCCCTCTCACTTGGCTTGAAATAAGGAGAACCAATTCCCTGTACCACAGCAAACATAAGACAGTCATCCTACATTTCTATTCCGATAGATTCCTCTGCCAGGCTCTTCAACCTACACCGTTTCTACTGGAAATGGATGACCAACAGGGCTAACTAATCTTGGTCTGTCTCCTTGATCTTCAATTTGGACACACTCTGGGGGGTAATTAACTGCGGGGTACTTACAAATCACAACTGAACCCGAGAAGAAAAATAGTCTTACATCCAATTACATCAGTAAAATAATCATGGGGTATTTTGTCACTCCAATTGTCCAAAACCATTTGAGAGTTACTCTACTGAGACTCTGTTTCCTCACCAATAAAATTGGAACAATAATAAAGATAAAATGAAATCCCGTATTCAATAAATGTTCTTATTTTTATTGTCATATGGAAATTAAAGGGGATTTTGTGTATCAAATGAGATAAAGCAGGTGGAAATATTTTATAACATGTAAAGGGATATTTTGTACATGAAAGTTTATATAGAAAATCTGTATTATTTATACAGAAAGTATGAGAAAAAACACAAACATACCAGCACAAGCTATGCTGTCTAAAAATTGCTGCATTATAAGGTATGCTTAAATTGCCCAAGAAACCCCAGAGGCTACAAGGCAGCCTGTGAAAATGTGGTCTAGCAAGATTTCAAGCAGCAAAAATGCCAGGAACACAGAATCCTGCTTTCACTACTGTCTCTTCCCTCAGAATCTCTCTGTGCCTCACAGGAGCCATAAACATTGAGCATCCTCTGGTCCCCATTCCATAGGAATTCCTAACCCTCCTCTCCGGGGTAAAGATTTCTCCTAAATTGATAGGCAAATACCACTCCTAAATTCAGGTTTTGAATGAATCAGAGTTGCATATAACAGAATACTAATTAAGACTTAGGTCCGTCTTGATTTTGACTTCAAAAAACAACAGTGTTGGGGCTTCCCTGGTGGCGCAGTGGTTGAGAGTCTGCCTGCCGATGCAGGGGACACGGGTTCGTGCCCCAGTCCGGGAAGATCCCACATGCCGCGGAGCGGCTGGGCCCGTGAGCCATGGCTGCTGAGCCTGCGCGTCCGGAGCCTGCGCTCTGCAACGGGAGAGGCCACAACAGTGAGAGGCCTGCGTATCGCGAAAAAAAAAAAAAAAAAAAAAAACAACAGTGTTGATTTCGTTTCTATCTTCCAAACTCCTGTTGTCTTATCGAATAACTTTAGGTCAGTTCGAATCAGTCATTCAAGAAGTGAATTCAATTATTTCTGAATGAAATATGTTTTGTTTTCCAAATGCATTTCCCTTCTCAACCTCATTCAGAAATCAGAATTTGGATAGCTCCCATTTTGATGGCAAACTGCCTAGTTCCATCAGTTTTGGAACTGATTTCAGACACATGCAGAATCCCACTCATTTTCGTTAGTAATTACATTCATAAATGTAATGCAACTTCTAGATCTATATGACAGAAATGCTGGCTCAAATATACTGAGGTGCATGTACAAGACACTTGTACTCTGAGATACTCATTCTGTCTGCTTGGAATGCTCTTGGACAAGTACCCACATGGCCTGCTCCCTGACTGTACCCACTCCTCTGTTCAAATGGTACTTTGTCAGAGAGAACTTCCCTGAACCCCCTGCCTAGAATGGGTCCATCACTCCCCATCCTCTACCACTGTGTTCAATCATGGCACTTATCCCCACATGACATTCTATGACGTGTTTATTATGAATTGACATGTTTGTCTTCTGTACTTAAATGAAAGTTCCATGAGATCAACAGTTTCATTCACTTTGTTCACCCTGTAACCTCAGTTCTCAAAAAGATTATGTAACGCATACTCAGTGTTCGACAAATGAATTATCTCTTTTTTTTTTTTTTCTTGGCTCCTTGGCATGTGGGATCTTAGTTCCCCCACCAGGGATTGAACCCAGGCCCCCTGCATTGGAAGCACGGAGTCTTAACCACTGGACCTCCTGGGAAGTCCCATGAATGAATTCGTTTTGTGCTAAAACTCATTACTCCTCCCAAGATTTGTTAGTCTTCTACATTTTCTTTTGTTGGCAAAGTATCTTAGAGATCATCCAAATAAGGAAACTGAAGACTAAAAGGGTGGCATGACTTCTTCAAGGTCACATCCTTAATTAGTGAGCAGGCCAGGCCTAAAATCCATGTCCTGACTCCTAGACACCGTTACAGCACACTTCCTTTGCTTTATACTCATATGATAGGGTTTGCACTTGAACACAGCAGATGACTTAAAAGCACAGGCTCTGATTTCAGACTGATTTCAGATTCCAGGTCTGACACTTACCAGCTATGAGAAAATGGATGAATGATGTCTTTAAGGCTCAGTTTCCTCACCTATACAAAGAGGGTAATAATAACCACCTCATGGAATTATTGTGAGCATGTATAGCACTTAGAACAGTACTTGGAAAACAGTAATCTCTCAAATGTTCCCTCACATATTATTTCCAACTTTTATTCTCCTGTTGCCTAGCACTGAATTTTTTATTTTTTACAATACACAAAGTTCTAAAATGTTTTTGTGTAAAAATTCTTTAAAAATGTTTTCTCTTTCTGCCAAAGTTCTACGGTTCCTTTATTCTCAGAAAGAAAAGTTGCCTCCAGCCCTTAACCTTATCCACAACTCCAGCCACACAGAATCAATGGCGTATATTGAAAGACTTGGATTTCAAGATTCATCATGGAAAACAGAAATATACTTTTAATTGACCAGTATTTCCGCTTTGCCCTATTTCTTGAATTACAAGAGAAGTTAGGCTCATTTTCTGTAAGTTTCTTACTCCCTAGGGAAAAAAACAGAGGTACTGTTACCTTTTACCAGAGAGAAGAACTATTGTTTTTTCACCAAAAAGAATATTGAGCAGAGTCACCAGACCTTTGTAGGTGTTACCTTTAAATCCAATATATACTGTAAGCTGGGAGTCAGTTCTGTAATGAATGGGTTCTGCTGCGAACATACAAGTAAAAAGGTAACTTCGTTCTCAAATTTGTCTCTGTGTGTTACTGAAAATGTATTTCTCTAAATGGTCTTCTTGGTCTCAGCAATCAGATATTAATAGAAGTTTCCTGATATCCCTAACAATGGCCAACACCAATAATCTATTGGAGACTTTGGATGCCAGCCAAGGTGAGGTAAGCCCCCTACACCCAACGACTACAACTTTCAAAAAAGCAACCAGGTGAGGATTTAGAAAAGCAACTATCAGTACGCAGATTGAAGAAGGGAGTCAAAGGTGAAGAAGCAATCCATACGTGGGTGGGCTTTTTTCCTGTCTCTCCTCCCAGCTTTGAAAAGAGGGTGGCCCCAGCCATGGAACTGCACAGCCGAGGTAGCAGCAAAGCTTTCAGCCCATCTTTCTGGCTTGAGAACAAGGGAAAGGAGAGCCTGTGTAAGAGAAATTGCTCCTCTCTCACCACTTTGTGTCAAGGGTGACTCCAGCTGCCCCAGCCTGCAAAGCAGTAGTGTGGGCAGCCTAAACCCAGAGAAACCCTGACTTCCTGGCCAGGGAACTGGGAGGAGGGAACCACGGGGAGCCACAGCATGGGAGTGATCCCAGGAACAGGAGAGCTGGGGAAGCACACCCCCTAATTCCATGCAGGAACTGGCACGAACCCTAGCATGGCTCCTGAGATGCACATGTGTGGAAAAGACCCAAAGGAGCATGGCAAAGACACTGAGATTAGAACTACAATGGAAACCAGAGCAATCCTACCCTTGGTTATATATCCAAGGAAATTAAAATCAGTACCTTAAAGAAATATCTGCATACCCATGTGCAGTGCAGCATTACTCACAATATCCAAGACATGGAAACCACCTAAATGTCTTTCAATGGATGAATGGATAAAGAAGATGTAGTATGTGTGTGTGTGTGTGCGCGTGTGTACACATATATACAAACAGGGGAATATTATTCACCCATAAAAAAGAAATCCTGCCATTTGCAGTAACACAGACGAACCTGAAGGGCATTATGCTAAGGGAAATAAGCCAGACAGACAAAGACAAATACCACATAGCACCACTTATATGTGGAATCTTAAAAATATATATATTAAGCCAATATCGTAGAAACAGAGTAGAATAATATTGCCAGGGGCTGGGGGGAAGGGGCAAATGGGAAGATGTAGGTCAAAGGATACCAAAAAAAAGTAGATTGTCCTCCATAATGTGGTAGGATCTCATCCAATCAATTGAAGGCCTGAATAAAACAAAGACTGATCTCCCCCAGGAAGAAGGAATTCTGCTTGCAGACAGCCTTTGGACTTGAACTGTAACATCAGCTCCTCCTGAGTCAACAACCTGTCAACTTGCCCTACAAATCTTGGACATGCATCTCCACAACTGTAATGAGTCATTTCCTTAAATATATACCGATATATATATGTGTGTTTGTGTGTGTGTGTGTGTGTGTGTGTGTGTGTGTATGTCGTTAAAATATATAATATTATATACACACATACATCCTACTGGTTCTGTTATACTGGAGAACTCTGATTAATACCCTTGCCCCGGACTTCCCTGGTGGTACAGTGGGTTAAGAATCCACCTGCCAATGCAGGGGACACGGGTTCGAGCCCTGGTCTGGGAGGATCACACATGCCATAGCAACTGAGCCCATGCACCACAACTACTGAGCCTACGCTCTAGAGCCCGTGAGCCACAACTACTGAAGCCCGCGCACCTAGAGCCCGTGCTCCACAACAAGAGAAGCTACTGCAGTGAGAAGTCCGCGGACCACAACAAAGAGCAGCCCACGCTGGCCGCAACTAGAGAAAGCCCACGCACAGCAAGGAAGACCCAACGCAGCCAAAGATAAATAAATAGATAAATAAATAAATTTATTTTTTAAAAAACACCCTTGTCCCCTGTCTCTTAACCTAGAAGCTCTCGTGATGGGGCAGCACAGCTGCTTGCTGGGAACTCAGTGTGATTCCAGCTGCAAACATCCTACAATCTCCGGAACCTCTAAACAAGGGTAAGGTAAGAAGGATGGTTCTTTTCTTGGTCCACCTACTCCATGTGCTAAAAGATACCTACAAGTGCCACGAATTCGATCGTTCTGTAGACAAACCAGTGGCTTCTGTGAATGTAGCCATAGGTATCGTTTTCTTTCAGAAAAGCAGGAAGAAACTACACTCAGACATCAGCCTTAACACTCAGCGGGGACATAATGGACTTCTATTCCATTTTTTAAATCTTGTTGGTCATACTGTATCATAGCACAAAACAAATATGAATACAAATGTTTTTAAAAGCTCATTCATCTGGGATCAATGACCAAAGTCAGTAAGTAGCAATAAACAAAGCTTTCTGAAGATCAGATGCCCTGGGTACTGAGTTTAGGACATGCTTGAACCTCACTGGTCTACTAGATCTCTGAGCTGACCAAGGAAGCCCCATGCCCTGGTTCTACACGCATGTGTGAATGTCTACAACAGGAAAGTGTTGGAAGCCTCACTGCCTCGTTACAGTCACCTTGGGCACAAGAGATGTTTCCAGGTGCTGTTTCTGAAACACAAATGGATAATTTTGCTGACAGATCCAATTTTTTAATGTTCTAAGAATAAGGTTAAAGTCATAGAAGTTAAAAGAAAAGCATATCTTTATACCATATGACTTAGCTTCTGGAAGCCTGATGCTGGTGCGTTTATACTTACGTAACATTTTACAATTTAGCAAAACATTTTTACACAAATTATTTCCCTTTATCCTTGCCAAACTCCTATGATGCCGAGCAGGTAGATAATATCCTCATTGTACAAATAAGCAAACTAAAGCTGAGACGGATTATGTGAGTTGCCTACACTCACGCAGCTAACATAGAGTGCGTTCGGTACAAGAACCCAGGGAACCTGATTTTTAATCCCCTGCAATAATGAACATATTCTTTTTGACTACATTTTTCTAAACTCATCAAACTGACAAAATTTTGCTTAATAAGGAAAACACGAAATTAATAAGTGTATTTGTAGGTAGTCAAATGTTAATGAAATAATAAATGAGTAGATAAGCAAACAAAATACTTTCAAGGAATAGCAACTACTGTTTTCAAATACACATGACGACCAAATCTAAAGCAACGAAAGAGATGTAGGAAATCTTCCACAATAAACAGTCCAGGGGTCCTTTATGATGTGTAGTTGTCAATTACGTATATAAATGACCTCCTTGTGAACAGCCCTCAACCTTTGTCAACCATGAATGGGTTTGCTTAGGCAAACTGATGACGTAAAAGTAATTCAGCTAAATCCTATCAGAATTACTTCACAATTAGAATAAATACAACCTGAGGCTAAAGTTTTATACCTTAGGAGTGCTTCCTCCTCAGCTTTCCTGTCCCTAAATTATTAGCATGCTTTCCCAAGATTTAACCTTTGTTTTTGCTTCAGGTACCATAAGAAAATTCCTCACGGAAATTAATTGGGATTGTAAAAATAAAGGACCAATGCCCAGTTTTAGAAGACTGAGCATTGTTGCTATTCATACACTTCCTTGGTGACACTATAGGGATACTCATCCTGTCCTAGTCTCCTGCTGTACTACAGACATCCCAGAAAGAAAGCTTAGCATGAGCAAAGTTAAACCAGAAGGAAGAAGGGATTTAACAGCCACTAGGAGCATGGATTAGAGAGCAACTGTTAGGACAAAATGTAGCTCTGATAGTGCTGATCCAAAAGTAGGTCTCCATCTAAGCTTTTCTAATTATTTCCATATTGCTGACTTTAAAACAGACGCGTTATGATATATCTATACTCTTCCAGTGACTGGAGGTTAAGTAAAGGCTCTCTTCTGCTAAGAGGGAAAGAAATGCAAACATAATCCGCGGCATTGAATATTAAGCAAGATACAAAAAGCCTTGGAGAAAAGAAGGGTCGGAATAAATGGCAGCCCACAGGTCGGTGGAAAGTGGACAGGAATGAACACACATATGCTAACGAAGTGGCAAGGATGTGGCAGAAAAGTTTAAGAGCTCTCTAGAGAAAACCTCAAAAGGAAGCAGGGGTGACAATAAGGGTGAAGCAGAGACTTGGAAGCATGAAAATGGAGCTGTGGATGAAAAAATATTGCCTGCTATATCAGCAAACAAAGGATTCTGCGGCCATCAAGCCCTCAGCCACTGCAGCCACCCCCAGTGGTGCACCCTGAGGGGACTCAGGATAGGAAAGAGCAGGTTGCTGGCCCTAGACAGCCAAGGTGCGTAGCCAAGGAATGATTTCAATGAGCCCAGACGCTTGCAACTTCCCATACATAGAAAAGCCTCAATTCCTTAACTTGAGATAACTGGTTTTCTTTAATTAAAAGTAATCTTTTGATGTTCCAACCACCTGGTTTTTGGTGCAAAACCCCCTATATATCCTGGCTTCTCCCTCACCTCTTTGAAGCAGTCCCTCAGAGCAATCTGAGAGACCATCTTCCAGGCTTAAGTCCTCAGAAAATCTGCCGAATAAAACATAATTCCCAACTTTTAGGTTGTGCCTTTTTTTTTTCAAGCGACAGAGCTCAATTTCTGGGAGAATGGTTTTCCACTGATAGAAAGACCACTTTTCATCCTAATTTCAAAACCGTAACGTGTTTAGCAGTGGGCGTTTCAAACTCTTACCCAAGTACATAGCTTGAAATTGGGGGGTACAGATCAATGAAGTGGCAAATTCCCCTAGCCCACGTGTCAAAATACCTGTGTTCTTGTCCTTTATGTCTACCAAAGATACAGTCCTCCGTTTGGGCAACGTGCAACATGTCAAGATGAATATCTAACCTAAATTACATCCAATTATCCCACCCAGTAGATGTATGCTCTTGGGTAACCCAGAGCATTTGTAAGGAGCTGGACTCTACTATAATAGATTATCTCAAAGACACCCGAGAGATTTAACATCATGCAGATTCTAAGTGCATTTCTAAAACTATGTCCTGATAGTTTTTTTTTTGTTTTTTTTTTTTTGCGGTACGCGGGCCTCTCACTGTTCTGGCCTCTCCCATTGCGGAGCACAGGCTCCGGACGCGCAGGCTCAGCGGCCATGGCTCACGGATCCAGCCGTTCCGCGGCATGTGGGATCTTCCCGGACCGAGGCACGAACCCGCGTCCCCTGCCTCGGCAGGCGGACTCTCAACCACTACGCCACCAGGGCAGCCCTGTGTGTGTGTGTTTTAAAGTTCTTCTAAGACGAGTATAAAAACTCTCCTAAGCGTTTTTTCTCATTACACATAAGCCACTAATCTCTTTAACAGTTCTCCTTTTTTTAAAAAATAACATTACCATGTTGGACCCTTAATTCCATCCCTCTAGACTATTTCCAGAGCTGGGGAACCTCTCACTTGCCTCACATCACTCTTTTTCAAATCAATCTTGTATTTAGCTGCGAATTGGCCCTCCCAAAGCACCAGTACAGATCATTGTTCTTATTTAAAGTATCTTAATGACGGAATCATTTCTATTCAGCCCTCACTGCTTGGCTGGACATTCAAGGATTCTCCGGGACCGGGAAAACCCCTAGTTTGGCAGCCTCACCTCCCTCCCCCTTTCCACAAAGCTCTGCCCCAGCCCATCAGAAGTGTTGCCATTCCCTGAACCAGCTGTGAACTTGACTAGCTCTGTGTCTTTCATCCCCTGCGCCTCCTTCAAGGTCCAGTAAGTCAGAATCCATCCCTGCAGTCACCTCTCCTGGAGGCACCGAGCACCATGGACAGGCGTCAGGACCAACGTCATGGACCTCAGACCCAACTTCTCCTGGTGCTGCTGACATGCCCCTCTCCTCTTCCCCGCTCCGGTAGACCCTGCTGCCTGGTTTACCTCTCAACCTTTCATCTTTTTACCTGGTGCTCTGGTTCCTCTGACATTCCTCCTGTCTCTGTGGTTTATCCTCTGTGCCTCAACTCTGTATCAAAACAACCCTATCATCCCTCTCTCAACTTCACGCTGAAACTTGATTATCTCCTCCCTCCCCTCCCAGCTACTTCATCGTCCTCTGACCTGATTCTTTTCCCTCCTCATAGGAAGAACTACTATGGAATCCCAGCCCTCCTCCAGGAACTTCTAGAGACCCCACCAGTGGTCCAGCCTGGAGACTGACATCCAGTGGCTCCTGCAGCCTCTTCCTGGCTGTGCCTGCCATCTTGTGGACACAGATGGTAACTACACCAGGGCTGGGCTCAAACACCCACCTAAGGACCAAAAGACTTTTGTTTCCTTCATGGAAAACAAGATACCTTGAATGCCGCCGTACGCACGATGCCTACACTGGGTGTTCCAGGCAAATGGGAGTTCTGGGTTTGCTCAGATACACCTCATAAAACATCTTATATAAAACCATCTAGGGCTTCCCTGGTGGCGCAGTGGTTGCGAGTCCGCCTGCCGATGCAGAGGACACGGGTTCGTGCCCCGGTCCGGGAAGATCCCACGTGCCGCGGAGCGGCTGGTCCCCTGAGCCATGGCTGCTGAGCCTGCGCGTCAGGAGCCTGTGCTCCGCAACGGGAGAGGCCGCAGCAGTGAGAGGCCCGCGAACCGGAAAAAAAACATCTATCCTGCAGAACACTTAGCACCATGCTTTTCCCTAAGCTCTTACTAAATGTTCTGGAAAATTCCGAATCTAGCTGTTCCAACCACGGTCCTATAATTAACTTAGAGGCAACTTATGTCAAGCGCCAGAACTCTTGGCCTACCAATAGATTAGATTCCAAAAGGCTATTTTTAGTTCATGCGTTTCCTGAGAAATTTAAGCTTATAGTCTCTATATATATTTCCGCTACTTAAGAGTGTGGATCAATCCTTTGCAGTTTTAAAACAAGGCACATTCTCATTCTCCGTGTGAACATACGTTCTGTAGGCAACTCCTCTATTTTTTTCCTGCTTCTGTGCTTTCTGTATTTGCCCTTTGTCCTGGGGGTTCTCTGTTTGCCTCCCCACCTGCCACCCATATCACATCTTTCTCTTCCCCACTCTGTGGCCAGGAGACTGACCGATGCAGACAGAATCCCCCGGGCTCCCTGCCCTCTGACTTCCTGTAGAGTTGGGTCTTTGAAAGGAGGCAACACCTTCCGGAAAGGCATGTAGTAGTCTTCTAGGGTTGCCATAACAAAGCACCACAAACTGGGTGGCTTGAACAACAGGAATTTAATTTCTTACAGTTCTGGAGGGTACAAGTTCCAGACCAATGGGCCAGCAGCTTGGTTCCTCGTGAGGTCACACTCCTTGGATTGCAGATGACCACCTTCTCCCCGTGTCCTCACGGGGTCTTCCCTCTGTGTGAGTCTGCATCCTAATCTCCTCTTCTTATAAAGGACACAAGTCACATTGGATTAGGGTTCGTTCACTCTCATGGTCTCATTTTACCTTAATGACTGTATTAAAGGCCCTGTTTCCTAAGAATTCACATTCTGAAGCGCTGGGAGTTAAGGCTTCAACATATGAATGGGGGGTGGGGGGGGACACAATTCACCCCATGACAAGGGTGAAGACGTCAGGTTGTAGATTCTCCTCCCCACTTCCCTGCCTCGAGGCAGTGCTGGCAGGGCACGCCCTTCTCCCAAGGCTGCAACCCTCCCGGCTCTGGCAACACTGTTTCCTTCGCTGACCCTTCAAGTCCAGGAACAGGAAGTGCTTCCACCTCCTTCGTTTGCCAGCGGATACCTTGTATCCATCCTGGTTCCCTTGCTCCTTTTCCTACCTCTGTAAATAGTTCTATCATTGAATAAGTTTCACTAAACCCTTAGGAGTGTGCCTCTGCTTCCTTCTGGAACAGGGGTCAGCAAGTTTTTTTTTCTATAAAAGCCAGAGAGTAACTACTTTAGGCTTCGCCGGCCATAAGGTCTCTGCCCCCATGACTCGACTCTTCTGTTGTAGCCCCAAAGCAGCAGCAGACAACGCGTAAATGAATGGGCATGGCCGTGTGCCCATAAAACTTTACTTAGGAAGATAGACGGTCTGCCAGACTTGGCTGGAAGAACAGTTCTCAACCTCTGTTAAAGAAGCCTGACAGTGGGACTTCCCTGGTGGCGCAGTGGTTCAGAATCTGCCTGCCAGTGCAGGGGACACGGGTTCGAGCCCTGGTCCGGGAAGATCCCACATGCTGCGGAGCAACTAAGCCCGTGCGCCACAACTACTGAGCCTGCGCTCTAGAGGCCACGAGCCACAACTACTGAGCCCGCACCACATCTGTGAAGCCCATGCGCCTAGAGCCTGTGCTCCGCAACAAGAGAAGCCACCGCAATGAGAAGCAGCCCCCGCACCTCAATGAAGAGTAGCCCCTGCTTGCTGCAACCAGAGAAAAAGCCCACATGCAGCAACGAAGACCTAACACAGCCAAAAATAAATAATATAGCACAGCCACTGACCCCTCACTGTGATACAAGTGCTTTAAACCAGCAAAGCCACACCTGGCTTCCAAGTTGGTGCCAAAATCATTGACAGTTCTTTCAAGACGCGTCAAACTCTGAAATGAACTCAGCCTTGTCTGGAGTTAACACTGGGTAACTAAGCATCCCACATTAGCCATGACGCTCCACGTGACCCTGACTTACAGAAGCGTTCTGTCTTGCCCATCAGCCTTCCTCGTTTCTTGCTACTTACTGTCGACGGCATGAGCACACCCTGTCCATCTCTTTCATGATTTGCTTTGTCCTTTAGGATCGTCCTCAGTGCCAATTGATTACCCCACGTGTGTGGACAATCAGAGGTGGGGTTTTCAGGAAGCTGATGACTCTTCAGGGTCCCTCATTTGCACACACCGCTTCATAGTCCCAGACGATGTTGTTTGCTTTTGTAAAGTCTGCAGAACTAACGTATTTTCGCCACAGTTTGTGACGACTGCCGTATCTTTCCACACCTACCCATCCCACTCCCTCTCACGTGGGGTAACACTAGAGTGGCCGTGAGAACACTGGGGCTCTGATTAAAAGGAAGTTGATTTGGGCAGTGGTTCTGAAGGCTAAAGGGGAGAAGGATAAAGTTGGTGAGGAGTACCTTCAGCTGTGATGCAGGTGGACACCTATGTCGAGAGGGAGAGAAGAAGGGGAATTGGGGAGGAAGGGCTTTCATCTTCACGGCAGAGCTGAGAGTCTCAGTCAGACCACTGGGGACACCCAGAGCAAGAGTGTCCACTATAGTGCCACACTGGGCAGAAATGGCTGGAGTTTAGTACCCCATCGTGCTCCATCACTGGCTGGAGAGGCCGGGTGTGGCCTCAGTGGATCTCAGGGGCATGTCAGCAGGAGGCTATGAGCGGACGACATTCCTCACGGCAGGCTGTCTTAAAAGGAGATCTGAGCAGTGTATCCTCACGGCTGCCAAAGGTTGGTTTAAGGGTGATAGCGGAAGGGAGGATAGAAAACAGCGAACACAGACCCCGAGCCACTTAGTCCTAAGCTTTTCAGTGGGTTACGAGAGCTGCGAGAAGTCTTCTAAGTACAGAGCTCTCCTGAGCCCAGCTCAGGCACCTCAATTCTGTAGCTAACAGGGGCCAGCAAGCCAGGTCTTTGTGTACCTGAGAGGGCAGAGGCAAGCCTGATACTGATGTACTTTGGGGGACTGATCTGACCCAGGTAGTGACTCTTGTATCTGAATTCTCAGCTGTCAGTGTCTATTACTGTTGGCTTCAAAATCATGGGGTCTAAGATTCTGCTCAATCAGGCTGGGGGGGAAATAACTCTATCACGACACTGTAATTCCTGGGTACTTCTGAAACGTAAAGAGAAAGGTAGGAACCTTTGGGTGGGTCCATAAGAATGTTGCTGTGGTAGCCTGTGAGAATAAAAATGTGATGCTTAGCAATGCGCCGGAATAACATATGCACTCAAAGGTATTAGATTTAGTTGAGGCGTTTGGCTTTTATTCTGCCGTTGGACACAGCTCACGGTTAGCTCTGGTCTCACGCAGAGACGGCCACATCTCTCTGGTCTAACTGGATGCCCCAGAGGACTCTGGGAGTAAGTGCCACTCAGCCTGCAGCTGACTCCTGTGTCCACTTACTTCTTTTCTGAGACGTTTGGAATAATGACTGAACGTGGTCCTAAAAGTTTTGGACGTAAAATAATAGCTTCTGAGCAGAAAGCTACTGGAAAGACTACCCCTTTGGAGATAATAGAAATATTCTCTCTATGGATTTTAATTACTTTCTAAGAGGTGATATTGCATAATAGCTAAGAGCCCAGACTCTGCACACTAACTAGGCTCAGATTTTGTCCCCCTAGCTTACTTGTTCTATGACCTTGGGAAAATTATTTAACTCCACACTCAATTTCCTTATCTGTAAAATGGGTCTGATGTATATAAAATGGACACTTGGTATATAGATAATACTTAACAACCTGTTATTATTATTATCATCCATTTTAAGCACCTCTTGGGGATAAAAGTTAAAATATATTCATATTTGCTTGCCTTTGTATAAAGAACCTCTGGAAGTATATATAAGAGGCTCATGTAAGTGGTTACCTGTTGGGGTAGGGAGTGGAGGATGAGAATTCTCAGTGATTATCTTTCTATGTGTACACACACACACAGACACACACACACAAACCACTGAAGACATTTTTAAAGTTCTTCATGTATATCTGATAGAGACTGAAATCCCGTCTCTGTATATGTCCAAGAATGTCCACAGCTTAAAAGGGGAGGGGGGCACTTTAAAACTTTTAAACTCCTCTTCACCACCGCATAAATGTGGGGTTCAAATCACCAAAATAAGACTTGTCCTGACACATCCCAACTTACAGGCAGAGTTCCAACCTCTCTCTTCCCCTTTCTATCCTCCCATGTTCCCTTCATCTTTCCCTCCGTCTCCCTCCTTGTCCTCTCTCACTGTCCCCAGAGGTTGGGTCAGGATCAAGAAGACTCATCAACCACGGAGCCAGAGGTTTGGGCTGACTCTAGATTTCCCCTTTAAATGGCTTCTTTCTCTTCTCCTTAATTAGATGTAGCAAGATGGCCCTGGGCCCACTGGGGGTGGGCTGCATACACACTAATGCTCTCATTACAGACTTACAGGCTCGTCTGTAAATACTTACCTCCTCTAATCCTCACAGCAGCCCTGTGGGGTAGGTACACGATGAGGAAACCAAGCCACAGAGAGTTCTAGATTTCAACACCACTGAGTGCTGAGCCGGGACTGGAACCAGCCTGGCTCCAGAGCCCTACCGACCACTCCATGTTGCCTCAGCTTGGCTCTAGGCGCCAGGTATGGGGCACTTTCCTCCCTTATTTGTCTTGGCCACCCTTCCCCACCACCAGAGGTATAAAATCCATGGCTTGGTATTAGTGAGAGGGGGTCCTGGAGGCCCATGGCTTGTTTTTAGTGATGACCTTGGGTTAACCTCTCATCTGGCTGTCTTCCCTCTCTCCTTCTACAAGCTCCCTCCTGGGTCATCAGCAGATGCACTGGGTCTGAGGCTAAAACAAATGTTGCCTGGACATCCCCTTGGCCCATTTGTCCCGGGGAACTGTGGTACAGGCTCCCAGGTCCCAGCCAAGCATTATCTCTTCACCTCCAAGGTTGGTCTGCACAAGGACATCATCTAGGTGATGTGTCAGACATGCTGAAGACACCCGGGTAAAGATGCCAATAAAGAAACATTGGTTTTCGTCTAATTCTTTGCCAGAATCTTCACATGCCCCTCTTCCACCAAATGTGGATTTCTAGACTTACAGGGGTTGGGAATCCCCAAGGGTGTGGCCCTGGGCCTCTCCCTCTTTGTAGCCCTAACCGGTGCTGCCTAGCACTTACCCTTTCCATGTGTGCTGGCACAACTTCAAAGTGCTAGCACCTGCTGTCTTTGCCTGAAGGCAAAACTGGGGGGACCAACGGGCCAGGGAGCAGACACCATAGAGCCGTGACTGATGGACGGTGAGAAAATTCTGAGGCTCACATTCTCTTTCCCAGAGCCCCCTCCTCCCCGGAAGAATTAAGTTCTATCTGCCCACAGTAGAAGCTTGTTTGATCATACAGCCTTTATCAGCTTCTTCCTCCACCCTTTCAAAGGATCCACTCTCCAGGCTTCCCTGGTGGCGCAGTGGTTGAGAGTCCGCCTGCCAATGCAGGGGACACGGGTTCATGCCCCGGTCCGGGAAGATCCCGCGTGCCGCGGAGCGGCTGGGCCCGTGAGCCATGGCCGCTGAGCCTGCGCGTCCGGAGCCTGTGCTCCACAACGGGAGAGGCCACAACAGTAAGAGGGTCGCGTACCGCAAAAAAAAAAACAAAAAAAAAACCACTCTCCTCCTGTTATTTCCTGAGATCACCTCCCAAATAAATGCTTTGAACGCAAACGTTTATCCAGGGTCTGTTCCCGTGGGAACACAAACTAAGACACTCTTCCATCTCAAGCAGACTTAATACAACTGTCAGCAGCGGCAGCGTCTGCCCTGTCCACCCCCAGGTAATGTGTGTGATGCACCTGGCCTGTGTCTAACATGCAGCAGGTGCCCAATAAATGTCGTTGGATCAGAATCAGCCATGCACACTGCAGTCCTCTACGGATTTTACAGGCATTCACTGCAGGGTGAAACCGTTTTCATTTTCAGGCGTTAGACCCAAAGGGTTTTTTTTTTGGTGTTTTATTTTTTTTTAACTTAAAAAATTAAATAAGTCCTGGCATACTCCATGGTGCCTTGGCAAGTAGAAAGCGGACCAAACACATTAGATCCTTTGCCTGGCCGGTCTTTGAAACAGTGGGACAAAAAAGGAAACTCATTACATGTCAAGCTCAGATGGTTAGATTCTATTTTCCGTATTAGACCTCCCCAGGCTACAGGTGCACAAGCTCACAGGTGCCGAGGAAGCTTAAAGTGGTTGTTGGGCTCTGCCTGGTTGTACATTATGCTAAAGTGGCTGCGTGAACTACTGATCTCAGCATCACCACTTAACTCTGTCTTGGCACTTCAGGATTCAAAACAAAATAATTCACAGGGATTTCAGTTTAGACAGTAGTTACAAGCACCCCAGTTACCCCCGAATGGTTGAGGCTCTGCAAGAAATTCAACAAAGCAGAGCTTCAGAACTTAGAAGAGAAACGGTAGAATAAGGCAATGAAAGGGATCAAAAGCAACTTGGCATCTTCCCAAAGAGGAAGAAGGAAATGGGGAAAGAGTGCTTTTTATTCGACGTCATTTGATTTCAGCTGATCATGAATCATACCATCCTCTATTTGTACAGTTCAGTAGATGTTCGAGGCACTCTCGAGTCCATTGTCACATTTATTCTAACAACGTTCTGTCCTCTGCTAGGCACGTCTCAATCATGTCTGCAAATTACACGTATTATGTCATTCAATCTTCCCAATAAGCCCACGAGGTGTATTCTAATGGAATTCTCATTTCACATGTGAGGAAACCAAGGTTCGGCAAGGTTTGATCATTTGCCCAATATCTTACAGCTAGTAAATTGCAGAGCTGCCATTTAAATCCAACTTTGCTGTCTCCAAGTACCTACTTACACCACGAAATAGACCATTAACTAGGTATATGGACCAGGGCCACCTTCTGGCTGTGCCATTTCAACTAAGGTCTCTATTTCTCACCTGTAAACTGGAAAGGCTGCATGCAACTTGCCCTAATACTGCTCTGGCTCTAAAATTCTTTGACGTCGCCTAACGTTGGTGCAGGAAGCAGCAGGCAAAAGCCCTACAGGAAGATATTATTGTAATTTCAGAATGTGGCCACCAGGTGGCAGCATGGTACTTCACTTTGACATAGTTCCCAAGGACAGATTTACCACCAAGGAACTCCACCCACGTGCCTATTAGGAAAAGTATCCTTCTCCTAGAGGTATCTGCTTAGCACAGAATTATCCAAACTGCAGACTGTATGTAAGCTTGGGGCAAAGCAGTACAACCCCATCCCTTCATTATTTTTAACTAATTTGATCTTTCAAATTTAAAAAGAACACTTGAAAATAGTCATTATGGGAAACAAGTCAGAACTTCTCTGACTTTCCCACACTATTTTACCATTTATAATTGATTGCCTCTTAATTTACATGTGTTGGGTTGGCTGCAGAAATATTTTTAATTCTTAGGGTCTTTAGAGCCCTTAAGTCTGGGATTGATCAAGGGATTGATAAACGTGGTTTTCCATCTTTTTTTGATATTCATAAATGGTCTTTTTCAGAAACGTAACACTTTTCCAGGAAAAACGTTGGCTCATTATTTCGAATTGGAGAGTTTTCTCAGCCTTATGCAGACAAAGCTGTGAAAACACTTTTCACTCGACCTAGATTCTCAAACCTCTCAAAAAAATCCAAGACTTGGACTTCCCTGGTGGCGCAGTGGTTAAGAATCTGCCTGCCAATGCAGGGAACATGGGTTTGATCCCTGGTCCGGGAAGATCCTACATGCTACGGAGCAACTAAGCTGGTGAGCCACAACTACTGAGCCTGTGCTAGAGCCCGTGTGCCACAACTACTGAAGCCCACACGCCTAGAGCCCGTGCTCTGCAACAAGAGAAGCCACCGCAATGAGAAGCCCACGCACCGCAAGGAAGACCCAACACAGCCAAAAATAAATAAATTTTTTAAAAAGAAATGGACTAAAATTATAATTTTTTAAAAACCCAAGACTTTCTACCCACTGTGAAACTTTTCTACACACTGAGAAGAGATCACTTCTCTTACTCAAATACCAGATTTTTTCTTTCTCTGCTTTCAACTAATTCTAGACCCTAAAACCTCCAGGTCTGGGCACTTTCTGCAACAGAAATAAGCATTTCAGACACCCTCTCCCTTGCATTTCAGCCTGGAGCGCTGGGCCGGAAGATGGCTGTGACCCCTGCAGTGCCCGCCCACCTGGTTCTCGTTAAGGTTACCAGGCACTGCCCATGCACAGTGACCCAGGAGAAACTGGACCCAAGATTAATGCTGCCTAAAAATTCCCACTACGAATGTCAACTCTGAGCTGTGGGATTCTTGTCATTAGAAAGGAAATAAAAGCTTACAGGCATTTTCTCTCACTTCAAGATGTTAAGTGACCATCCACTAAAGGTAAGGAACACGCATGTAAGGACACAAGGAGTATCATTAAACAGGGAGAGAAAATTGTACCTATAAAGAGTCACTAGAGCACGATCTCAAATTTCATTTCAATGAAGGATCCCAGGGAAGAGAGAACAGAACACACAAAAAAATTGTATAAAATATATAGGGAAGATATTTAAAGAAGGAAGTCATTAAAAATGACAAGTCACAGTGGCACACTATTCTTAACATCTCTGGGGCTTTTCTCGGATCCCATATACGCACACTGCACTCTAGAAAAATCCATTTATTGGTCGCTAGGAGAGAAGGATGCTTGCCCTTTGCATTTCAAAAATCCTCTCCCAGCTACCCTCCAAAGGACAGAGAAAGAGGCAAATGAGAGCTCAAATTCCCACGACCTCCACCGGCCTCTTTGATGCTGTCTTTGGCTTGACCTGACCTCTGGGATATATTTTCACGACCTAGCACACCGCGTTTAATGTATTATTACCTCTTCTCCTGGATTCAAGATAACACAGCTGTCGTGCTATCGCCTCATTGTCTGGTTTCCAAAATAGACACCTATATTCACTCTCCTCTCCTTTTGGGAGAAAATATCCTCTGCCCATGACCTTGACATAATCGTCATTTCAAGCCGAGACGTTAACTGGTTTCAGAAGACACCAGCCCTGACAATCATAACCAAAGAACACACATAGAATTTATAAAGGAGGTCATTCGGGCCCATCAAACAATTCCTAGAGAACTGCTTTCCCCTGGACAGGCACTGCCTATCACGAATTGTTTGTAATGCTTAATTGAATGTGCGTAGGCTAGGATTGACTAATTCAGAATTCCTGATACTTCAAACTACATGGAGCTCTCGTTCATTCATTTATTCATCAAATTTTCATCGACATCTAGTACACGTCTGGTACCTGCTGGGGATGGGAACAGCATCGTGATGTGGAGGTTAGAGGCTGCCATTGGTGACATGAAGGACATATCCAGGGTGCCGTGTGAGCCCACGTCCCCAGGAAGGACGGGAGACAGGAAGACGTGAGGGATATTTAGGAATCTGAATGGGCATAAAGCTGAGAAGAATGTGTGAAGAACAAGTCCTAAGTTTCTGGTTTAAGTTTACCTAATAAAAGTGATGGCATACACCACGGAGAACAGTATGGAGGTTTCTTTAAAAACTAGAAATAGAGTTACCATATGATCTAGCAATCCCACTCCTGGGCATATATCTGGAGAAAACTCTAACTCAAAAAGATACATGCACCCCAATGTTCACTGCAGCACTATTTACAACAGCCACCTAAGTGTCTATTGACAGATGAAGGGATCAAGAAGATGTGGCACAGATATACAATGGAATACTACACAGCCATAAAAAGAAGGATGGGACCACAGATAATCTCATTAAGTGAAGTCAGACAGAGAAAGACAAATATCACATGACATCACTTATATGTGGAATCTAAAAAGATGATACAAATGAACTTATTTACAAAATAGAAATCGACTCACAGATAAAGAAAACAAACTTATGGTTACCAATGGGAAAAGGGGGATAAATTAGGACTTTGGGATTAGCAGATACAAACGACTATATATAAAACAGATGAACAACAAGGACCTACTGTATAGCACAGGGACCTCTACTCAGTACTCTGTAATGGCCTGTATGGGGAAAGAATCTAAAACAGAGCAGATATATGTATACGTGTAACTGATTCACTTGGCTGTACACCTGAAACTGACACAACATTGTAAATCAACTACACTGCAATAAGTTTTTTTTTAAATAAAATAAATATGATCCCTAGAGAGAATATCATCATTCAATTCAACATCACCCTTGATCCAGAGTTTTCTGGAACTTCGTTAACCTCTTGGCTTGATGTACTGAGCTAGAGAGAATATCATCATTCAATTCAACATCACCCTTGATCCAGAGTTTTCTGGAACTTCGTTAACCTCTTGGCTTGATGTACTGAGCTAGAGAGAATATCATCATTCAATTCAACATCACCCTTGATCCAGAGTTTTCTGGAACTTCGTTAACCTCTTGGCTTGATGTACTGAGCTAGAGAGAATATCATCATTCAATTCAACATCACCCTTGATCCAGAGTTTTCTGGAACTTCATTAACCTCTTGGCTTGATGTACTGAGCTAGAGAGAATATCATCATTCAATTCAACATCACCCTTGATCCAGAGTTTTCTGGAACTTCGTTAACCTCTTGGCTTGATGTACTGAGCTAGAGAGAATATCATCATTCAATTCAACATCACCCTTGATCCAGAGTTTTCTGGAACTTCATTAACCTCTTGGCTTGATGTACTGAGCTAGAGAGAATATCATCATTCAATTCAACATCACCCTTGATCCAGAGTTTTCTGGAACTTCGTTAACCTCTTGGCTTGATGTACTGAGCTAGAGAGAATATCATCATTCAATTCAACATCACCCTTGATCCAGAGTTTTCTGGAACTTCGTTAACCTCTTGGCTTGATGTACTGAGCTAGAGAGAATATCATCATTCAATTCAACATCACCCTTGATCCAGAGTTTTCTGGAACTTCATTAACCTCTTGGCTTGATGTACTGAGCCATACATTTCTCCTGTGTTCAGATTAGTGTGGATGGGTTTCTGTCATCTGATAACAAGATATGACTGACCGACACATCTTTTATGTACAGTTCCCAAATTTTTATTATGAATATATATTGTTTTAAGTAATCAGATATTATTGGCTTATTTTTTTAAAGGTAATTACATAGGCAAGTCTAAAATTCTGGTTAGAGTCGTCATACTGACTAGCCTACTGCATCTTTTTCTTGTTTCTAGGATATAGTCTCCTGGTAGCCTCCTTTTATAAGCGGCTCAAAAGCATCAAAGGAACAAACCAGGTTTTTCCAAGCAGACAGGGGACAGTCACCTAACAGACTACAAGTTACAGAGCCCCAGTATGTACTCACAGTATAAGGGGTTGTCTGACTTTACTGAGACCCACAGTTCTTTAAAGAGGTAGGACTTTTTTTCAGGTATCACAGATGTCAACCCCAGAATTCATCCAGAAAGATTACCGGAAAGTCAAGAATAATGTCTGAGTCTCAACTCTACAAATCAAATAAGGAAAGAAAACAGACTAAATTCATGTAAAGATTTGTCCTCTTGCTAATATTTCAAGTCTGCTTTTTAACTCATAGAAGATAAGGCTGGAAAAAAACTTGCAAAAAACAAAAAGTCTACAAGGATGTTTGGGAAATATGCTATAACCATAGAGTCAATGGGTCCAAATGGCACAAATCTCAAGATAACAAGGGAACTAGCAAGTGGGTCTACCAAAGCCTTATAATTTACTACGAACAATCACATTGAACGTAATGTGGTAAGTTGAAAAAAAAAAAAAATGTCGTTTTCTCTGTAAGAAAGGAGATGATCCCTAAACCTGCACCGAAAGAGAGATACCTTCACACAACCCTAAAATGGTCATGTTGTGAGTAACTGAACCACAACTAAATTAAGAATCTATCATAAGAAAAGAAAACGAATTGATGGCCCCTCTACGTTAAGAATCAGTTGATCTGTTTCCAAAACAATTGTGTAATAATGTAGTAAGATCTTTTAAAATGTGCAAACTGCCTTTTGACCTGATAATGCCATTTATAGGGTTTTGTCCTTGAGAAATAGCTGAATTAGAAAAAAATAAAACTTTAAGCACAAAGATACACAATGTGTATTGGATTGGAATTAATCTAGTTGTCCCAACAAGAAAGGTAAGAAGGCTGGTTGAGGAATTGGTATGTCCGTCAACGTCAAATTTAACCCAACTCATGCATAGTTCAACTGCCAGTGGTCTGTAAAGGAGATTCAAGGCCATCATTCTTATCATCCTATAACCCAAGAAATTAACCACTTATGGCAAGCAAAGGAGTTTAATATACCATGTGGCTTTTTATTGCATCCCTGCAGCAAGCTTTCCTCTTCATACATACAGACATACACCCCAGGTGTGAAGTATTGATACTTAACAAGATGACAAAACCACAGAACTGGATTCAACCCTGCCCCACAAATCATCAACACACGGATAATTCCTAAGCATGGCTTTTGAAAGTTCATGTTCATTATTTCATAGAAAATGAAAAGAAAGTTGTATTCATTTATGCTGGATGTGAGAACTGAACTGAGACTCCTCAAACTTAAGATCCTAAAGCACTTTCAATCCAGGTTTTTTTGGTTGGTTGGTTTTTGTTTGTTTATTTTGGATTTTGCTTTTGCTTTTTAGTTCAGACTAACAAGGTAAGAGGGAAAGGAAAACTAAGTATTTCAGAGATTTTTTTAAGACAAAATAAGGCAGAAATGTTCTTGTCTGATTAAGCCAGCCTAATCGTGCTGCTACAGTGTAGTCATGGAAGAGACAACTCAAAAAAGTAAAAAGAATATAAGTAATCATCACTGAAAATATTAGGCAGAAATTAAATCTCAAGGTCTACTGAAGAACTTGTTTCTAATGATAGCCCGATATTGCTTTTCAACATCTAGAGTGACACCTAGTGTCCAGCAAGGGAAGTGAAGCTGTTCTCAAGTTCAGAGTCGCCTGAAGCTTTCACTTGCTTCACATCTTCTGCGGAGGGTTAGTTAAAATGTACCCTCTTCGGCTCCTTTTGCCTCAGAAACATGGGCACAAGTTGTAGGCAGCTGTTCAAGTCACCAGCACTGTCAACGTTAAGAGTCGTGGAGAAACTTGACTCTCAACAATCTGACGATGCACGTTGGATACCTATTTGCAAATTCAGGTTAAAAGTAGATTAAAAAATCATGGACACAAAAGTCAAGAAATATCCTCCAATAGAAGATGAATTACATAGATTATGACATAGCCTTTCAACAAAATTCTATGTAACTCAAAAGCTTAAATGTTTAATGACATGGGGAAAACATTTCTGATAGCCTGCTAAGTAGGAGAAGCGAGTTACAAACAACATACAGAGAATGTTCCAATTTTGTAAACAATTTTAAAATGTATATACCCGCACATAAAATCCCAGAAGTTATCGGGAATAGTGTTTGCCTTTGAGCAACAGGATTAACCGGGATTTTTTTTTTTTCTCTTTTTAAAAAATTTTTGCAACAAAAATACAATTAAAAAAAATTTTTTTTTTTTTTTTTTACCAAAAACAAAAATCTAAATAAGAAGCAAACTGGGAGATACTAAAATGTCATAAATTAGATAAATAAATGCATGACTGAGTTTTGCTAAAATGAGGGGGGTGGAATCGTACATAAAGTTGGGTAGGAAAAAATATTGATAAATATAAAATTTGCAAAATATGCTGCATTGTTTCCTGCTCATAGATTCACCATCTTACTACAACTCGATCTTTTTCAAACACTATTCCTCCCTCTGTGCAGCAAATGCTGGGGCCTAGTTGCCAATTCAAATGTCTTAGGGGTTGGGAGCACGCTGAAATGGGTTAATCAAATCACTGCAGGAAGTGGTGAAGGCTGTGGCACCTGAGAAGGGCCCGCCTCGTCAGAAGGCACACAGTATAAATGTTTTAACATCCTTTCTTCTGCTGTCCAAATGCATTGAAGGTATTTGGCACAAGAGTTAGACTGGGACCTCCATGTATCAAAGATTGTGTTTAATTCAATATGGCCCAGGTGGCCATATTCAGGATGGCCCAATTCAATATGGCCCATCATCACTTAGAGTTATGAACACGGTAGCTAAGTGAATGTTTTGTCAAATGTGCCTACTGCTGTACTCGTTCTGTTTAGATATTCTGGGAAGTCAGGGCCAACTGTTTGTCTGGATACTTTTCAGTTGACAGTACAGCCGGGACCTGTCAGAGGCAACAGACTCAGATCTAGATTCCAGCCCTGCCACTTTGTAGGATCTTCAACAAATTCCTTAACCTCCTTAAGCCTTAGCTTTCAAATCTGCACAGTGAGGATTATGACCATATTTAATGTGGCTGTGCTGAGAATTAAACGAAATTCAACTTTGAAAACACTTGAAATAGCAGAAGCTTAGGAAATACTACTTATTACTGTGTGACGTTGCTACCTGGAAATTACCTCGCATCGCACCTTAAAGTAAGTCTCAAACAATCCCTGGTTGAAGCCTGGGTCTGTAACCTTCTCGCACTCTTCCATCAGCTTCTTTCTCAGATTTGCCAGGCTCCTTCCCTTCCATACCTCATCACGTCACATAGAATGGAGCCCTCTATGATATCAAGCTCTTAACTTTTCTGAAAGAAAAGTTCCCTTGATGGTTGACGGCTGACCATTGATCAAGAATTAGTACAGTGAAAGTCCCACTGCTCAGGCGGAACATTCTGGACCTGTTAGACCATGTTATAACTCCTCAAAGCTGCACAATTTTGAATCGTATTCATCTCTATGCTCCAGGCTTCACGGCTTCTCACTAGTACATGTCACTTGAGGCTGGACCCTCCAAATTCTCTTCCTTTATATTGTCAGCCTCTGTTAGCGCTTATGTCAGCCTTTACGGAAGCTTTGCCTTAAGAACTTCACAAGTGGACTTCCCTGCTGGCGCAGTGGTTAAGAATTTGCCTGCCAATGCAGGGGACACAGGTTCGATCCCTGGTCTGGGAAGATCCCACATGCCGTGGAGTAACTAAGCCCGTGCGCCACAACTACAGAGCCTGTGTGCCACAATTACTTAAGCCCACGCACCTAGAGCCTGTGCTTCACAACAAGAGAAGCCACCACATGAGAAGCCCATGCACCGCAACGAAGAGTAGCTCCCGCTCGCCACAACTAGAGAAAGCCCATGTGCAGCAATGAAGACCCAACTCAGCCAAAAATAAATAAATTAAAAAAAAAGAAAAAGTACCTTCCTTTAAAAAAAAAAGAACTTCATAAGTATCCAGGTATGAACCTACTACTATTTATACAAGGGGTATTTTCTGGCTCTAACCCAAGTAATATTCAGCATTATATTAATTCCCCTTTTTGTTTTGGGGCAGGGACACTAACGTGTTAAACAAATCAGAAATTAATTCAAATGTATAAATGAATTTTACAGGGTACAGTCTAGAAATACTATAGGGTTAAATTTAAATTATGGGACTATTATAAGCAAAAACATTAACTGTTTAATGGTTTTTATCTAAAGCTCCAAAAGACAATGTGCAAGTATTACATGTTAAATTAAATCACACATCATTAACGTTGTTGTATACAACTGGTCATAAACAGATAAAGGAAAAAATGGATTATTAGTTTTAAGAAGAAGAATTGGAAAAGGCAAAAGAAAGAGTAAAGGGGAAAAGACACCAAGATATATAAGGTAATTGGATCAAAAATTGCTTCCAAAGATTTAAAATGTTCTAGCCAAAAGAATCACATCATGAGACTTGAATATGTTTACAGAACCATTATTAATAATCTTTGGAAAACCAAAACAAAGGAAAAAATATCAAAGGATTAAAAATTGGCAAATGGTTCAAGTTTCAAAAAGTATTCATTATAGATTGATGAACTTGATATCAATAACCAGCAACATTTCAGGACAGGTTATTAAAGAGATGGTCTGTGAACATTAAAAAAAAAGGCAGTTCTATTTTTAGTTTTTTAAGGAACCTCCATACTGTTCTCCATAGTGGTTGTATCAATTTACATTCCCACCAAGAGTACAGGAGGGTAAGAAAAAAAATGGTACTGATGAACCTAGTGGCAGGGCAGGAATAAAGACATAGACATAGAGAATGGACTTGAGGACACGTGGGGAGGGATGGGGGGGCAGGGCAAAGTGAAAGTAGCGACATATACACACTACTGAATGTAAAATAGCTAGTGGGAAGCAGCAGCATAGCACAGGGAGATCAGCTCGGTGCTTTGTGACCACCTAGAGGGGTGGGATAGGGAGGGTGGGAGGGAGACGCAAGAGGGAGGAGATATGGGGATATATGTATACGTATAGCTGATTCACTTCATTATACAGCAGAAACTAACACAGTATTGTGAAGCAATTATACTCCAATAAAGATTAAACCAAAAAAAGGCAGTCACTAGTTTGCAATCATATGTTCTTTAAAAATAGGCCATAACAACCACATTTTGACATTGACTAGCTATAACAGATTGGGGGTTAAGATCCTTGAGTTTGTGTGGCTATGGGCAAGTCACTTTGACTCTGGACTAAATACCCCAGTGTTTTCCCTACAAGTCACTAATGGCTGTTTGTCTAGAAGTTTCCATGGTGAAATATACTGCAGAAATAGTTGGTTAAACAAAGATCGATAGGTTTCATTGTTGCAGAACTTCTCAGAGTCTTTGATAAGTTCACTGTGCATTGTCAGTTTCCAAGAGTGAGCTATGACATGCAGTGTCTTCCAAGTTAATTGCATGGAGAACAATTTTTTCCCCCAGAGTATCTTACAGGACAAGGCTCCTATAGAACTCTGAGAAATGCTATGCTGAAAGTCCCTTCAGTTCTAACATTTTATGACCACATGTGGTTAATTATAAACTATTAAAGTCAATAGTCACTATGGCTACAATTAAATACCACAGTTTAGAAACACTGTGTCAGATTTTCATACACATAACACAAAAGCAATTAAAGCCAAAATATATCATATGTTTGGACTCTGGAACTTACACATTAAGTGATTTAAAACTCAATTTCAAACTAAATTTTAAGGCAACTTTAGATGCCATTAAGCTTGTTTTTCTATTAGTTTTTGTCCCAGGAGCTATTAAAGTATCCATCCTGATGGGCTATCATTCATTCCATTTAAACTGCATGTTAATTCACTTATAAAAAGAAGCAGGAGGACAGGAGGTGGGGGATGGAGAGAGCGCAGCCCCTTTATAATCTGGTTAGGTAATTCTGCATCCTTAATTAGATGAGAAAAACCTTTCAACTTTATCTCCTATTTGACAGGAGCCCTGAGATATGTTCCAGATACAGCACCAAAAAAAAAAAAAAAAAAAAAAGATGGTATCATTCTGTAACTAAAAACATTCTCTAATCACATTTAAGTTACTAATATGCACTTTAAGGCTTATTAACAAAATACTTCATAGTATTGATCAAGATCTTCCTTCTTAGGTCAGTTAACATCTATGATATATATGTGTACAGATTTTGCAAGTACTCATCCCTCTACTTAAGAAGAAAAGGATTCCTCTCTTCTTCCCACATCCTACTCCCAGTGCCCTTGACTCTGATCAAGATTTCCAGGGAAGTCTGAGGTTCCCCCAAGCCCTCAGTTTCCTCAGTTCAGCAAACTTGCAGAGAAGGTAACCTCCTCACTCTTCTCCTTACTAAACTCCCAACTCCCCTATTTACCTAGCATTTCAAAAATACATTGACTTCTCTGCCAGACATTTTATAGTCACCTTGGTCTAAACCTAATCCTCACAATGATCTGGCAGAAAGACAGTGAGGAGGCTGTCACCCTGCAGTGAGGACGTGCAGGCTGGGAAAGCAGAGGGGAAAATTAGGACCCAGTCTCCCCGCTCCTCCCGCGGCGATTCCCACTCTGCCACCAGGGTTCACACTAGGCAGTGGTCATGAGTTGCAAACAGTAGGACGCTTTCCTTTAGATTCTGATCTCACCATTTATTAGACGATGGCTTTGGTTAACTTACTTAACTTCTCTACATCTCAATTTCCCAAACTGTAGAATGTACAGATTGTGGTACACACTTTATAGACAGATAAGGATTAAATCGGTTAGTATATGCAAGAAACTAACCATGGATTTTAGAACATAATAAATGCTAATTAAAGTTTTTATTACTTAATTTCTTTATTCTTCCAAACCATGTATATTGAGCACCCACTCTATACAAGGCAAGGGAGTTGTGGTCATGGATTCTGTAGCTCATATATTATAATTACTGTAATTTACATGAGCTCTTAACAGACAAAAAGACCGGAAAGCTGGGGACCAAGGTATAGTAGTGCCCCATGAAGGATGAGTAGTACCCCATGGTAAGGGGATGGAATGAATCTAGGTAGACCCAAGTATTATTAAATAATAGTAATAAATCAGAAAAAAATTAAGCTTGTTAACACTTTGCTAAAAGTATTCACACCTCTTCTTTCCAAAACTTCCACTCATCTCTTCAAACTGATTTCTTGGTAGCAGAATCTCTACCATGGTTTAGAGATAAGGTACACTTAGGTTTAAAGAATAAGGTACTTAAACCACTATCTTAAACTCTCAATTAGATAGAGAAAAATGTTCAAGGGACATCCAAAAGCTTGGGAAAATGTCCTGTGGAAATTGTCAGTAGTCTTTAGGTCCTGGGAGTGCAGATACAGTTTTTCTGAAGGATCCAACAAACTCATTCTGATTCATTGGTTGGCTTCTCTCTTGAGGGACCTTATTATAAATCACAGTCAAGACTCTCCCTCCTGAACGCTTTTCACCTTCTGCTCAGCAGTTGTGTTCTTTTCTTGGGTTTGGTGATGCTTTCGGTACCCTTGAGGGGGTGATTTCTAATGACAGCAGAAGAGTTAGTGACAGAAATGAGCACTGCCCAGCTGACATCACTGTACACAATACGAAGCGGCAGCATCCTCATAAGACCTCTCTAGGCAGCTGAAGGAGGAGAGCTCACTCTCAACTGTAATAATATGGAAAAGTGATTATTTTCTCTACAAGAGGCACATGGATTGGTATCTTTCCTAAGAGTTCTCCGATTCATCGGTTTAAGGTATGGGCTGTTATTGACATAATTCCTGCCACAAGATAAAGTAAATCTTAGTCCTACTATGCCTCTGAGTAGCTGCCCAAAGCATGATAACCAGAGGTCATAAAATTCCTTCACCATTTCATCCCACTTGCAAAATAAAGAAAGGCCAAATAAAATAATAAATATAATAAAATAAAAATATAATAAAAATAAAATATAATATATATATTATATATTTATATATATAATTTATATATATATTATATATTATATATTTTATATATTTATATATATTTATATATATTTATATATATTTATATTATATATATTATATATATTTATATATATTATATATATTTATATATATATTTATATATATTTATATATTTTATATATTATATATTTTATATATATATTATATATTATATATATATTATATATATATAATATTATATATAATAAAAATATAATAAAATAAAATAAATAAAGAAAGGCATCCCTAAAATGCAGCACAGCTCAAAATATACACTGGGAAGTCTAAAGTACAACTCAATTCCACATTGACTGAGTTCAAACCCTATTCAAAGCACTGCACACTATCGTGGGAGTGCAAGAATGGTTAAGATATGGCCCCTACCCCAGAAGGATTTACAATCTAGCAGGGGAGATGGACACTTCTTAGCGATTGTAAAAAGATGAGGCAGATCTTAAGATAGAGGCATCCCTGTGAGCTTTGGGACACATGGAAGGCTGTGCTTAGACCAATCTCACTGGGGGAATGAATGAAAGTATAGAGCTGTGAGAAATACTTTTAGAAAGAGAAGATTCTTGAGCTGATTCTGGAAAGTGAGTAAGAGATTCCAAGATAAAAGATGTTGGGGAAAGTGTTCTGGGTTGAGGGGACTACGTGATCACAGACACAAAAGTGTGAAATTAAAGAGAAACTACAAGTATTTTAGGACGACGACGAGAGCATAAAGTGTGAGTTAGGAAGTGGTGCGAGATGAAGCTAAACACATAGAGGAGGTGATCATTTACAAGTTATTTTTGATCCATGAAAAATGTATTCTTGAAATCCAAAATATTTTTAAAATAATAATTTAAAATTTTTATTTAGGGGCTGGGATAGGAAGCATTGGGAGTTTGGGATTAGCAAATGCAAACTAGTGTATATAGAATGGATAAACAACAAGGTCCTACTGTATATCCCAGGGAACTATATTCAATCTTGAGATAAACCATAATGGAAAAGAATGTATATATGTATAACTGAGTCACTTTGCTGTACAGCAGAAATTAACACGACATTGTAAATCAACTATACTTCAATAAAATATTTTAAAATAAATTTTTTTATTTAAAACGACTTTTCTTTCCTTTTCTTCCATTTCTCTAGTTCGAAAAGATTTCCATTGACATATCCGTTCCTCCAAGGGCCCGTTCCTGCTCTCCTTTGCCATTTTATATCTAAATAAACCTGTTAGTTTCTACTTTATATGATATGCATTTGAATAACGTCTTCCCTCCCTTTCCTTTCCTAGACCTTAAAACCATCTTGCAAAGTAGGATTTTCACAAGTACCCAACATCATAGCTTTTCAACAGCATCTGTGTGGCGCTTTGAACTTTTCTAAACATTAACATGATTTCTTAAACTAACCCTCTAAGGTAATGTAATAGCGTACTTTTCCCTCTAGAGGGAGTGCAAGGAACTTTCTTTCACTCCACCTCTAAAGAAGTGGTTTTTTGTGTGGGTCAAGGACAAAAGGGAATCCTCGTAGGTATATAACTAGATCATTAACCACAGAACATAACTCTTATAAGACTAAGTGTAGCCTTTATGGGTAGTATAAGTAGAACTGAACTGGATAAAAAAAAAGTATGTTTTCTTGGAACTTTTTTCTGCATGGGACCAATCTAATGGTTCTCATCCTGTCATGCATATGGTAGGAAAGACTTTGCCAAGGATTACCCCTATCTTTGGAAGCCCAGAAGGAATAAAGGTGGGTTTAAAACAAAAAAAGACTCAAAGCAGGTATACAGCCGGATACTTAGGCCTTCCACTAGTCCAGGTAAAAAGGTTTATCCTGCTTGTTTCACCAGGTTAAGAAACCATGTAGTGGTCTTAGCTCTGATGTCTTGCAAGGATTAAGGATGCATTTGCCTCAAGAGCTCTTCGTTCATTGAGCTCTTGGGACCCTCACAGGACTGAAGGTAATGACACCAGCATTTGGATACCATTCACCTACCAGCTAATAGTAAAAAGTAGAACTGTGTAGACGTATAGAACAGACTTGTGGTTGCCAAGGGGGATAGGAATGGGGGAGGGAATAATTGGGAGTTTGGGATTAGCAGATGCAAACTATTATATAGGATGGATAAACAACAAGGTCCTACCGTATAGCACAAAGAACTATATACGATATCCCGTGATAAACCGTAATGGAAAAGAATATGAAAAAGAATATATATACATATAACTGAGTCACTTTGCTGTACAGCAGAAATTAACCCAACATTGTAAATCAACTATACTCAATTAAAAAAAAAAAAAGTAGAACCATGTAATGATCCTTTGTCTCTGAAATAATGGAAACAAGCACCAGAAAGATAAACTCATTTGCTTCAGGTCACAAATCTAATTAGTTTTGAAAAAATATCAGCATCAGAGTGGTTTGTAATAGTTTAATAGTTATATTATTTCAGCAGGAACTCCAATTTTCAATAAACTTTTAACGTAATAAAGTAAAAATAAGTTACTGGAGACAAATTAGGATATGAAGCTACTCCAAAAGGAAAATTATTTTAGTAAAGATGATGGAAGGTATTTCTGTTGTGTTGCCTTTGTTTTGTTTTTTCTAAGACAGTAGCAAGACTCTGAGTTCATAACTCACTTTGAATGAAAGAATTCTCTTTGGAAGCTTGGCTGCCAAGGTTTCCAAGAAATCGAGAGGTCATATATCTGAAGAAGACTGCTTTTTTTTTTTAAAGGGATGACATTTATTCCTTTTCCAAATGTTGTAGTAAAACCAGGTGGAAGAGAATGGTTCTAGCAGTTAGAAAAAAAAAATTACAAATCTGGGGTTTGGCCATTAAAAGTTATTTACAACAATGGGAGGGGAAAAAAAAAAGACAACAAGAAGCTGTTTCACATTACATACCTCCCCCCCCTACCCCAAAGCTTAATACTTGCTTACCAAGTCAAAAAAGAGAAACAGTTGATACACAAGCTGGAGGTTTGCACTTGAGTAAGACATTTATAAAAACCTAGACAGGGGCAGTGTCCTCCCCAGCCCAGGTGCCACTAGGCACAGCACAAGAGACTACAAACTCAACAGGGGAAGGCTGGACACTCAGGGTTTGGGAGTGTAGGCACCTCCACATCTGGCTCAGGGATCTGGGGAGTAAACAAAACCTACCTGGAAAAGAACTGGGGAAGACAACCAGCAATTGACAAGAAGACTACTTCTAATTGTCCTAATGCCACAGAGCTCTAGTCTCTGGAAAAGAATAAAAGTCTAACAAATGACTTTTAATGCAAGTTATTTGTTTACTACTTATATGAGTTATTATAAAATAGGCCTACTTTTCATTTAGAACCAAGACCAAAAATATTTACTTAATTTTATCCTAAACGTGCATGTTCAGACTTAGGACATAAATACACCGTAATACAGACACACACATGCAATACACACGTGTGTGTCCACGTGGACGTGCCCATATGTGCACATTTCTACACAGAGCATAAATCTTACTCCTTTCCTGATTCACTTTAACCTTCTTTTCCTCTTTTCCCTTCATTCACCTCTTCTTCTTTCAAAGATGGATTCAGAATTGTCAAGGCACGGTAATGATGCAGAAGCTTGCTGGTGGGAAAGATGATTGTGGAGGAATACAGAGGGGTTTGCAGAAAGTTGGTCAAAAAAGACAAGAGATGAAAAGGGTTGTTATCTAATAGCACTGGATTCCTTTATTACCCACCATGACATAATTTTAAGTGACCTTATCAAAATTTCCTCGCTACAAAACACTGTCTATCAAAAAGCACATCAGTAGAGTATGTAGTTACTCAAGGTTGGCTTCAAGTTGTAATCCTAAAACAAATGAAAGTGAAAATCGGGGTTTTGTTCTTATATTTGATCCCATTATTAAAAATGTGATCTGTAACTGGTACGATATCACTGGTACCACGTCTAGATTAATAATTCACAGAATCAGAGGATTTCTGCTTTGGGGAAGGATAGCAACTAGAAAAAAGAGTGGATCAGTTACCAAGAGCATACTTGAAATAAAGCAGAGTGGCGGGATGCAGTGGAACCTCGGTAAACTGGAGTTGCAAATCAGGGCAAGTCTTTCCAGAGTGAGCTGTTTTCTTTAAAGGAGGAGGGGAGTGGGGTCTTGGCTGATTCTGGGGCGAAGACTGAAGAAAATGAAATCAGCAAGTATTCCGGCAGTCCAATGGACTGAATGGAAACATGAGATGTCCAAAATTAGGCCAGATCTCCCCCAAAGGACTCATGCTGAATTCCGGCAGAACAGGCAGGAGGCTGAGGACCCAAGGGCTCTGAAAGGCAGAGTGAAATTCCCCATGATCTCATGATGCCTACGAAACAAAGTCCCTTTAGAAGGATGAGGTCTGCCTCAAACATATGAAGCAACTGGAACTCTCATATATTCCTAGGAGCAGGGTAAATTAATGCTACCATGTTGGAAACCTCTTTGATGGAATCTAGTAAACACATATATACTATGACCCAGCAATTCTACTCCTGGGTGTCTACCCAAAGGAGATGGCATATACCTACCCAAAGATATGTACAAGGGTATTTATAGAAGCTTTATTTGTAATAGCCAAAGTTCGAGGGAAACCCTAGTAGAGTTGATAAATAAGTAGTGGTATATTTATATAATAGAATACACAGCAAATTGAAAAAAAAAATTATCACTATTTGCACCAACATGAGTGAATCTCACAGACAAAAAGTTGAGGGAAAAAGGCCAAAAAAAAAGTTTATACTACATGATTCCATCTATATGAAGTTCAAAAACAGGCAAAACTAATTTTTAATTATATAGCTAAAATAGTGGTTAGCTTTGTGGAGGTATCAACCAGCCAAGGGCATAAGGAAATGTGCTTATGTGCTGGAAACATTCTGTGTCAATCTGGTGGCACTTACTTGATCATATACACACATAAGAATTCATCAAGAGGGACTTCCCTGGTGGCGCAGTGGTTAAGAATCTGCCTGTCAATGCAGGGGACACAGGTTCAAGCCCTGGACTGGGAAGATCCCACATGCCGCAGAGCAACTAAGCCTGTGTGCCGCAACTACTGAGCCTGCGCTCTAGAGCCCACAAGCCACAACTACTGAAGCCTGTGCGCCTGGATGGAGCCTGTGCCTCACAACAAGAGAAGGCACTGCAATGAGAAGCCCGCGCACCACAAGGAAGAGTAGCCCCAACTGGCCCGAGGCAGGGAAACGCAATCAGACTCACAGGTTGCATCAGACCGAAACTCTCCGGACCACCCAGTTCCAGGAACTGACCTGGGGACTTTCCACCCGGCCCAGCCTTCCCGCCTTTCGAGGGGCGGAACTAACGGTCCCAAGACTGAGGCGACCGGCACCATTGCCAAGATGCCCGAAAACACCACCAAACAAGGAATACCCTGCGCCCTCCCGGATTCACCACACCCCTTTCCCTTCTTCCCCTATAAATTCTGCCCAAACCCTCGCCCGGGCGCGACTTCTCTGGCCCCTTTCTCTCGGACCAGTGAACCTCGCCCGGGAGCGCTCCCTAATAAAGCTCACTTGAAGCTTTCCTCAGTTTCGCGGTGCCGTTTGTTAAGATCCAACCTTACACCGCCCACGTGCAGCAACGAAGACCCAACGCAGCCAAAAATTAATTAATTCAAATTAAAAAAGAATTCATCGAGCCGTACACTTACATGAAACCTCAATAAAAACACACCAAGGGGCTTCCCTGGTGGCGCAGTGGTTGAGAGTCCGCCTGCCGATGCAGGGGACACGGGTTCGTGCCCCGGTCCGGGAGGATCCCACATGCCGCGGAACGGCTGGGCCCGTGAGCCATGGCCGCTGAGCCTGCGCGTCCGGAGCCTGTGCGTCCGGAGCCTGTGCTCCGCAACGGGAGATGCCACGGCAGTGAGAAGCCCGCGTACCGCAAAAAAAAAAAAAAAAAAAAAAAAAAATCCTACATAGAATCATTTAATTTTAGAACTAGAAAGAAGCCTAGTGATCATCTTAGCCAACTTTTAGTTTACAGATAAGGAAGCCAAGTCTCAGAAAACTTAAGAAGCTTGTTAATATCCTGCAGGTAATTTATTCATTTGTTCAACAAGTAATTACTGGAAGTTTATTCTTTGCTGACACTATATTAAGACACAGGTTATCAAGACGGACACATTACCTGCTTTCATGAAGCCTACAGTTTAGCTGTAGAAACAGAAATTAAACAACCTAAAAAATAAATACGTAATTACAGATTGTGATAAAAGTTGTGAAGGACCAACACAGGGTGTTTTTAGTGATCGCACCTGGAGCACAAGCCCAGCTCACCTGGCTGACAGAACAGTGCTCTCTTGATTCCAAAAAACACTGCCTTTTCCCATAAACTTTGAACTTTTAAAACACTAGGAGCAAATTCTAAGTCTACATAAATTTATTTCTCCAGATTTCAAAGGGCAACCTTTAATTATAAAGCATGGGAAAAACAATAAATAAATGTAAAGGAGTGACTCTCTCAAGACTTGCCAAAAAAGACTCGATTCCAGCAGGAAGAGCACTGCTAAAATTATTGGACTTGAAATTTGCTTCCTGTTTGTTAAATCTCAGTACTTTAGATTCACGAGGCGAACGACCTGGCAATGGTCTCTCAACCACTTTCGCCTCCCGTGCCTGTTTATTTGACATTTATGTGGATCCAACTGTTATAAATTAGCCAGAAATTTGGAAAACAGAACCGAGATAAATCAATCTCAAGACAACCAAAATCTCTGTAATAAAATGAAAATACACAACACATCTGATTTCTTAACCAACTCACGGTCTGTTACTTTGGAGATTTGTTTCGAATGACGCCAACTTCCGCTTGAGATCTATCTGGGGCAGATGATCTTCCCAGAAAGGCTGCCCTGATTTGCCTGCAACAAAACACAAGTCATTAGTAACCTCAATTTTCTTTAATAGGAAATACCCATAATACCAGTGTCTTGAGTTTGGGTCCCCCCACCTCGAGAAAAGTACACTCTGAGATGAAGATTTGAGTGAAAGTAGTTAATTTCGGAGCTCACCCTAGGAAGCATCCGTGGGGAGATGGTGGAGAGAGACAGGAGGGAAGGGCTGTTCACACCTGGGACACATCAGACTTGCAATGCTAGGAGCCTCGGGATTGGTCCGCCTAAGGGCGAGGAGGCTGGGGTACTTATGGACCATCCATCAGCATTTGAGGGCTGCACCTGGGGACTTAGCTCCCTGGTGCTTCAAGCTATCCCTTGTGTGAGCTGAGCACACAGGCAGAAAGTGACAGCTTTTGTACTGAGACACCATCTGTGCAGAGGAAAATGGCAAATACTAAGGGACTATAAAAGGCCACCAACGGTGTTGGCCACACATATTAGTGGAGTGTTGGTGCAGGCGCGTGCCAAGGGGTCGATTCTTACACACAAATGTCAGGCATGTACAGAAAGCGCTGGTTTAACAGTTAAGTAGAAACCAGCTAAGAGAGGATCTAAGGCACAAGACCAACTTGCTTTAAAAACTGAAAAGCAGTATGTGCCAACGGGCACAGGAAAAGATGCTCAACATCACTAATCATTAGAGAAATGCAGATCCAAACTACAATGAGGTACCATCTCGCACCAGTCAGAATGGCCATCATCAAAAAGTCTACAAATTAATGCTGGAGAGGGTGTGGAGAAAAGGGAACCCTCCTACACTGTTGGTGGGAATGTAAATTGGTGCAGCCACTATAGAGAACAGTATGAAGGTTCCTTAAAAAACTACAAATTGAACTACACTATGACCCAGTAATCCCACTCCTGGGCATATATCTGGAGAAAACTATAATTTGAAAAGATGCTTGCACCCCCATGTTCATCGCAGCACTGTTTACAATAGCCAAGACATGGAAGCAGCCTAAATGTCCATGGACAGAGGAATGGATAAAGAAGATTGGTATATTTATACAATGGAATATTAGCCATAGTGAACAATGAAGTGTCATCTGCAGCAACATGGATGAACCTAGAGCTTATCATACTAAGTGAAGCCAGCCGGACAGAAGAAGATATCATATGATATCACTTGTATGTGGAATGTAAAAAAAAAAAAAAAGATACAAATGAACTTATTTACAAAACAGAAATAGACCCACGGACAGAACAGAAACTTATGGTTACCAAAGGGAAAGGGGTGGGGGGATAAATTAGAAGTTTGGGATTAACATCTACACACTACTATATATAAAATAGATAATCAACAAGGACCTCCTGTATAGCACAGGGAACTCAATATTTTGTAATAACCTATAAGGGGTAAGAATCTGAAAAATAATATATACATATATATGCATAAATGAATCACTGTGCTGTACACCTGCAACTAACACAACATTGTAAATCAACTATACTTCAATTTAAAAAAAAGAAAATTTACAAAATAGAAAAGTAAAAAAATAAAAGCAGTATGTAAATAAAGCTATTTTTTTTCTTTTATTACTTAGACCATGGACCATCTGTGGCCTAGGCATAATAATCAACAGAATTACTTTTCCCAAGGGAAGGTCAGCCTGGGTCTTCACAGCTGCAAGTCTTGTGATCAGTTTCAAAGGAAGAATGAGCCAATAGTTGTCACGTGTGGTACCAAGGGAATTTATATATATAACAATTCATTTTTTTTTAACAATTCATTTTTAATGTAATGAAAGAAAAAGAAACTAAATGGAAACTAAAGGAATTCCTACACCTTAAATAAATCTTTATCTTAAGATATTATTTTCTAATACATTCCTCACGGGTTAAGGAGAGAAATTATGAAATCAATTAAGACATTGGAATCCTTGGGGTTTTTTAAACTAGATCATTCAACTTAAGATCAGATAAATTCTCTTCCTCTAACAGATGAAGTCATTAGCACGATATTTCCCTTGCCCCATCTCCTGATTTTTGTAAGTTACATTTCTATACTGTCAAGATAGAACAATACACTTTTCTTTAGCCCGATTTTTGCAGTTATATCAGGTTCACTTGATATTTAAGTGAAAGCACTGCTCCTTACCAGTCCTTCTACTGCAGCTTCCCTACACCTAGATTCTTTTTTTTTTTTTTTTTGCGTTAAGCGGGCCTCTCACTGTTGTGGCCTCTCCCGTTGCGGAGCACAGGCTCGGGACGCTCAGGCTCAGCGGCCATGGCTCATGGGCCCAGCCGCTCCACGGCATGTGGGATCTTCCCGGACCGGGGCACGAACCCGCGTCCCCTGCATCGGCAGGCGGACTCTCAGCCACTGCACCACCAGGGAAGCCCCTCACCTAGATTCTTTATTTCGATTTACCTTTTTAGTTGGCTGAAGTTCCCGGCCAAGCAGTTTTTCCAAGAAGGGCCCTTGAGTACGATTTTTTTTTAATGCTTGCCTTTGTTCTTGAGTGGCATCTTGGCTGGGAATAATACCCTTCCTTCACACTTTCCTTCCTTCAGAGCTACTCTGTACCTTTCTCCCTTATGTTAGGTTGTCACACGCTGCGATGAAGTAGTCTGATGCCAGCCTAAAGTTTTACCTTTGTAAAGGACTAGGTCTCAGCCCAGAATTTTCAAGAATTTTTCTTTTATTCTTGGAAATATTGCTGTTGAGCATTTGTATCCATTTTCCTAGAATATGAGGGGACTTCTTATTTTTTGTTTTTAAGTTAATTTTTATTGGAGTATAGTTGCTTTACAATATTGTGTTAGTTTCTGCTGTACAACAAAGTGAATCCCCTCTTTTTTTGTATTTCCTTCCCATTTAGGTCACCACAGAGCACTGAGTTCCCTGAGCTATACAGTAGGTTCTCATTAGTTATCTATGTTATACATAGTATCAATAGTTTATATATGTCAATCCCAATCTCCCAATTCATTCCACCACCACCCCCCCAATGAGGGGATTTTTTAACATGTATTTTCTTTCTTTTCTTTTCTGTCTTTTTTCATTCCTGTAAGACCAGGTCGTCACTTCTTTCTAAAAGGAGTCCTTTTTCCTGTTTCACCTATTTCTTTCCAATGGTCATTTCCCCTACACTGTAGCCAGAAGACAAAGAGTAATGTCACCTCCTCATTCACGTTTCTCCACATCTGGCTCAGGATTCTGCAGCTGCTGAGGCCTAAGGGGAAGAGAAGCAACTTCACCTGCTCTGTTGTGATTTTCTATTTTGTTACTTCTGGAGTCTCCCGTTTCTTTTCTTTTTTTCTTTTTATTTTTTGTGCGGTACACGGGCCTCTCACTGCTGTGGCCTCTCCCGTTGCGGAGCACAGGCTCCGGACACGCAGGCTCAGTGGCCATGGCTCACGGGCCCAGCCGCTCCGCGGCATGTGGGATCTTCCCGGACCGGGACACGAACCTGCGTCCCCTGCATCGGCAGGCAGACCCCCAACCACTGCACCACCAGGGAAGCCCCCGTTTCTTTTCTTTGCTGCCACTTTTCAATGGTGATGGCATTGAGCTTTTTCTCCTGATGACGATTTTTGCTGGCCCTTTACTATGTGTTACATTTCTGATTCTGTAAGGCAGTCCGTTCCATCTTAACATAGATATCCCTGGAATTTATATTCTTAAGCTCCCTAGCTAAGGCATATGCCCACAAAGATCAGTGATGCTGATGTGTGTATTCTTACACCCAATAGTACTCACTTTTCATACTTACCCTCTCTGAGATTCAGTGTGACTTTCTCTGCAAAAGGAGAATAAAATCTTCCCAGCTACACCTTAATTATGAAGTTGTGACAATGAGATATGTGAGTTAGTGTGTAGTCATATATTTCAGAAAACTTTCTCACACTCAAGAGAGCTGATATTATTATTGTATTTTCTACTTTCTCTTTACATAAACTGACAAATTACTCAAACTGGATTATTTAGTTTCTTTACCAGTTTGGGTACTAGAGTTGCTGAACTAGTTACCAGATTTTTCAGAGATTTTATTCTCTACTGTATTTTATTTAGAAGAGTTGCTACTGTGGATAAATGTAAAATTCCCTCCTTTCTGTAGTTTTTTTATAGAGACCTTAAACCTTGAATATAGCCTGAATGGCATAAATTCAGTGGTTATCTTTAAATGTTGATTCATTTATTTGTAACCTGAAACCACAACATAAAGGAAGACTAAGCAGCTAAAAGAGAAACAAGGATGAAGCGTGAGTTCTTTTTACAACACTCTTCACGCTGGGTAGGTGACTACAGAAAAACAAAGCAGCAGAAAAGAATTTGTCTCCAGTTCCACCCCAGGGACAGGCAAAGCCCAAGACAAACAGCTGAACACGCAGAGCTGGGAAGCCCACGTGCATTTACTATCTATTAAGCCAGGAAGGTAAAGGGCATGAAATACATGTTCCCACTCATTCCTAAAACCAAAAGCTCTGTGCTGGTTCGTGTAATAACCAAGGGGAAGCCCACCTTGATCCTACGCCGAATGAAGTTCTGTCGGCCCCTTCAAAACCCCATAACTTTATACCGAGGCAGATATAAGGAGGAGTTTAACAGATACATTTATTTTTATGGCTGAGTTTTCTTAGGATTCTGCCAATGAGGCACCTACCTGTCGAGTGCAGGGATTAACTTTCTTTTCTCCTTCCAAGAACTTATCGATATCTCTGTTTCTTGCTGGAGACTTTCCATCTCACAAAGATCATGAAAGACACTCAGCTTTGCCCCATCTACTTACCTTTACTTCCTGAGATCTAAAGGCCACTTCTTAGCACGCACCCTTTTCTGCTCAAGCCTCAGGAACACCCATCCCACAGCTGTCCTCAGACAGTGACAGTGAAGGCCTGTTAAGAAGTGCTTTCAGGGTCACGAGATCTAGAGGTTTGGAACAGCCTTGGGATGCCTCGTAGCCCCATGTGAAAGGACCAAAGAGTAGGGCGAAGAAAACTTGGCTATAAATGACAACGTATTTCAAAGCTGGATATATTTTATTTATAAATAACATTTAGATACAGAGGTTAATCAGATATTCTCCAAGATCCCCAACGTACTAGCACAGACACACCAGAGAGGAAAGAGAACGTGTTTATGTGTTTCTGACATACGGCAGCAAAAGCCAAGCTGGTCATATCCAGACGTCTCAGTAAACAGAGTGCCAGGCCACTCGCAAACTACAAGCATTGGGTTTACTTTGTTATTGTGGGTACTCCTGAATAATTTCCCTTAATATCTTCATTCCTATTATCTAGGCTGTACAATTATATCACATCCATGACATGACTTCAGGTCAACTTAAACTCATTCTTCAATTGTCATGAGTACTACTTAAAGAAAATTATGAACAAACCATATTTAAATGTTAACCCCTCTGCTCCCTCCCACAGACATTCCCCCTGTGAATTTATTCCATCTGTACATGGTGTGAGACAGTCTAACAGAACTGATAAGAGATTGTTTTCATTTATTTCTCAATAGTATCCATTCTGGAAAGTGTAACATATTGGAATTCTAGAAGTATGTCTTAATATCAGTCACACTTCATATGTTGATACTTTGCTTTTTAAAAAACTATCAAACGTAAACATTGATACTCTGAAGCCCAAAAATTTCTAACAAAGATCAAATTCTTCATCTGTTCCCAGTAGCATCAACTCAGTAACTGTTGGGAAACCCAGGAAATGGGACTCTAAGGACACAGAAAGCTGTGCGGTACCCACATGAGAGTGGAGCGGAAGTCATTCTGTTGCAACAGAGATGGCTTTATTCATTCACACACATATGGTCCCATGACTGCTTTCACAGCATGGTCGCTTTGTTGATCCCACTGTATTTTCACGTTTCAGTTGAGGAAATGATTTTCCCATTTTATGTGTCATTCATTCCTGATATGTATGATTTTCATAATCTCAAAAAAAAAATCTAATTTGTGGATGGGAAAAGAAAAGTTCCTATTAGCAAGGTACTAGTGCAAGTGCATAGTCTGATGGCAACACAGCATTTATAAGTCCCCAGAGCTTCTTCCAAGGACCCTGCACCCCATAAGCTGACCCTAGGATATCTCCAAGATGGAATCTACAACTCCAGTTTCTCTTCAAGGGGCTGCCGACATCGGCGACTCGTGCATTTAGATTCACCTGTCTTATTTTCATCTTGAAATGGAAAAAGAAATCCATAATATTTCCCAAGGATTTCTGCACAGAGAGGAAACATTAACTATCAAACAACTGACAGAACTGAGACTGAGTTCTGGAAAAGCTGGGGTCCTCCTTTTTAAAAAAACAATATGTATAAATACATGCTTTGGTAAGATCCTGAGGGACTTAGAATTTGCCTTTGCTTAATATGATCTTGGACCTGAACCCACTTTAGTAAAGCCTTCAATTCCATATCTGAGGAGGACTGTAACACCATTCCTTTACCTTTCCAGCACCTCTTGTTTAAATATTATAAAGATCACAGTACAGCTCTCGGTGTTTCAGCAGAAAGAACTGCTGGTTAAGGTCACAGACAGAATGCATACAAGGCCAAAGTAAATAAACATAGGGAATCATTTTTTAAAAAAAAATGAACTTTAGAAATGAATTGTGCTGCAAAACTACGTTTGCAATGACAGTGTCATGTTTGGCCCGACTACGTTTCAGAGGCACTGCATCAATATAAACAGAAGCATCTAATGCACTTTTGCAGAACAGTGCTTCTCGGCCAAGGCCTAGTGTGAATTCATCCTACTGCTAGGTGTCGCTGACACTTCGGTCCGCTTTACTGGCAACATTTTTGGCAACGCATCCTATGCTAAAAAAAAGGCTGGAAACCAAGCGTGTGACAAGAGCCCCATCCACCGTGTTACTTCTTTTCATGCTTCTTGGTTAATTCCCCTGCGCCTGGCCGGAAGCTGCCCCGAGGGGTGTCGCCAGCCCCGGCTTCCCTCTGCCGACTCTCCCGGGAGACCTGCTGCACAGCCCGCAGGATGGCATTCTGCACGATCTGTTTGCTGGCGATCTGCAGCTTCGCCTCTTCCGGCTCACTTCCAGGTTTCTCACCTAGCCGAGAATACAAAAGGGAGGTGAAAAGAACAAGATTAATTAATTAATCTTAATTAATTAATTAATTTTGGGAACCGTGACAGGCAAAGGCAGGTAGGAAAGGAGAGACTCTAACAAAGGTAATATCTCTAGAGGGACCCACATTAGTTGCAGGGGTGCCCTACACAGCACACACCACTCTTGTCTCCACGTCTCCCTTTCCAACACAACCTCCATGTGTCTGCCCCAGCGATGCACCCAATTTCTATTCTCATCATCCCAGCATCCTCTGCTGCTAGCGGTGGACATGAGACATAGTCCTGGCCAGTGAGGACCCTGGGAAAGTTTCTGGAAGGGGGACGGACTCATGCCCCCTTCGGCACCTTCCCTTTCTTCCTATGCAGGATGCAGACATTACACCTTTAGGTGCTGTAGCCGTCTTACAATAAGCATGAGAAGAAAGCCAACATTCTCGGCATGGTTGGGGAGAAAAAAAAGAACCCATTTGGAAAGCATCATTCAGCATCTGTACCAATCCTGGACCACGTACTTCTGGACTTCTTTGTATCCAAGATAAATACACTTCTTTTTGTTTCATCTGCCATTAGTCAGGTTTTATGGTACTTGCAGGCAAACATATGCTTAATGGATACAACTTCACTTGGGGCTGGAGAAGAACAGATTATTATTGAATTCATATTAAGCTCCATGCTGCTCCTGGAATAGCACCCCAAGGAATGAAACCATTCATTCCTCAGAATCCATCCCCCATGATTTAGAAGAACAGGGGTTGGCACACTTTTTCTAATGAGGATCAGACAGGAAATATTTTAGATTTGTGGGCTCTACAATCTCTGTAACAAATACTCAGCTCTGCTGTGGTAACCTGAAATGAGCTATTAAAAATAAGAAATAAGAATAAATTTAAAAGGCAGGCTGCAGCCAGATTTGGCCCATGGACCATAGTTCGCCACCCCGATCTAGAATGGTGGGAATTTTCTAATTAGAAGGCAGGCAGTCCACCTAACACTGACCCTTCTCCTTCTTCCTTAAAAACAAGACAAAACCCTGATTTTACTTGGGCAGCTCTGTAACTAGGTAGAGCTAGGTTCTGACCAGTGAGGTGGAGGTTCATTTAGTGAAAATTCTGGAAGAGGTCTTTAAGAGGGAAAAGGAAGGTAAAGGCCCTTTGCCCCCTCCCCATCCTACTGCCTGCAACTCTGAAACAATGGTTGTCTCTACCAGGGCTCTTGGTAACCAGGAGGGAACCTTTAGAATGGAAACCATTTTCAGGGATTTGGGAGGAAAAAGTTAGAAGGAGCTTGCATCCAGTGACCACGAAGCCACCATACCAGTCCTCAGCTGCCCACCTCCAGACCTTTCTCATGTTAGAAAAAAAAATAATACATCTTATCTGAAGCACTATTATTCTGAACTTGCTTTAATCATGCAGCAAACTTCACACGAACTCAGACATGGCAGAATGATCATGAATCTAACATCTGGCTGAAGTGCCAGTATGAAAAGTTAAAATCCCACCTGCTTATATTTAGAACAATAAGTAGATGGGCATCATTCCTTACTCAAAATCATCTCTTCCAATGTTACCTCGATTCAAATATTCTGCCATGAAAATGTATTTTAAATGGGGGCTGGCTTTCACCAGGACTGACTGATTAACAACAGAATTTATACACCCGTGAGAAAAACATCACACAAGAGAACACTGCATCATTCTGGAAGACCAGACATATCTTTTCTCTTTAGACGTGTAACCGTCATTTACTCAGCATGTGTCACTAGCACTATCCCCTGAGGGATTTACAGTCTAATGAATGAGGCAAAATGAATGTATTCAAAACTAAAGGATGGTCCTCGCTCCCACCCCCACCTCCCCAAAACAGCAGAATAAAGTGAGCAATCTACACCAAACCAAGCAGAGAAGCAGTAGAGCCCAGAGTCGCGATGTGTAACATACTGAAACTTTAAATTGGCAGAGAAGAATACTTCGAATATTCTCTTAGAAAAAAGAGTGAACAGTAATATCAAGAGACGCGAGGGCACAGCAATTAAGGATACGTGTTTTGAAGCACTGCAGAGCCGGGTCCAAGTTCCTTCTACCACTTACAGCCCTGTGATCTTGGGCAGGTCACCTCGCCTTCCTAAGTCTGTTTGCACATCTGTAAAATGGGCAAGTAGTATCTATTTAGGGGTGGTTGCTAGAAGATCAAGTGACGTAACACCTATTCATCACTCAGTGAGGTTCCTGAGCACTTAGTGTCCACCACTGTGTACTGGTTGGGGTACAGACTGGGCAGTTGTAACGGAGAAACTCAAACATAGAAGAGCTGACACGGGAAGACATGTTGCCTGCTCTCGCCTGTAACAGCCCAGAGGTTCTCCTGCGAGTAGGTGGTCCTGCTCCAACAGGCTCTCTCAAGAGCCCACTCCCTTCCCTCTCATTACTCTGCCCCCAACTGCACGGGTGGAGCTTATTAACCAAGGTCCCATCTGGGGCTGGAAGGACGCCAAAGAGAAAAGGGAGGGCAGGTCAGTTCCTTTTGAGGAATTGCCACAGACCCTGTGACTATCACTCTGCTCACATTTTATGGCGGGAAACTGAATCATATGGGCACACCTACCACACAGGCGACTATGAAATACAGTCTTCAACCGGGTAGCCATATGTCCAGCTACAACTCAGGGAGGTTCTATCGCTAAAACAAAGAAGCAATTACTTCCACACAAGGGCAAGGCTAAATTGAAAAGAGGGAGGATATACACTTGCACTCCCTGATCCTCAGGGAGCTCTGGCTACGACCAACAAAGAGCATAAGTGTGTGGACAAACAAAAACAGTTCAAACGGTCCATGTTTGCTCCTGGAAAGAGTATCTTAGCCAAACCAGATCTGTGTTAACGCTAAAAAGTCCCTAGTGTGAAGCTACTTTTCAATCTTTGGATGGAGGAAGGAAGAATCTAAGGATAAGAGTAAGCTGATTTCTTAGAGAGAAAGAGAAAGAGAAGAAAATCTACTCTAAATTTAGCTGTGACTTAATAGCTGAGCTAAATAGTCTTCCCCTCGTCCATCCATTATGAAGATAGGGACTTCCCTGGCGGTCCAGTGGTTAGGACTTTGCCTTCCAGTGCAGGAAGTGTGGGTTCCATCCCTGGTCGGGGAGCTAAGATCCCACATGTCTCACGGCCAAAAAGCCAAAACATTAAAAAAAAGACAGAAGCAATATTGTAACAAATTCAATAAAGACTTTAAAAATGGTCCACATCCATTATGAAGATAAATTGACTAAAAAGTCAAAGGCAGGGCTTCCCTGGTGGCGCAGTGGTTGAGAGTCCGCCTGCCAATGCAGGGGACACGGGTTCGTGCCCCGGTCCGGGAAGATCCCACATGCCGCGGAGCGGCTGGGCCCGTGAGCCATGGCCGCTGAGCCTGCGCGTCCGGAGCCTGTGCTCCACAATGGGAGAGGACCCAACAGTGAGAGGCCCGCGTACCGCAAAAAAAAAAAAAAAAAAGTCAAAGGCAGTCTGCATGATGCTGTGTCTGGAGCATCCCTTTGGTGACTTGCAAGGCTGGTATAACCTTAACTGCCCTCATTACCACTTTGCTCTGGGTCGGGAATATCTATCTACAGTGAGGATGTGGGACAAAAAAGAGCTGCAACAAGCTGGAACAGAGAAAGACAAGGATGAAGAGGAGGGTAAAGCCACTCAGAGCATTTAGAGAATAAAAGCAAAACAAAAAGTTACATATGGCACCACAGAAGGCTCTAAGCAGCCAAAGCAGCCCTGCAAAAGGAGAATAAAGCGGGAGGCAACACACTTCTCAATTTCAAGCTATTTATAAACACTGCACTAATCAAAACCATACGGTACTGGCATAAAAACAGACATATAGACCAATGGAACAGAACAGACGGCCCAGAAATAAACCCATGTATATACGGTCAACTAATATTTGACAAGGGAGCCAAGAATACCCAATGGAGAAGACAGTCTCTTCAATAAATGGTGCTGGAAAAATTGGACATTCACATATGAAAGAATGAAACTAGACCCCTATCTCACACCACTCACAAAAATTAACTCAAAATGGGGCTTCCCTGGTGGCGCAGTGGTTGAGAGTCCGCCTGCCGATGCAGGGGACACGGGTTCGTGCCCCGGTCCGGGAAGATCCCACATGCCGCGGAGCGGCTGGGCCCGTGAGCCATGGCCGCTGAGCCTGCGCGTCCGGAGCCTGTGCTCCACAATGGGAGAGGCCACAACAGTGAGAGGCCCGCGTACCACAAAAAAAAAAAATTAACTCAAAATGGATTAAAGACTTAGATGTAAGACCTGAAACCATATAATTCCTAAAAGGAAACATAGGGAAAAAAGTTCCTTGACAAGAGTCTTGGCAATGAGTTTTTGACTATGACACCTAAAGCACAAGCAACAAAATTAAAAATAAACAAGTGAGACTACATCAAACTAAAGAGCTTCTGCACAGCAAAAGGAATGAAAAATGAAAATTTCAAAAAGGAAAAGGAAACCTATAGAATGGGTGCAAACATTTGCAGATCATATATCTGAAAAGGGTTAATATCCAAAATATATAAAGAACTTATACAAGTCAGTAACAGAAAAACAAGTAATCCAATTGAAATATGGCAAAGGAGCTGAACAGACATTATTTCCAAAGAAGATATTCAAGTGGTCAACAGCTACATGAAAAGATGCTCAACATCACTAGTCATTAGGGAAATGCAAATCAAAACCACAATGAGGTATCTCCTCAGGTCTGTGAGAATCCTATCATCAAAAAAACAAGAGATAGGGCTTCCCTGGTGGCACAGTGGTTGAGAGTCCGCCTGCCGATGCAGGGGACACGGGTTCGTGCTCCGGTCCGGGAAGATCCCACATGCCGCGGAGCAGCTGGGCCCGTGAGCCATGGCCGCTGAGCCTGCGCGTCCGGAGCCTGTGCTCCGCGACGGGAGAGGCCACAGCAGTGAGAGGCCCGCGTACCGAAAAAAGAAAAACAAGAGATAAATGCTGGCGAGGATGTGGAGAAAAGGGGGCCCTGGTGCACTGTTGGTGGGATTATATATTAGTGCAGCCACTATGGAAAACAGTATGGAGGTTCCTCCAAAAATAAAAAATGGGACTACCATATGATCCAGCAATTCTGCTTCTGGGCACATATCCAAAGGAAATGAAATCAGTATCTTGAAGAGATGTCTGCACCCCCATGTTCATTGCAGCATCATTCATAACAGCCAAGACATAGAAACAACCTAAGGGTGTATCAACAGATAATGGATAAAGAGGTTGTGAGATACACACACAAACACGCACACACACACACACACACACACACACACACACACACACACACACAATGGAATACTATTCAGCCATTAAAAAGGAAGGAAATCCTGCCGTTGTGACAACATGGCTAGACCTTGAGGACATTATGCTAAGTGAGATAAGTCAGGCAGAGAAAGAAAAATACCATATCATCTCACTTATATGTGGACTCTAAAAGAAATCAAAAAACAAAAAACTCAAACTCATAGAAGAAGAGATCAGACTTGTGATTACCAGAGGTGGGAGATGGGGGGGTGAAGGAATTGGATGAAGGTGGCCAAAAGGTACAAACTTCCAGTTATAAGATAAATGAGTACTGAGGATTTAATTTAATGTACAATGACTATAGTTGTCTTTTGAAACTTTCAAATATAAATTTGAAAGTTGCTAAGAGAATATATCATAAAATTCTCATCACAAGAAAAAAATTTTTCTTTTTCTTTTTTTGTCGTATCTATGCGAGATGATTGATGTTAACTAAACTTATTGTAGGAACCATTTCACGATATGCATAAGTCATTATGCTGTCCACCTTAAATTTTTATGATGATGTCGATTATATCTCAATAAAACTGAAAGAAAAAAGTTACATAAACCTCAGATACATGTTGTGTGTTAGATTCCTTGGTATGCAAGGAAAGATACTCTCTTCTGCTTCCTTAAGTTGTTTTGGGGGTGGGGGTGTTACTGTGGGGATACACGTGTCACAGCCAGACGTCATGGAAATGGTCGGCTGAGTCTTACATTTCAGTTCAGAAACTGTAATAACCCAATATAGCTCCAGTGATTGGATTATCTAGATTATTCTCTGCTGTTAGAGAGTTTCAACGCTCCATCGGCTGCTTCCAACTAACAACTCTCCCTTTCTTCCAGCCTGACTCCCTGACTTCATGGCCTTTACTTATTCGTGACCTGTAGTGCTTCGTGACTTTGCACGCTGCCTTCTCTCTGAGAACCTTTCAACTAAGATTCTACTTGCAACTGCCTGATTCTGGCCATTTCTTCAGTTGAAATTCCTGTGCAAGAACACGAACGACTCAACCACCGTCATCCCTGAGATACAGGACTCTCATGCCAGGCCATCGATTGAACGCCTGGGGCTCATTCTGACCCAATCAGGTTGGATCAAGAGGTGGAACACAGGAAGGAATCACCCAGGCCCCCTGGGGGGCAGAGCACGGGGTGCCGGTGAGGGTGGAGGAAGCAGGCACGCATCCAGTGTAACAACTCGCTGGTGCTCCTCTGGCATTCACGTAGAAGGACAGGGTCTCTGAGAACATCCCCGTGGACACCCTGAATATGAGTAAGTGTGAAGAAGTGCATTACGCGGGGTGGAAGGCAGAGCCAGCCATAGAAACCCTCAGAGTCTTGCCATTTAATTACATCCATTAAATTTACTTGAAATTAATGAATCACCCCCATGTTGTAGGTGGCCAATTGCCTAGTGTTAAATGATGTAAACGTCCTCTAGCCTAATTAGTGTTTACCAAATCCTTTTGGTATTTCACAAAAGATGATGCATCAATTTAATTAGCTTTAAACTCAAAATGCCCAATATAAATACGCTGAAATCAAGAATGTGATGTAACCTAATTCGTCTTCAGCTCTTTCCACCCTGAATCATAACCCACTCCCCCCGCACCACCCCACACACACACACTCAGACATCCCTGTGGTCGTGCTTCCCTGAGCCCCACCCCCGCTCACCCCGCCCTCAGATCCTGCTGTTCCACCTGCCCCAGCCCCGGAAGGCAACTGAGGACCTCCATTGCAATGTGGTTAATAACTGGTCTTAATTCCTTATTCATATCCATTAAAACCATGCCTCTAAGGACCATAGGAAGGTCCTCCTGATAAAAATATACACTGTTTGGGCTTCCCTGGTGGCACAGTGGTTGAGAGTCCGCCTGCCGATGCAGGGGACACGGGCTCGTGCCCCGGTCCGGGAAGATTCCACATGCCGCGGAGCGGCTGGGCCCGTGAGCCGTGGCCGCTGAGCCTGCGCGTCCGGAGCCTGTGCTCCGCAACGGGAGAGGCCACAACAGTGAGAGGCCCGCATAACACACACACACACATACACACACACACAATGTATTTATACACACACACACACACACACACACACACACACACAGTTTTTTCCCCTAAGAACCTAAGTGTCATTTACCTCTATGACATTAACCCTATTATATTGCAGTTTGGTGGATTTGAGAAAAGGTCAGTGTTCCCATTTTTGAGGCAGAATCCAATTAGTGGTTCTCCCTTGGTCGTACAGAGGAGGGGGGCAGAGGCTGTATCAGAAGCGGCATCTCTAACTGTTGCCTCTCCCCATTAAATATGCGAGTTACAGACGTCCCTATCAGGACAGGATGGGGCTCAACCACCACAGCCTGCCCCGCCCTCCAATGCAGTGCTGCTGATGGTGACCAGGGAGCATACTTTTTATCTTCCCCTCTGACTGCTTGCGACTATAAAGACAGGCTTATCATTCATCAATGACTAGCACACGAAGCACAGAGAACAAGAACTAATTCTGGTCCCTTTATTAATGGAATGATAGTCTATTTTCCAGCTCTGTAACTACAGGAATTTTCCATGATGGACCAGATGTTAGCTCTCACTCATCTAGGCCAAATGCCAACGAAGCCTTCCTGGCTGTCCTGCTTTGCCACTGAGCGAGCAAGGTGAAGTGACATGCATTCCCAGGGGTTTCCAAAAGGTAGACTTGAGATATGGAAAGCAAGACAGGTATGGCAGGTGGGGGACACTTCTAAGTCATATTTGATTACCACTACCACCCCTATCAAACCAAGTACAGGGCCTGAAGAATCACCCTGACTCTGCCTGCAATGGCCAGGCCTCTCAATTCAGAATGTGGCAAGCTACTCTTAGAAACTACACAGCATTCGTTATTAAAATGTCCTACAGAACAAGGTAAGATGAATCAGAAAGATATTTATAGAGCATCTGCATGCAGGGTGCTGTGAAGAGTAACACAGGCCACGAGGCCAAAGTGTTTCATTCACACATGCATTCATTCATAGAAGAATTACCGAGCAGTTGCTGTGTGACAAATACTAGGCTAGATATCAGAGATGAAAAAGGATGAGTCCTGGATCCCGCCTTATTGGAGTTTAGAATCTAGTGGAAGAGTCAGGCGTTGATCAAATCATCCATTAGGTTTATAATTTTGAGCTGCGATGCACGCCATGAAGGGGGAGCATATTACAAGGGGAGCTGATGTAGTCTGGGGGCCAGGGAAGGATGCCCAGATGGAGGACTTGAAGGGTTCACAAGGCATCAGCCCATACAAGGAAGGCTGTGGGAACAAGAAGCGAAGAACTGCGTAGAGGCAGAAAGATCAAACCCAAATGGAAAGTCCCCGGAGTGTGTGGGGCAGAGCCCTGTGGGGACCTGAAGGCTGGGTACCACGGGGGGAGGGGGAAACGGGAGATGCTGTGGAAAGTGGTCCAGCCCAGACGGTGGAGGTCCTGGGAGGCTGGGAGGTGGTGGGTCTTTTCCTGAGAGTAACACTGCATCATCACCAAATCTGTGCCATGCAGGGCGGCTGGGCAAGTGTGAGGGGAGTTACGTAATCCAGGTGGGAACGTGCGGCTTTGGAGCAGGCCTTGAAAGACAGTTGGAATTTGGAAAGAGAAAAAAAGGGAAATTCTTTCCCTGACCCTGGCGGGCAGGACAGACGTGTGACTCACGGACTTACCGTGTCCTAGAAAGCTTTGCCCTTGTAGAGCTATCTCATTATTTTAGAACATAATTAAACTTATACTATATGGCTGGCCTCCCATGTGTTATTTTTAGGAGAGCCATAAAGAATCATGCCCATAAAACTTGAAGAGGAAAAGACAGTTTTAATCTAGAAATCAAATTTGAGTATTTTGGCCAAAAAGAGCAAAGGTAATTTTGAAAACAGAATAACAAACAGGGAGGACCTGTTTCAACAGCTCTCAATACTAGACATAAAGCTACAGTAATTAAGAAAGTGGGATATTGATATAGCAGTAGAAAAACTGACCAGTAGAATAGAATAAGGAGTCTAGAAACAGCCCTCCACATTTGGGGTCACCTGATTTACAAAAACACCAACACAGTAGTGAAGTAGGGAAAGCACGGCATTTTCAAGCAATGGGGTCGGGCCTAGTAGTTATTCATATGGAAAAATAAAGAATTTTGACTACCTCACATTATGCCTAAAAATCAGTTCCAGGTGGATTTCATATCTGTATTTGAAAAGCAAAACAAGCTGGAGCACAGAGGATTTTTAGGGCAGTGGAAATATTCTGTGTGACACTATAATGGTGGACACACGTCATCATACATTTGCCCAAACCCATGGAATGTATTAATATAAAACCAAGAGTGAAGCCTAATGTAAACTACAGACTCTGGGTGATGACGTGTCCATGTAGGGTCACTGACTGTAACAAATGCGCCATCCTGGTGGGGATGTTGATTAGGGGAGTGGCTGCGCATGTGTGGGGCAGGGCGTATTTGGGAAATCTCTCTACCTTCCCCTTAATTGTGCTCTGAACTTAAAACTGCTCTTAAGGAAAACAGTGTTTAAAAGACTATCAAGCTTTTAGAAGAAAATATAAAAGAATATTTTTATGACCTGGGAGTAGGCAAATATTTCTTAAACAGGACACAAAAAGTAACAACCATAAAGGAAAAAATTCATACGTCAGGCTACCTTAAACTAAGCAGTTTTTGTCATGGAAACACACACACACGTGCGCGTGCGCGCGCGCGCACACACACACACACACACACACACACACAAGAGAAAAAAGCTTTTCACTTGAGGAAGCTGAGGCAGGAAAAATGTCTGTAAAAATGCCATCTTGGAAATGCTTTAGGTATTTAATTTTCTGAACACTTGGATAGCAAATAACTCCATCAAGACTGGGTTATGAGTTCCAAGAGACGCGAAAGGCGGTTTTGACCTCCACATGCATTTCTGCAAAATTCAGCTTCAAGTTTCCCTCCTTTCGCCCCAAAGACGAAGGAACCCCAACTCCTCTGGTTCCTAGTTTTTTGTGGCCAGTAGCAGCTCTAGAATTTCTATGCAGGAGGGATTCGGGAATGGCAATGCAGAGGAAAGGGGAAACCAAGAATCTGTCCCCAAACTACGGGTGTGCATGACACTTTCCATGAGAATGAAAACAAGTCCATTATCCACATCAAACAACAGGGGGCGGGAGGGGGAGATGGGCCCCCAACCACCCTGTGACAGCCACTGCCCCTCTTCTCAGCTTTTCTAATCAGCTCACTTCTCCCGGGTGGCCATGTCACCCACTGCCTGTCCTCCCCTCCCAGGGCCACCAAACAAACCCAGCTGGCCAAAACTGTGGGCTCCCGCAGTCCCCCGTGCCAGGGATGTGCCAGGAAGGGACAGCAGGTGGGGTCACAGCCCAGATGGCCACTCTGGAAATATGGGAGCCCGGTATTAAGGGGACAGAAAAGGTAAGCACCATGTGAGCGCATGTTTAAAAAGGCGACATACTGGACCCGAAGAGAAAGCAGAACCAACCTGGGGACGCTGGGGATCGCGGACGCCCCTCCCACCCTCGGAGCCAGATCCCTGCCCCAGGCCTTCCCTCCACCCCCGAGTCTCGGCTCCCCCCACCGCCCGGTTCTGCAGCCTCTGCTTCCCCCTAGTGGCCACTTCTGGGGTTGCTGCAGACACGGGATGTATGGGGTGTGCGTGTGTGTGTGTGTGTGAATACTTTGAGTGTATGAGTGTGTGAGTGTGTAAATGTGTGTGTGAGACTGTCGGCAGGGGAAATCTTTGATTCATGAGACAAGGCTGTGGTTTTATTTAATTAAACACAGTAAGAATAACCAGCACATCCATGGTACTTTCTGACCACAGAAACTCTCACAAGCCATTTAATTTGTCCTCCCAAGAGTTCTGGAGCAGCTGGAAATACAGTCCAGAGGTTTCCTGTCCTCATTCAGATGAAAATTACTTGACCGAATTACCAGATCTCTTAAATATTTAACAGAAGATTCTGAGTTCCTAGGCAAAACTAGCCACATGCTCTCCCTTCCTACTCAAAATGGAAAGGGAGGAAGGAGGAAGAGGAGAAAGAGAGGGAGGAAGGAAGGAACTGATACCAGCTCTCTGAGTGCCTTCGGAGGAATCCTTAAAAAGCAAAAACAAGGGGCTTCCCTGGTGGCGCAGTGGTTGATAGTCCACCTGCCGATGCAGGGGACGCGGGTTCGTGCCCCGGTCCGGGAAGATCCCACATGCCGCGGAGCGGCTGGGCCCGTGAGCCGTGGCCGCTGAGCCTGCACGTCCGGAGCCTGTGCTCCGCAACGGAAGAGGCCACAGCAGTGAGAGGCCCGTGTACCGCAAAAAAAAAAAAAAGCAAAAACAAGGACTTCCCTGGTGGTCCAGTGGTTACGCCTCCATGCTCCCAGTGCAGGCGGCGTAGGTTCGATCTCTGGTATCCTGCATGCCACATGGTGCGGCCTTATAAAAAAAAAAAAAAGAAGAATCCCTCTCGTACTGTCCTCCCTAAAAATAAACAGCGTAATCCTCACAATCACTGTTTTTCTGCTAAAGAAGGAATCAAATTCCCAGCTGTGACAAGTCTTCAGTGCAAGATTACATTTTAATGTCTTGTCTGAAGAATCTCTCAATAGTCATTCTTCATCCCTGGAGGATGGGAGTATATTGCAGGACTCTCAGGAGGATGACCAGAGGAACACTATCCTCTGATGTAAAGTAGAAGCATTCCTACTCTCCTTGAAGGAGCAGCTCCCAACCTTTTGAAGATGATTCCTTTGTCACGTCAAAGTATTTCACATAGCCCCTCATGACCCAATGACAAAAAGAGGCTATGAATTCAGAAATTCTTTTAGATGAATGAAAATGTTATTAATCTCCACAGCCTCCACATACGTTTGAAAACTTGCAGAAGTTCTGTGAGACCGTGTTGTCCAGCCACAGGAAGTGTGTGCTGCACGCGCAGCATCCCTGTCCCTTGAAACAGCTCATGGCCCCCAGGGTCCCTCTTGCTCCCACATCACTCTAGAGATGCTAGAAGCAGTGAGAGGCAGACAGATGCTATAAACGAATTCCTGATGGAGGGACGTGAGCAGAAGCCGGGGCATGCTGTGGAACTAGCCTTCCAACAGCCATCCTCAAGTCTACCTGCTCCTAAATAGTCACTCACGAAACACTGATTACATGTCTAAATGTGCCAGGTTCGCACAAGACAGGCCAAGTTTTCACCTTCCGGAAGGATGTGATGTCTAAGCTTTCTCACAGTTTTTAAGGATCATAAAATATTTTAAGACTTAAAAAGATGAATAGGGATAAAGAATCAAGTCTCTCAGTTCTTTAAGCAGAGAAATGGAGACCCAGGTACTGTGTGAAGCCACTCACTGGGGTCCCACTCTGTACGTCCCTGAGCTGGGATTAGAACTGCCTGCCAGGAGTCCTTTCCGTGACGCCTCCCTGCTGTCACCTGGTCTCCAGAAGGCAAGGAGTTGGCAGCTCGGAATGCAGCCCAAAGATGAACTCGTCCTCTGCACAGCATGGAAACCACATAAACACATGCCAGGGCTTGTTTCCTAATTTTTTTTTTCCCCACATCAAGTCATTGTCCTGTTATTACACCTTTTATTTATCCTTCCACTTGCTCCTCTGACAGAAGCCAGAGGAGCCTTTTTAAATGGAAACCCAATATGTCACTCCACGGCTCAAAACCTCCCCTGGTCTCCCACTGCAGCTGGAGTGAAAGCTCACCTCTCACCATGGCTTTCAGGGCCCTGCTGACCAGGCACCTGCCTCTCGTCTGACCCCAAGCCCTCCCTCCTTCTCTCACTTGGTTTTGTGTTCAGTTCATCACTAGAAGACCCAGTGTTGAATGCCCATTAGCACTTACTGTGTGTCTTAGTCTGTTCAGGCTACTATAACATAAATACCACAGATCAAGGGGCTTAAACATCAAACATTCATTTCTCACAGTTCTGGAGGGTGGAATTCTAAGATCAAGGTACCCACAGATTCGGTTTCTGGTGAGGGCCTGAGTCTTGGTTCACAGATGTCTTTTCACTGTGTCCTCACATGGTGGAGGGGTGGAGAGATCTCTCTGGGGCCTCTTTGATAAGGGCACTAATCATATTGATGAGGGTTCCACCCTCATGACCTAATCACCTCTCTAAATCCCCACCTCCTAATACTACCACATTGGGGGTTAAGATTTCAACATATGAATTTGGGGAAGGACCCAAACACTGAGCCCAGAGCACTGTGAGACCCTGAGCAAGCCAATTTCCTCCCCTATAAAGTGGGCACAATAATAGCACCTCCCTCATAAGACTGTTATGAAGATTAAATACGTGAATATTTGTGTGCTTAGAACTGTGACTTAAAGCAAGGAGTACCAAAGTCAGGGGTCCCCAACCCCTGGGCCACGGACCAGTACCGGTCAGCGGCCTGTTAGGAGCCAGGCCGCATGGCAGGAGGTGAGCAGCAGGTCCCCATCACTCCCCATCACTCGTATCACTGTCTGAACCATTCCCACCTCCTACCCCTGTCCGAGGAAAAACTGTCTTCCATGAAACTGGTCCCTGGTGCCAAAAAGGTTGGGGACCCTGACCAAGGTGACTGTTAAATAAATTAAAATACAAAAAGCAAAAGAGTTTGGGTCTACATGGATTTCAAGCCGTCCACCTTTGTCTAAAATTCAAAACCTTTAACATGGGGCACTTGACCCTTGGTAGCAATGCCGCGTTCAGTTTTCTGAACTTAATCCTGAGAAGAAAAGTCTTCCTTATACTGCAGCTCTTTGAAAGTCTCTCATCAAGGGGGAATAAACAGCTGTCAGGAATGAACCTACCACCCATCTGCTTGCAGTAGCCTGGCCTGTGCTAATGGTCCGTCCTTCCTCACGAGACCATCAGCCCCCGAGAGCACAACCCCATCTGTCCCGCTCACCCCTCCGACCCCAGGGTCTAGCACAGCCCTGGTTCACAGCAGACACTCAGGATTTGTTGGGTGAAGGACTGCTGTACGGGGTGCTCAGTTTCTGTTCTCCAATCTGTTCTGTCTTCTCCTCTCTCTCTGCTCCCATTAATTCCCGGCTCTTGGCCGCCTTTGCTACGTTTTACTGCTTCACTGCAATGAGAGTCCAGCTCAGGAGGAAACAGCTGAGGAGACGTCCTTTTGGCACCAGCCCGGGCCTCCGTGCAGAAGGCACCCTGGCGTAAGAATATCAGAAAGGCTGCTCCAGTTTCTAGGCCACATCTAACCAGGCCAATGACGACCTTTGAAATTTTACAGCAAGTTCCTCTCTCTCGTTTCCTATCAGCCTGTTTTTCTCCCTTCTCTCCTCCTTTCTCCTCCTTACAGACCCCCTGCGTGTCAGTTCTCAGCACCCTCCATTTGGTTTCAAATACTTTTCAGAGCAAGGCGGTGTGAAAAGTCCCTTCAGAGGTTGAAGCGTGATTTTGTTCCTCCTGGTCAATCGTTTGCCATGAAGACTCTCCAGGCATTTATCAACTCCCTGAACCCTGCACACATCGGGCTCTAATGAATCAGGTCTCACAGCAGGTGCTCAGAGGCTGTCAGCCTGTGCGGAGGGGGCTCCTGTCCTAGAGGTACTGGGTTCGAACCCCACCTCCAGACTTCTCTGAGCTCACAGGAAGCCTTGCCTTCCTCACACAATACATGCAAAAACACCTGATTTGTTTTTGTAGCAGAGGAGTGAGAAGGCAAATCACCGCTGCTTCCCCTACAAATTGGACGAAGAGAGAACAGAACGCCTTCTTCAACCATGAAGCCGAGTTTCCCTTGGGCAAAATTCTAGTAGACGTGGCTTTCCTTTTATTATACCTTCTTATATAACCATGAGAATCTTGGCTCTTGTTGCTGTGTTGGGGTTAATTAGAAAATGAGAACAGGTGGCTGGAAATAGAAAAGGAAGTGAAGAACAAAATCAGATGTTTTATGTCTTTTTTTCTCTCCAGTGATATTTCAGAAGGAAGAAGAAGCTGAAGGAAAATAAACCCAGACGGTAGGAACCGTTGTTAGACCCACGTGACGGGGGCTCATTTCGCGTCTCGCCCTGGGTCGCAGGGAGCTTTGGCTGTCAGCCTCAAACCTCCAAGTCAGAGCACAGCAAATGCACTGAGCATCTGGTCTGAGAATCAGATTCGGAGAAAAGAAGGGAGGGAGGGAGGGAGGGAGGGAGGGACGGAGGGATGAAGAAAGAGAGAAACAGTTTCTCTGAGGATGCAAATTAGCTACCCCAAAATAAAATTAAATCACATGCGTCTGATTGAAACTGTAGATAGTAAAAAAAAAAAAGCTTTCAGCAAAGCAAACTATGGAAAATAGAAATTAACTACATAAGACACATTGTAACTAGTTTAAGACTCAAGACTTCACATTTACATATTATTTAAAGTGCTGCCATTTCTGTTTTAATGAGTGAAAATAACATATTTGCATAGGTTTGCACAGAGATCACAACAGAAATGCTTTCCGAGGTGTATTACATAAATATGAGGATTAAAAGTGTTATAATAAATATTCCGATGCCATCAATAGTTGAATGTGGTATGTGCTTGCATCGTGGTATATAGCAAATAAGGCTGAAGGGATTCTTTCAAATTCTGCCGTAAGTTCCAAATTCCCATTTTGTACAGATTTCTCTTTAGAAAGACCTAAAATCAGCACGACTAGGGGCATAAAGAGCAAAAGGGTCGCCCAGTCATGGCACAAGCAGCAGAAAACAGTGAACACACAGAAAGAGGATGATCCTTCACTGAAAAGGTGAGATCGAAGTGACGGGCCCCAGGCAGGTCACTGACCCTCAGGTGGGTTGGTGGTTCCCGAAACCCGGCATCACCAGAGCCACATAGTCAGAGTCACGTCACAGGGAAGACGGTGGGGGATGGGCTCAGAAGTTTACATATTTAGTCACCACGGCAGGTAATTTTGATGCAGTTTCAGGTGTTACTTAATGCTCATCTTCAGTCTATACCCATGGAGCATGAGGAAATTCAGTGGGCAAGTGAGCATTTCACCGTTTACTTAATTAATGGGGACAACCAAACCGATAATCAAAGCCCCCAAGTGCGAGGGGCGTCTTTTCCATTTACTGAATTAGCTGAGTGCCAGATCCCACGGCACTCTGGGAAACACTAATCAGACATTCATCTTCGACAAGCTTTGACCCATTAATTTCAAAATTCTAACTGTTGCTACATCTATGCCCCTCTCTTGGTCTCCAACCAGGGTTATGGAGATTAGTATTACTTCCAGGGTTTTCCTCTTTAATTACAGTTAAATTTGTCAAAGCTCTCAGGTTCATGGACAATGTAAGAAAACTACTTTTTTTTGAGGGAAATGGAGCTGCTTCTTTAATCATTTTTGGATCATTGAGAGATGGAAATAAATCAAGGAGAAAACCCTCAACGCCTGCTTTGTTTCGAGGCCAAAGGCATTATTGACCAGAAACACTCTCAAGTTAGAAGCTCTTATCTATGGAAAAATTCCTTCTCATATACACGGTTTAAATGCTTTGTATGTTAAAGTCATGTTGTCCTCTTGGCAGCCTTCAAGCTATTTATTTCAATACTTGATTGGAGTTAATAGATATGAATTAAAATGGATTCTAAGAAGTAATAAAATTAGAAGACATACTTCCAAATCTCTGAAGCTTTAACAGGTAGAATATTTGCAAATGATAAAAAAAAATGCTGGCAGAAAATGTTATCAATATGTGTGTTCAGGCTGAGCAACATGACTCGGTATCTTTTGGATCCATCTGGTATACTTAGTGAATCACACAATATACCAGGCAGTTTATTTTAAAATCTAATAGTACAACAATTAGGCCTTTTTAGAAAACTGTGAAAAGGGTGGAGGTTGTAATTCTATCAAATGAACAGAAAAGATCATACACATTTGAATATATATCATAGGCAGATATTACACCTGTATTTGGAATATATTCTCTAACTGTGTGCAGAAAATCTAGAGCAAGATGAAAAAAAAGCATGGTTGAAAAAAAAACCCAACTCATATTTGAATTTAAAATGCACATGGAGGACTTCCCTGGTGGTGCAGTGGTTAAGAATCTGCCTGCCAATGCAGGGGACACGGGTTTGAGCCCTCATCCAGGAAGATCCCACATGCCATGGGGCAACTAAGCCCGTGCGCCACAACTTCTGAGGCTGCGCTCTAGAGCCCGCGAGCCACAACTACTGAAGCCTGCGCGCCTAGAGCCCATGCTCCGCAATGAGAGAAGCCACCGCAAAGAGAAGCCCGCGCACCGCAGCGAAGAGTAGCCCCATTCGCTGCAACTAGAGAAAGCCCCGGCACAGCAACGAAGACCCAACGCAGCCAAAAATAAATAAATAAATAAATTTATAAATAAATAAATAAATAAAATGCACATGGAAATGATGTTATGTAAAAAAACCATGTTAACCCAGGGGGAGGGAAAAATTAATCCTAGCAAGATGACAAAAAGATAACAAATATACCCTATTAGTGCCTACTCTTATTACAAAGTTCATTTTCCTACACAGGCTAGAATTCTGTGAAGTTGAGGAGCAATCAGTTCACTGCTTGTGGCTTGAGGTATGGCTAGCACAATTTAGAGGCACTGGTGGATTGCAGATATGACAATTTTGTATTTATTTTACTAAATGAGTTCTTCATTCACTCAAAAGAAAATTAACTCTGGAAAAGCAAGTGGAAAATGTGTATCTAATTTCTACTTCATTATCTCTAATCCAGTGAACTCAACTGTTTTGCATAGAGCTAAAACGGTCAAGGTCATACAATCTGGGATGAGCCAGGCGGCTCCAGTCCTTTCCATAAATAGGGATCGCAGCTCTCAACATGTAAGCTTGCTTCAGTGTATCCTCATTGGTCACAGGGGAAAAAGGTGGTTGAAGGTGAGTAGCTTAACAAAAATTTTATCACAACATTTGAAAACAACTGTAGCACCTGCCTTACAAGTAATACATAGGACATTAGTGTCATCCTTTATACATAACATTTATATCATGTAACATAAAAATGAATTGGTGCAATAATGCATTCCCAGTGACAATGCATGAGGGAAATTACCATATCACTGGTCTTTATGAATGATATTAAAAGTTGGGAGTAAAAACCATTACCTTTTATTCCATTATGTCTAAAAACAAAATGTATAAGTAACGTTGTCCTCAATGATTTGAATTAATTTCCACCTTTCCAGCCCATTAACTGAATATTTCTCAACTCATTATTTCAGTTCCTGCTGTAGACAGCTGGCGTCTCTCTTATGTGTACTCTAGTCTACCAGCCAGATAGGCTGCAGAGCATGAAAACTCACTGAGGAAATATGGATCAGTGCCAGTCCCCATGAAAAAGGAAAGATGAACCCAGCAAAACATTCTATTGAAATGTTTCAACGTCTGTCTGCTGCTTATCAAGGGGAGATGTCATCTACGACTTTAACTGGTGCCTAAGAAAAGCAAATAAAATGGTCCATCAGCTACTGGCTCCATCCCATGCTCACCTGGTAACTGGAGAGTGGCGAGGTCTGCAGGGCACATACCTGCCAACACCCCAAGGGTGGTATGAGTGAAGGGCAAGAAATAACAGCAGTAACAACAAAGCACTTCACTTCCTGTGCGCTGTCTGCTCTCTGTAATTATAGTATGACCTTTAACCCCTCAGAGCAGCAGGAACACAGGGACACTCTGGGGTCACGCCCAGTTTTCAGATAAAGTAGAGATGAGAGTTTTCCAAGATGGGATGCTAAGGGTTCTATCTGGGCACTTGTTCTGTCTTCAATCCCTGTCCTTAAATCAGGTACCAGGGAGCTTCACCCACACATCCAACGTGGCCTAAGTGGAATCCTCAGCGGATAAACTAAGAACATCTATAAACTTATCTCTTGGAGTACAAGAAAAGTGCAATACGGTGTGAGCAGACATAGGCTGCATGTCTCACCTCACCTCTTTCTAAGGCTGGCACTGCTAACCCTCCTGTCACTTGTTAAAAGTGAGCTTGGCTACATCCCCAGTCTCCAACCAGTGCTCCAGACAGCCTTTGCCAGTTGATTCTTAGAGAAAGCAGTTTGCATTTCCTACATGGCAGAACCCACACTGGTCTTTTTTTTTTTTTTTGGCCACATTGGGTCTTCCTTGCTACATGCAGGCTTTCTGTAGTTGCAGCGAGCAGGGGCTACTCTTCGTTGCAGTGCGTGGGGTTCTCATTGCGGTGGCTTCACTTGTTGCTGGAGCACGGGCTCTAGGCGCCCGGGGTTCAGTAGTTGCGGCACGTGGGCTCAGTAGTTGTGACTTGCAGGCTCAGTAGCTGTGGCGCACAGGCTTAGCTGCTCTGCGGCATGTGGGATCTTCCTGGACCAGGGATAGAACCCGTGTCCCCTGCATTGGCAGGTGGATTCTTAACCACTGCACCACCATGGAAGTTCCCACAGTGGGCTTTGATAAAGGTCTGATTTGCAGCCAGTTTCACTCCTAAGTTACTAAGCAACTTGACAATTCATTTGACCTGTCTGGTTCAAGGTTCCTTTTCTAAAAATCCTCTGATATTCAGCGTTCTAAAATGTGCTATGCAATTATTGTGATAAACTATTATTTTCATAGCTTTTAAGCTTGTGATTTTTGGCAAATCAACTAGAATGTACACAGTATACAGAAGGATTATAAGCATCTATTAGTGAGAAGGTTCCCTAAACTAAATAATTACCTAAATTACCTAAAGTGCCCTAACCCCTCCTCAAAACCAAGCCCCCCTCAATTATTATATTACTGATTATTGGTAGGAATTAAAATGTTCACATCTTATAGCAATGCATTTGGGTTTTTTTGCCATTTTGCCCCAACAAAATGCTAGAGTTGTCATTTTTCTGAATTAACACATTTGGCTTTCAGGCACTAGTCAGTTGCCAACTTTTCCCTTTTTGTTTTGCTCTAGGGGGCACAAAAAAGTCTTTGCTGCGCTTTTTCTCCCTGTCTGTCCTCCCCCACAGCAGGCACAGAGGACCACCGTCCAGGGCTGCTTCAGGAAACAAGGCACCATTTTGTGTCCAAAAGCAGAAAATCTGATTCTCACCACAATATTTCCACATGCTCCATGTTATAAGAACCATATTCAAACCACATCCCCATGATAAACACACAGGAAAGACGAAAGCTGTTGATAAATACCAATTCCAGACAGAAAAGTCTGCTCAACACGGATAAAAGGAAGGTCAGAACCCGATTTCATTCTTGGATCCTTGCACAATCAACGCACAAAATGACATTTGAAATTGTTTTCTTAGAAGTTGACAGAGCATGATTTAAGGTTACAAGAATGTTAATCACAGTAAACATCTTCAGTAACTCTAAACCAGAGTTCACTAAAACATGTGAGCATGTTTCCTTTTGAATCAGTCACAGGCACTACTTTTAAGTATGTTTCTGCTCCTAAAGTCACATCTACCATAATATTTTTCACCATCTGCAAAATGTAAGGCGTGACTGGCCTAGGTGACAGTGACTAGTAATTTGCTACACTAACATACATAGATGTGCTAGTTATTAGAGAATGGTCCCCTTGTCTACCATATTAAAAAAGAGAAAAGAATTAAATGACACAGGAAGAACATCACACGTGATTTTCATTCCCGCATACTCAAATGTTTTTAAATTATATAATCATTAAGGTAGTGTGATCTTAGCACCAAAGCAGTCAGATGGATAAACGGAACAGGTTAGAAAGCCTGGTACCTGACATTTGGTAAAGAAGGCAATTCAAATGAACAGAGAAAGACAGTGAGAAAACTGGGTAAACTTTTTTTTTTAATTTTTAAATCTCTAACTCCAGATGGAGAAAAAATGGTGACTGTTTTTAAAATAAAGAACATACATTGGATGCATTAGAATAGATGTATGTGGTTGGAGAGAGAAATGGCACTGAGGATGGAGGATAAAAGGAAAAAAAGAAAATAAAAAAACAAGAGCTCTGCATGGACCAATGATGATGGTGTGCCGGAAGACAGAGAGGAAGGGAGAATCAAAAATGTAGAGCGAATATATATTGGATCTTGGGGAGAAAAAGTCCTTCTAAGAATAAAAACAAAGAAAGAAATCACAAAGAAGATTGATAAATCTTACTACGTGACAATATAATCTTCCATATGTCAAGAAAAACACAAACAATTTTCAAAAGCAATAAACTAGGAAAAATGTTGGTTATATATGTGAAAAGTGGTTGGTATCTTAATATGTAAATAGGTCTTGCAAATCGATGACAACCCCAATATAAAACAGAAGTTAATTATAACGAGCAATTTACAAAAGAAATAGTCATACTGATCCACTAAGCACAAGCATTAGCCTGTGTACTTTCCCATATATAAAAGTACAAAAAGGACTAAACCCACAAACACAGAAAGAAGAGAAAATGGAACAGAGGGCACCAATGAAGAGAGAGCTTTACAAATTTGTGGACAAAGAAAAGCATATAGGATTGAGTAGACATAGGAAATAGTCAGAAAAAGCCACATCCTAGAATATACTAGAAGAGGACTGTCAAGAAGGTGGGACTCAGTCAGCCCAAGAGAGCAGAGAGACTCTGGGATCAGAATCCACAGTATTGTGGAGCAGAAGAAGTAGGATTCAACAAATGCAGAATGTGCAAAAACAATAGCAATATGCATTCATCCTCCTTCTTCAGTCCTATCTTCATCCAGAACAAAAACATGATGGGATGTATCTCTCCCCAGGCAAAAATAAGCCAATAATAATAATAATAAAATGATGGCTGGTTTCTACCTCATGTCCACAAGATGGCTGCAATAGATCCAGGCATCACAACCTCATAAAGCAACATCCAGAGGTGGAAAGTGGACTCCTTCTTCCTTCTGACTATTTCTAAGAGCTAGGAACCTTTTACTAGATGCCTTCCTCCCTTTCCACCCCCTCTACACATGTCTCAACCAGCAAGATTTCCTTCTTATCTATTTGGTTATATGGCCACCCTGAACCAATCACTGGCAACAGGAACGGAACCATCATTATAGCCTAGACTAATCAGTGTTTACCTGAACCACATGGGTGAAAGGTAGATACCAGGACAAAATCAGGGCTCACCCAGATGAAGGAGGAGTTGCTATTGTCTAGGCGAGCATCAGTGTCTGCCACAACCATGTTGTTAACTTTGCAGAAATAGCAGGCAACGCCATCCCATCAAGAGTTTATAACAACAGACTCTGCAACAGAAGTGATGTTTTACAGGGCAGATTCTCATAAACCATTGCCAAACAGCGGTAATAATAACCATACGACAGCATTTTGAGTTTTATGACACTGCCCTGGCTCTACCTTAAATATTTTACTTTTCCCTAATCCCCACTGAAAAGTTTTCCCTACAGTCTAGTTGGCATCAGAATATGCGTCACGTTTATTTTCCCACGTGGCCTTCTTTCATACTTTCCCCCACCTGAAGTGCTGGACGCCAATCTTTGTAGTAAATTACTGCTGCCACCGCTGCTGCTGTTTCTAGCTAATCTTCACTAAGCACTTGCTATGCTCCTGGCACAGTGAGCACATTTTATGAATTACCTCCTTTATTCCTCTAACCGCCTACAGGAAGTAGTGCTGTTTCTCCTACCTGCAGGCAGAAAGACAGGACCACATGCTCTGCTCACTGCAGAGGAGACCACCATTTCTGCCCCTGTCCCCCAACCCAATCTGAACATGACTGCCCCTGAATTATGGCTATTGCCAGAATTTCTGTCGCTTTTGCTTTTCCTTAAGCCCTATTATGGAAAAGGGCAACAACGGGTGCTCTTCTGTATCACTTATATCTTGAAATGAATGAACAGTCTGCAAGCACAGTTGGGTGAAGTAAAGGGAGGAGACCGATCTGAAAACTGTTTATTCAGCGGAGCAGAAGGAAACAATAAAGAAATACGACCCACCGCATCATTCTGCCATTGCCGTAATGCAGCGTTTCTTAATAACCAAAACAGCCAAAGTAGCCACCAATGATTGAGCACCTACATGATCTACTACCCACCAAAAAGTGGATGTCATTTCGCCTGTTTTACAGATGAGGAAAGCTGCAGCTCAGAAAGGTTAAGTACCTTTCTGAAGGTAGCTCAGCCAGGAGGCTGCAGATCACAGTTCAGATCCAAGCTGCCCAGTTCCAAAACTCACGCCCATTCCTCCTCGGCACCACCCTGTCTCCATGTTTCTATACCTTATATTGTTTAAAATGCTCCTTTATCCTGAAACCTACTACCAAGTTTTTGTATCTTTGTCTTGGTGTAAACATTTTCCTTATGGTTCCTGCCTCCAAAGCTAGCCTCGCTAAGAAATGTGCCCTTTGGATGACAAGGACCATAAACAGGTGCTCTTCTCTTCACAGGAAACAATTCTTTAAAAAACAAACAAACAAACAAAAACAGTGTGGGGTAACTACGTAAGGGATCTAAAGGAGGTGTATCTCTCAGGGATCTTCAGAGAAACAGAACCAATGGGGTAGAGACAGAGCTAGAGACAGAGATTTAAAGGAACTTGCTCACGTGATCGTGAGGGCTGGCAAGTCTCAAATCTTCAGGGCAGGCCAGCAGGGAAGGGTTGATGTTGCAGGCGAGTCTCTGGAGCAGGAATTTCTTCTGCCTCCGGGAGCCTCAGTCTTTTCTCTTAAGGCCTTCCAGGGATGGGATGAGGCCCATTCATGTTTGACAGAAATCTGGGGGCCATCGCCTGGCCAAGCTGACATGTAGAATTAACTGCGGTAGGAAGGCTGGGTGAGATTTACAGCGGGGGCAGCAAATGCACGGCGCGCCGGCGCAGCCAGCGCCTCTGCCTGAGCCGCCACAGACACCCCCCGCCAGCCAGGGCCGTCCTCCCTGGCGAGGTCTGCACAGCTTAGCTCCGGGAAGCCAGGCTGGACTGGAAGACGAGATGAACCCACTGGCCTTCCCCACACCAGCACCACGACCATGGGTCACATTCCACACGCCCACCACCAACAAACTTGGCAGCTCCAGGCTCCTCTGAGGTCCCTAGAGGGTCTAACAGACAGATTTAGAAAATCCCGATAAACTAAAAGCAAGAAAACACTTTCTCTCAATTAACATATTTCTGAGCAAAAAGATACAACTTTATAATAAACGATACACATAATTTTCTAGGAAAGAAATGAGTCTTCATTAAAACATGTTTATATTAACTATCTACCATTACAGCCAATGCCCAGCCAGTATAGTTATTCTTCACCTGCAGCCCCTCAATCCCATACCGGCCTGAAGTTTTAATAACTGTAACCAATGAAATTTTACATTGGGAAAGTGTTATATCTGCCTTTGGGAGTCAGCAGACAGAGGCAGCTGAGAGTTCCTGTAGACCCTTTTTTGCCCAAGTTTCTAGAAGGACAACTCAATCAGCATGAGCTTGGCCAAGGCCAATGTAAATGTGCTCTTTCTAGGGAGAGCGCTGGTCAAGCTATGCCAACATGATGATGATCACAGAGGCGTCATTAAGAAGACAAAGTTTATCTGCAAAGAACTGGTCCAAGGTAGCAAGACTCCCATAGTCCCAAGTCAGCATCTCAGCCTATGGGAGTGGACTCGGGCTGGGGCTTGCTGGGCCCTGGGGTGGCAGGGGAAGGTTTCTGAAATGAACAAGGGCCAGGCAGAGGAAAAAGGCCTGCCACACATCCCAACCCCCTCCCGCCACCTGAAGTCCTGGACTGTGCCATGTATACCTCCTGTCCACCCACTTCATCAGGTACAATCTCCTCATACAATTATATTTGTATATAAGACTGACACACCTTCACACATTTGGCATAGTCAAAAATATTCTGATTTTTAACAAAAATACTGCCTTGTATGCATTATGTGGCAAAATATGTGGTATCAGCAGTTTTGGCAGAATTTCACCTGATCCTATCAACCACAAAATAAAGGCAAAAAAACCAACTTTGCAACTGAACACAAATACACTACAAGTTAGAGAAAAGGCCTATTCCTTTTATAATCAGGTCTATCTTTGATTCCAAGGATCTCTGGAGACAGCGTATTTATTACTTTAGTAATTATTTAGAGGTCTATTTCCATGACTGCCAGCTCTGTAAGTTTCCATTGTCTGACCTTAAACAATAAGCACTCACAACTTTGGGCTCATGACCACAGTTCTTTCACTGGATGGCTGAGCAAGTTAACCCCTGGCCTTCAATTTCCTTATGTTGAAATTAGGGGTTGGACCGGTAACTCCAGAGTTTTCTGTCTCTGCTAACCAAAGAATTTATACAGTCCCCTAATGCATTTTACATGCTCCGTAATAACAATAGCTCACGTATTTACTGCTCCATATTTGCTAAATATTTTATTTATGAACTGACTCACAAAAACTGTATCAAGTTAAGTCAAAGGTAGTGTTTTCCCAATAGGACCACAACAACATCTCTTGGTCCCCCACGTTCTTCAGAACCTTGCCATCCCTCATCAAGAGATGGAATCTATTTCCCTTCCCCTTGACCTTGTGTGAGCATTTGGGACTGCCTCAATTAACAGAATATGGTAGAAGGGATGGCTTGACTTCCAAGGATAGGCAATACCGCGTCCACCTGGCTTTTTCTCCCTTAGGGTGCGTACTGTGGAACCCAGCCACCATGCTGTAAGGAGACCCAGGCCACGTGGGGAGGCCACGTAGAGGTGTTCCAACCAACAGAATCCAGCTAGGATCTCAGCTGACAGCCAGCATCAACCATCAGTCGTGGAAGAGAACATGGCCTCAGATATTCGTCATCCCAGCTGATGCCAATGGAGCAGAGACAAGCTATTTCTGCCTTCCCCAAAGTGAAGATTCGTGACCCAAATGACTAGTGTCCTTTTGTTAAGCCACTGAGTTTTGTGGTGGTTTGTGATGCAGTTAATAGATAACTAGAATAAGGCTGGTAGTATTTTATCCTCATTTTACACATGAGGAAACAAGCAAAAAAAAAAGACTATGTAAGTTGCCCAATATCATACAGCTTGTAAGCAGAATTTGAACCCAGGCAGGTTGACTCCACAGACTGGGCTCTTAGTATGCTATATATCTGCTTAATAAGTAATTGGTGACAGAATGATGAGTCCCTGATTCACAGCCCTACTTATTCCTTGTGATATTTCACTGACCAAATTATTTAATATATTTTACATAATTTTATACAATTATATGTATTTTCCCCCAAGAAATCATGTTACCAAAGGCTAAGATGATCCATAACAACATTTTAGGGAAGAAGAAAAAGAAATCAATACCCTATATCAGAAAGAGCTTTTCTTGGTCTCTTCTATTTGTACTTCCCAAGAATATAAGAAATAGAATTTTTACTGCCGGGAGAAGCAATTTCTCAAGTGCCTGACTCAATTCATTTATACCAAATCTATAAAACTCCCTCTTTCATATTAAGACTGTGAAGATCAGGTTCCTGCCAATGAAGAAAAGAGTTACAATGGAAGAAAACAGGGGTGAGATCTAGATAACACACTGTTTGTTTGAAAGTTTACAGCATAATCAGATATTTTGAAGAAGGACAAATGATTTGGTGAAAAGTCTTATTTAAACATTGTCTGAGTTCTAATGCATGAGAAATGTTTCATTTCACAACTGGTTAAAAATTATTTAATCATTCAAATCCTATAATTTGATATTGTAATATGCAAAATAAAGAGCCTAACAGAACCATCCTAATTACTACTAACCATGAAAATGCTCAGATCCTCTTCCAGGAGAGAACTTGCTTTGACTGACCATACGCTGCTGCATAATACATGTGAATTTCCCTGGGATTCACCGCATATAATTGCTGAAAGCCTTTTGTGAAATTACACACAAAAAAATTTTAAATATCACATCATGGGGCATAGTAGGTGTTTTTTGGTGTGTGTCGTATTTCATTGTGTAGCTTTCTCATCTTCTGTATATTTTTTGTTTTCCAAATCATTGGTTCAAGAAACTGACATTTTCCCCACATCCAAAAAGAAGAACAGCCATCAGTGACATAAAAGCACATCTAAAAGCAGCTGGTGGGCTTCCCTGGTGGTGCAGTGGTTGAGAGTCCGCCTGCCGATGCAGGGGACACGGGTTCGTGCCCTGGTCCGGGAAGATCCCACATGCCGCGGAGCGGCTGGGCCCGTGAGCCATGGCCGCTGAGCCTGCGCTCCGCAACGGGAGAGGCCACAGCAGTGAGAGGCCCGCATACCCTCCCCCCCCCCAAAAAAAAGCAGCTCACAACTCGACTGTGAGCCAAAACAGAAATGAGGGGCTAACTTTGCTTATATTCTAACTGGAATAAAATCGTGTCCTTTCCTTTGACAGAGAAAACAGAGTCAAGACACCGAGCAGTTGTTTTTCTAGTCTCTGTGCCTAAGCATGATGACAAGCCCCCTGAGGGCAGGGGTCACGTCTGTTTCACTCGCGCCCAGGTCTGGCACAGAGTGTTTGCCTCATAAATAAATTAACATGAATCAAGCTCTGGGAATTCAGAGGGAAGCTTCAAAGAACCTTCCTGAACGCTGGGAGCACAGAGCTGTCATTAGGCCCTGGGCCACACGGATGGCGGTCAGCGGCAGCAGCAGCAAGTGCCGCGAGCGCCTGTCCAGCCTGGCCCTTCTCTGCCCTCATCCCCGCCCCTGCCATCTGCTGTGCATGGTTACGGACCTAGAAATGGGATACCAGGCAGAAAAAGGGGGTGGGGGGATTGATTCTGGGCTGTCTGGGATCTTTGCTCGCCCACCCCCAGCACACTTCCTGCCACCTGAAGACAACAATCCGAGAAAGATGCTCTGAGCTCTTACCCTACAGCTTCCCCCCTGCCCCGGACCCCTCTCCACCCCAGGGTTCGTTCTGCACCTGCTCTCTGCCCCCTGCCCTACGTTCTCTGGCTTTTCTCCCACGAACATTTTTTTTCAACTTTCAGATGTGCAGAAAAGTTGCAATAGCGCTGTGGACTCTGGTATTGGAGACAATCCAGCCTGGCTAGGAACAACCCCGGGAACCATCGCACAAGAAGGGCCAAGCCTCTCAATGTCCTACCCTGTGGGAGAGGCGGTGCCCAGGAGGGTTCCCTTTCAAGGGGTCACTGCCTACAGGGACCCTGAGGGCCATGTACCACGTCCAGGCGTGGTCAAGGTCCACCTTGGAGAACCTGTCTCTCCATCAGCAAATTGACAGCAAAGAGCAGTAAGCACAACTGCCCACTGAGACGAAGCACTGAGGGGCCCGACTACTGCAGCGTAAACAGTCCCTCCCCGCAAGGAGCAGAAGGCAGTGGTCTCTGGGGGAGTGACCGTGACATTGAGGAACATGGAGCAGAGCCCACCAGGGGAAAAATTCTACAGACAACGAGAGAACCGGCCCTGTGTGCAGGCCTCTGATGCTCTTCAGAGGCAGAATAGCAACCTTTGCAGCAGTGCCTATGCTGGGGAGGCAGGCATCAGTACCGTACGACGTTTAGCTGCATCCCTAGCCTCTCGACCAGATTCTAGTAGCCAGGGCCGGCTTCATGGGCATGGGACCGGTGCAGGCACATGAAGCCCCACATCTGGAAGCCTCCTGCGCTTGATTCAATGCTCTGCTGTCACCACCTTGAAATTCTTAATGGTCTTATCTTTGAACTTGAGTTTTGGGATGATGGAACAGAGAGATATCCATGCAGTATGTCATTCCCTGCCACCCCATACGCATATAAATATAGCTTTAGTGATGCCTCATGAGCACAGAATTCCAGCGGATCATGATGTGTGTGAGTCCAGTGAGGCTCAAAGCCTCCATGCGAGTATGAGGTAAGTGTGTTATGTCTACAACTGGGGGAGGGGTCGGGGGTGGCGACACTTGCTGTTAGAGCCACAGCTTGCTTAGAACACGGGAAGAAGGCTATAGCAGTCTAGGAAACATGCACGACCAATGGACCCCATTATATTCTTTCTTGTTCTTACTGCTCCCCTGTATTAGCCAACAACCTAAGCTGAAAACAGTGACATAGAAGGAAAGGGAAAGATGGGGTGATCCTTAGTTCCTTTTTTTCAGTCCTTCCTGAGTCATCAGTGAGCCTAAGGTCACATGTTGGTAGAACATGTGCGTTCAGGAAGTGAAATAAAGACAGTTCAGTACGTTTTGTGCAGCGTTTCCACTGTTCTGGTCAGAAGTATATATGCATGTTCAAGCTACAAAATTCAAACTGTGTAATTTCATTACAAATAATCATTTTGAACAATAAATATATATAATCACCTCTTGTAGTAGTATTACCAAAAAACTCAGGCAATTCAAGCCCAGGGTCACCAAAACCAGGTGGGACACTTAGCATATTAAATAGCATTAAATATTTATTTTCAGACTCATGCATTATATGTAATACTCTATAAAAATAAACATACTCTTCCTATTTTATGATATGTAAATTGATTCTAAGTTAAATTACATAACAAAAATATGTCTTAAGCCTAAGGGAAAACTGATTTGACGATATACTTATCTTGATTCTTTTCTTCTGTGTTTGAAATCTGCAGTGTTATGCCCTTCTGAAATGTGGAACCGAGAAAACTGTCCCTATTTCTCCATTTGACCCACACTACTGTAGGAACACCAAAAGCTACTTAGAACATCACTGTAGAGCATATAGAATTGCCACTGCCGGGTGGAATTCCTGGTATATTCCAGGGGTTCTGCCTTATTCCTTCTTCAACTGTGACACCACGCCCATCTAAGAGTCATGCCTGCAGGCAAACCACCGGGCAAGAAGGTTATATCCCATGGTCTCAGTGCAAGTCCCTGGTTGAAATCCCTCTAGGACTGTATGCTCCTGCATTGGAGGACTGGGCTACCTTGGCTTTGACCCCTAGCCTTACCAAGGTGGCACTCATCTGCCTAGACCCTCCTGCTAATTGTCATGATAATCCTGCTTGTCTACCTGCCATGGTCATTGAGTGACTGTCATCTCCTCACGAACAAGTGGGACAAGACCACTCCCAGTATCTAAAGAGTGACAATCCTACAGCCCTGCTAATAACCAGAAGAGGTATCTTCCTTCAACCAGAGCAGGGCCTGGCTGGAAAGACCCCATGTGGGCAGAAGAGTTAGAAACTTCTCTCGCTTTTTACTCTAATGGGATGACTATGAGGTGAAAACAAAGATGACCACTGGTTCATTCGTTCATGCATTTATCCGGCATGTACCAAGTGCTTGTACGTGCCCCGTTCTGAGAAGAGAAGACACAGCAGGGATAGGAGTGAAGAACCAGGCGAGCTGCCTGCCTGGTGCGCTTGCCCTTTGAAGTGAGATCAGTGGTTCTCAGCCCAAATGCAGTCAACCACCTGGACGGCCTTTAATGAACACTTACACTTACGGCACACCACTAGAGATTTTTATTTTACGAGCCTGGGTTGGACCCAGAGCACTGATAGATTTTAAAAGCTTCCAGTGTGTAGCCAGCATTGAGAATCCCTGAGCTACAGCACAGATAGTTACAGGTGGGCTGGAACCCCACTGGGACCAAGAAGTAAAATACCTGTGATCACATCAAAATCCCAACCCTTTTAATGTACTGTATGCTGATTTCCTTTGGGGTTTCCCTTGATGTTTAATAAAAGTCCCCCTGGCTCTGCTTGGAGAAGCAGAAAAAGACCCATCTACCCAGGCTGGAGGCAACTCTTCAAGGGGAACACAGCACATCTTAGTCCTGTCCTGGTGGTGGCAGTGGTTAAAGGGAGATGACCTCAAGCAGAGTCAGGCCCAGATCAAACACATCTGTTCACCTTAGAGAGTTTCCTTTTAGGTCTTTAATATATTTCTGCCTTGAGGACATCTTTACTGTCATTTAGAGGTTATAAAGACCATTTCTTTAAAAGGTACATTCATGTGCCTAAAAGCAAAGACAAAGGGGGCTCTGCTTCTCCCTTGGTGGTCCCTGTCTCCCCAGCCCACACTCCAGCACTCACACACGCAGGGTCCTCACGCACGGTGCAGTGGCACTAAGGGATGGTCGATAGAAGAGGGTTTCTCTGGAGTAAGGCTTTCCTATTCCCCAGGGCAGGCTTCCCAGGAGGAATCAGACCCAGGGAACGACAGTCTCTCCCTCCCCAGCAGAATCGACCCACCCCTCCTCTTCATGCCCCTTTACTCTCTGCCCTTCAATCACAGAATTCTAACCCTTTAGTGTACTTCTGGATATCAAAGTCCCAGTGTCCACGCCCAGCAGAGTGTCTGGCTCAGAGAAGATAGGCAGTGAATGAATAAATAGATGAAATTATCTAAAGTGTGTGTCCCCCACCTCCACCCACCTATCCATGGCCTTCCCTGACATCCCCAGCTCCATCCTCACCAAGGACACTATTGCTCTTTCCCCAGGTCAGGTTGCAAGTGGCTCTAAGGGCTCTGCTCTGCTCCAAGGAATCGGAGGAGGAGTGATCACACCTACTCTTCTTCCTGAGTCCCATTCTGATGGCTAAGAGCTCCACCCTACTAGCAATGCCCCAAAGGCACAAGAAAGAATGGCAAGATAAGGGAAACTTTAAATGTTGTCCTTCTTGACCTAAGTTATTTTTAGAGCAAAACAACTATCATGTATGGATTTGTACAGCATGGCCTGATTGGTGGTGAAGTAATTTATTCTGAAGCATGAGTCAGATCGCCATTAAGGCTACAGGGAACTTCATTCCAAATTCCCTGGCTAGGGGTGATCAAAATCTCATCTACGGTACTGCAATAAAGATAGAATTTCACTTTTTATTCCTGCAAAAATGTAAAATTTAAATGGAAAGGCAAAAAAAAGCAAAAAAAAAAAAACCAACACACACACACACACACAGAATGTTAGAAATAAATTCCATGGAAAAAAAATGAACAACTTCTGTCAGACAACACAGATGTGCATTCTATGGAGGCCTCCTGTCTAAATACCAAAAAGACCCATTATATGTGGTTTATGAGATGTGTTCAGAACACAGACTTTACGTTCGTAATCTGAAAATATTTCTTGAGTACCATAAGCTCTATTTCTCTCATTTGGAAAAAAACAAACAAAAAAACCACGATATTTTAAAGGGAAAGAAGGCATTTCATTTTTGTCTACTAATTTCAGCAAATAGATCCTCTGTGACTATTTGGAACATGAAATAGCATTTTAGCCACAAATTAAAGAAAGGCAGTTTCTTTGTGCCTTGCTTTAAAAAATAATGCATGTGACACACCCAGCACATAGTAGGTCTTCTACAAATGTAGCTCCCTTGCCTCTTCTTGCATTCATCTTCTCTGCCCAATAAACATCTGTGCTGAGAACTAAGATGCTAAACCTCTAAGATGCTGGGGAGGACTATTTAGAAAATATTTTGGAAAGAGGGGCAGGAAGCACATCACTTACCCAAAGTCACACAGCAAGTCAGGGAAACTTTTGAAGAAAAATTCCAACCTCTCTGGTAATCTCTGGATCATGACTGTGAGGTTGTCTCAACAAAGTTAATGGCTTTCTTCCCAATGAGATTTATGTAGGACCAAAGATAATGTTCAAAGAATAATATCTAAGAGTGTGTGTGGCCATGACATACGATCACGAAATGGGAACTTAAGGCTCCAGGAAAAAAAAAAAAGGTCATAGAGAATGTGAAACAATATCTCAAATCCCAAAATACTAATTTACCCTAACTACGTAGTTAAATATTAAAAATATACTGCATTATACCTTTACCAGAAAATCATCATTCAGCTTTTAAATTTAGAGAAGATCAGAATGATTCAGATCAGCAAGACCGCCATCTGCTTTCAAGCACGCAGCTGCAAGCCTTTAAACAGCAACTTTCCGTGATTCATAACTTATTCATCCCAGGATGCACTCCGACACCTGCTTTATCATCATTTCACCTTGTCAGAGCATTTTACTTTAAAGTTTTGTAACCTCTACCCAGGTGACACAGTGAACCAGTAAGCCAGTCTTCTTCTATGGAAAGAATCAACTGTATAGTTCCCTAAGACTGATGGTCCAATCTTGAAATCATATACATGCATATATATATATATATATATATATATAAAAAAAATACACATTCTTAGTCATTGCCTTTTAAAACAATAATGTCAGTAGTTGCTACCATTTAGCACCCCGTAGTCCAGGCACTTCATCTTTATCATCACCACCCTGGAAAACAGATATTCTGATCTTCATTTAACAAATGAGCAAATCAGCAAGATGGGATGACTTAGCCAATGCCACAGTGTGGACATGGCAGAGGTGAGCTATTTGCACCCAGGCCTATCTGTCCCCAAACCCAAGCTTCTGCAGCAACCAACTATGCCTCATATTTGAATTGCCATCAAATAACTGAAATATTCTCATCAGTTGTATAGAGGAGGAGAGACTATACTTAACCCAATACCATTTATTCTCGACCCAAGAAATGTCTTGCATGTGGCACTTAGTTAATATAAATGCTTTAGAAATTATAAAGCACTGTGTAAATCTGTTAGAGCTTTTTATTTTCCCTTCTATTTTGGCAGTTCTGGCTGTCCACTGTTTCACCCTCCATCACTGGCAGCGGCCAGGAGAAGATGAAGAATCCAGGAAGTGTGAAAGGACAGAGCCCATTTGAAGGTGGTTGAGAGAGTAACTCGTGTCCTCTAACTTGGAAGAAGAGATGCTCAATATACAGAGATTCTCCCCAAAGGAGACCAGTTTTACCTCTTTTTCTTTGTCTCTAATTCTAGCGTGCAAATTGTCTGCTGCTTGCTATGTATTTAAAACTACGTTGTGTATAGAAAATAAGTGCACCCAATGTCAAATCTTGGTTCTGAAACATTAAATTGATCAGGCATTCTGAACCTTTCTTCTATCATCTATAAAAATGGGAACAATGACAACTCTGGTCTACGTCTTTTTTTAAAATGATATGTAGAAGACAGCTGAATGGCATGAAAAGATAATGGTACGTCCTGTAAACAATCATGTCCAAAAATAACAGCCATGTCAGGATAATCTTTTTGTTTAAGAAAGTGAAAGATGTAATTATAGAGACAAAGTCTGAGAAGTTGTATATAAAAAATTAACAGTTGTTGCTGCTGGATAATATTGTGATTTTTATTTTCTTCTTGATTATCTATGCTTATTAAAATTTCTAGAACTATAACAACAAAAATTTTCAAATGATGAAATATTGTTTAACTTTAAATGATAATGGGGAATTAGAAAATGCAGTAATGGGCTTCCCTGGTGGCGCAGTGGTTGAGAATCTCCCTGCCAATGCAGGGGACACGGGTTCGAGCCCTGGTCTGGGAAGATCCCACATGCCGCGGAGCAACTGGGCCCGTGAGCCATGGCCGCTGAGCCTGCGCGTCCGGAGCCTGTGCTCCGCAACAAGAGAGGCCGCAACAGTGAGAGGCCCGCGCACCGCAATGAAGAGTGGCCCCCACTTGCCACAACTAGAGAAAGCCCTCGCACAGAAACGAAGACCCAACACAGCCATAAATAAATAAATAAATAAATTTTTTAAAAAAGAAAACGCAGTAATTATAGAAGAAAGACATCTAGGCAGTCAGTAGCTAACTTACCACCTTTAAAACTCTGCATTTGATTAAAAAGAAGACCCAACAATATGCTATCTACAAGAAACCTACACTGAATATAATGATAAAGATATTAAATGTAAAGGGATGGAAAACGATACACAGTCAATTCTCATTTAGAGTAGTTATATTATAAAGTCACTGGAAACAGTGAATTAGCAAATATGGAACCACTGCTCCCAAGGGAAACACAAGGGTTAGGTTCCTGCAAGCCTCTGGTCACAACATTTTTGCCAACCGATCAATACAAAACTTTGTTGTATGTATGTTTCAGTTTAAAGACATCTTATTTATTTGTTTGTTCATTTGTTTGTTTTATTTTTTGGCCGCGCCATGCAGGGTGTGGGATCTTAGTTCCCCGATCAGGGATCAAACCCATGCCCCCTGCAGTGGAAGCGCAGAGTCTTAACCACTGGACTGCCAGGGAAGTCCTAAAGACACCTTATTTAATACATGATGCTGATTTCTTAACATCGACCTCACAGCCAACAGCACTATAACTGATGCCTGAATGGAGCTTATCTAACAATCTCCTCCTCCATATGGCACATCACAACTTTCCTGTACTTAGGACATTAGACGACACCTCAGCACCACACCTGAAGGCCACATTAAACAATGAAATCACCAAGAAAAACACAAATGTGTAAAAAACTAAACAGACCACAAAAAGCACATTTGTTTACAGTATGAGAGCTGAAACAAAAAGGTAAAACATTGCCTTGTTCAACCTCAGCTGGGAACATGTATATCAAGCAACTCAAATTTTTTGCCATTCTATACATGTGCTTGAATGACAGAGAAAGCACTGCAAATATTGATTCCCATTGATCTATTTTACTAATAAATTTTAGTGAGTAGGAAAACTTACGAACATGGAATCCATGAATGATGAGAATCAACTGTACTGTGCAAACACTGCTCAAAGGAAAGGTGATATGACTAGGTTATTATCAGCCAAAATAGACTTCAGAGCAAGAAAAATTACCAGAGATAAAGATACAACAATCTTAAATGTATATGCACCTAATAAAAGAGCAGCAAAATCATGAAGAAAAGGTGATAAACCAAAGGGGAAATGAAAAAATCGAGTTTTTGCTAGAGGCTTCAGCACTCCTCTCCTAGTAATCAATAGACCAAGTAGACTGAATATCAGCTAGAATATAGAAGAATGAACAACATCATCAACCAACTGTAACAAAATGACATTTATAAAGCACTTCACCTGAAAAGAGCAGATACACATTCTTTGCAAGGGCACGTGAGCCATTCACCAAGATAGACCATACTCTGTCTCAAAAACAAACCTTACCTAATTTAAAACAACTGAAACCATAGAAAGCTTATTTTTCTGACCGTAATGAAATTAAACTGGAAATGAATAACAGAAAGATATGTAGGGAATCTTCAAATAATTGGAAACTAAACAACACACTTCTAAGTAATTCATGGGACAAAGAGGAGGTATCGAGGAAAATTAGAAAATATTTTGAACTGAATGAAAATACAACATTAAAATTTATAAGATATTCTAAAGCAATGCTTAGATGGTAATCTATAGCATTAGATGCTTATATTAGGGGAAAAAAAAAAAGAAAGAAAAATCCCAAATAAACAATGTGTCATCTTAAATCTGGAAAAAGAGAGGCAAAGTTAAAGCAAGTAGAAAGAAATGAATGATAAAGAGCAGAAACCAATGACACTGAAAATAGGAAAAACAATAAGGAAAATTCATGAAACAAAAAGATGTTTCTTTGAAAAGATTTTTAAAAATTAACAAACAAAGCTGTAGCCAAAATGTCAAACAAAAATAAAAACATAAATTTCCAGTATCAGGAACAAAAGGGAGCGATCACTACAGACCCCACATAGATTAAGCAGATAATAAGAGAATATTACAAAGAAATTTATTCATATAAATTCAACAAATTAAATGAAATGGACTAATTCCTTTATTTTTTTAATAGATCTTTATTGGCGTATATAATTGCTTCACAATACCATGTTAGTTTCTGTTGCACAAAGCGAATCAGCCATATGCATACACATGTCCCCATATCCCCTCCCTCTTGAGCCTCCCTGCCACCCTCCCTACCCCACCCCTCTAGGTCATGGCAAAGCACCGAGCTGATCTCCCTGTGCTATGCTGCTGCTTCCCACCAGCCAACTATTTTACATTCAGCAGTGTATATATGTCGATGCTACTCTCACTTCACCCCAGCTTCGCCCTCCCACCGCATGTCATCAAGGCCATTCTCTATGTCTACCTCTTTATTCCTGCCCTGCAACTAGGTTCATCAGTACCATTTATTTTTTTTTTTAGATTCCATATATATGCATTAGCATACGGTATTTGTTTTTCTCTTTCTGACTTACTTCACTCTGTATGACAGACTCTAGGTCCATCCACCTCACTACAAATAACTCAATTTTGTTTCTTTTTATGGCTGAGTAATATTCCATTTTATGTATGTTCCATATCTTCTTTATCCATTCACCTGTCGATGGACTTTTAGGTTGCTTCCATGTCCTGGCTATTGCAAACAGTGCTGCAATGAACACTGTGGTGCATGTCTCTTTTTGAATTATGGTTTTCTCAGGGTATATGCCCATTAGTGGGACTGTTGGGTCATATGGTAGTTCTACTTTTAGTTTTTTAAGGAACCTCCATACTGTTTTCCATAGTGGTCGTATCAATTTACATTCCCACCAACAGTGTAGGAGAGTTCCCTATTCACCACACCCTTACCAGCAATTATTGTTTGTAGACTTTTTGATGATGGCCATTCTGACTGGTGTGAGGTGATACCTCATTGTAGTTTTGATTTGCATTTCTCTAATAATTAGTGATGTTGAGCATTGTTTCACATGCCTCTTGGCAATCTGTATGTCTTCCTTTGTGAAATGTCTATTTAGGTCTTCCTCCCATTTTTTAACTGGATTTTTTTTTTTGATATTGATCTGCATGAGCTGCTTGTATATTAATCCTTTGTCTGTTGTTTCATTTGCAAATATTTTCTCCCATTCTGAGGGCTGTCTTTTTGTCTTGTTCATGGTTTCCTTTGCTGTGCAAAAGCTTTTAAGTTTAATTAAGTCCCATTTGTTTATTTTTGTTTTTATGAAATGGACTAATTCTGTTAAAAACTACCAAAACTCAGCCAAGATAAACAGAATGGTCCTATATCTATTTAAGAAATTTAATTCATGGTTAAAGAGCTCCCTACAAAGAAAACTCTAGGCCCAGATGGTTTCACTGATGAAATCTACCAAACATTTAAAGAAGAAATTATACTACACCATCTCTTCCAGAAAACTGCAGAGGAGAGACCATTTCGCATATCATTTATGAGGACAGCATTATACTGATACCAAAACCACACAAAAATAGTGCATGAAAAGCAAACTGTAAACCAACATTCCTCAAGAACATTGACAAGAAATCCTCAACAAAATATTAATGAACTGAATAATATATCATGACCAAGTGAGTTTTATCTCAGGAATGTAAGGCTGGTTCACTATTTGAAAATCAATGTAATCCACCATATTAACAGTCTAAAAAAGAAAATCCACTTGGTCATATCATCACAAGCAGAAAAAAACACTTAACAACGTTCAACATCTATTGATGATTAAAAACTTGCAGCAAACTAGGAATAGAAAGGAACTTCCTCAATCTAAAAGAGTAGCCACAGAAAATCCTACAGCTAACATCATACTTACTGGTAAAAGACTGCATGCTTTCCTCTAAGATTGTAAACAAGGCAAGAATGTCCACTCTCACTACTCCTATTTAACATTGTACTAGAAGCCCTTGCCAGTGCAAAAAGGCATAAAACTGGGAGGAAAAAAAAAGGAATAAAATGGCCTCTATTTACAGGCAACATGATTGCCCACATAAAAATTCCCCCAAAATTTACAAAATAGCTCCTATACCTAATGAGAGAGGTAGGTAAAATCATAGGAAACAAAGTCAACATGCAAAAACCAATCATATCTCTAAACTGGCAATGAATGTTTAGATACTGAATTTTTTTAATGTCATTTAAATGCTCCTCCCCCAAAAGAAATACTTAGGTATAAGTCTATCAAAACATATGCAAGATCTGAAAACTACAAAATATTGATGAAAGAAATAAAAGACCTAAATAAATGAAGAGACATATCATGTTCATGGATTGGAGACTCAACATGCTTAGGATATTAATTCTCCACAAACTGATTTATAGATTTCACGAAATTCCAATCAAAATCCCAGCAGATTTTATGTAGATATAGGCAAGCTGATTCTAAAATTTATAGGGAAAAGCAAAAGAACTAACCAAAAAAATTTTGAAACAGAAGAACAAGGCCTTCTCTTGTCCTTCCACAAGGACCTTCACTACTTGACTTTAAGACTTGCTGTAAAGCTATAGTAATCAAGATGTGTTGTTAGTGGAAGGATAAGATGAATGAAACAGAACAAAGAGTCCAAAAATAGGCCCATATCAATATAGTCAAATAATTTTTTAACAAGTTACAAAGGCAATTCAACAGAGAACAGTGTCTTTCAAAAAAATGGTATTAGAACAATGGGACATTCATATGCAAAAAAAAAATTTAAACTTGACCTGTAATTCACATCATATCCAAAAATCAACTTATTATGGACTGAATATTTGTTGTCCCTCCAAAATTATCATGTTGAAGCCCCAACCTCCCATGTGATGGTATTAGGAGGTGGGGCTGTTAGGAGACAATTAGGTTTAGATGAAGGGATAAGGGTGGGCATCAAATCCCATGATTCAATCTAAATGGAAAATTATAAAACTTTTAGAAAATCTGCCTGACCTTGGGTTATGAAAAAGTTCTAAGACATCATCAAAAGTAAAATCAACAGAAGAAAAAAATCAATAAATTAGACTGCATCAAAATTTAAAACTTTTGCCCTTAAAAAAGGTAAAAGTGTTAAAAGAATGAAGTCAAGACACAAACTAGAAGGAAATATTTGTAAATCACATATTCAACAACAGATGTGTATCCAGAATATATAAAGAACTCTCAAAACTCAATTATAAGAACACAAACATCTCCCCGCAAAATGGGCAAAAGATTTGAACAGACACTTCACCGAAAGAAGATACACATTCAACAGAGACCTACTGGACTTCCCTGGTGGCGCAGTGGATAAGACTCTGCGCTCCCAATGCAGGGGGCCTGGGTTCAATCCCTGGTCAGGGAACTAGATCCCACACGCATGCCACAATTAAGAGCTCATATTCCACAACTAAGGACCCTGCCTGCCACAACTAAGACCCCTGCTGCAACCAAATAAATAAATATTTTTAAAAAACCCAAGGGCCGACTGTATAGCATAGGGAACTCTACTCAGTATTCTGCAATAATCTATATGGAAAAAGAATCTGAAAAAGAATGGAGATATATATATATGTATAACTGAATCACTTTGCTGTATACCTGAAACTAACACAACATTGTAAATCAACTATACCCCAATATAAAATAAAATTAAATTACCAAAAAAAGAAGACACACCTATGGCAAATATTGATAAAATCCTGAAAAAAATTACCAAAATCATTAGCCATTAGGAAAACGCAAAATAAAATGACAATGAATACCATTATATGCCTGTTAGAAAGACAAGGATGCAGACCAACTGGAATTCGCAAACATTGCTGATGGTAACGCAAAATGGTACAACCCTTCTGAAGAACATATACTTACTATAAGATCCAGTAGTCCCAAGCCTAGGTATTTACCCTAGATAAACGAAAACCTATGTTCATACATAACATGTACAGGAATGTTTATCACTTTATTCATAATCACCAAAAACTGAAAATAACCTAAACTTTTGGGAAAAGGGATAAACACCTGTGATTCCGTTCATACAATGGAATACTACTCAACAATTAAAAGGAATGAATTCTTGATATAGGCAACAATGTGGATGAATCTCACTGACATTATACTGAGTAGAAGAAGTCAGTCTCAAAAGGTTATATACTGTATGATCCCATTTATATGACATTCTGGAAAAAGCAAATCTGTTAGAGTAGAAAACAGATCAGTGGTCACCAGAGGTTAGGGGTAGGAGGAAAGGTTTGATTACAAAAGGGGTAGCAGGAGAAGATTTTTTGGTACAATGGAACTGTTCTGTGGTCATTATACAACTCTATGCATAAGTTATAACTCAGAGAACTGTACATCCAAAAAAAGTCAATTTAACTGTATATAAATTTTTTTAAATAATAAATTAAAAAATTTTAAAAACCCTTTATGCCAACAGAAGAGAATTTAAGTTGGCAGACTGCAAACCTTACCGTTAAGACAGTCTGCTATATAATTTATTCATTCATGGATCTCTCAAGAATTGGTAAGAGATTTATATAAAGAAAAGCTATAACACCCTTGCAATAATTATTTTCTTAAATACTTTTGATAGCTCTCTCTAGAACTATTTTTGCTAAATGTTTTTCAGACTAATCTTAGAAGTCAAGGGACTGGCTAATGGCTTATAATTATACCATTTTTATTCCCCCCTGAAATCCTTATCAGACCTTGACTAATTCATGTGCAAGAGAAGAGAGATCGCTTTGCTGACAGAACCTCTTACTTGAAGGCAATCCAAACAAAGTCAAGTATACATTAGGTCCATCTACAGAGAGGTGCATTTTAACCCCTGAAGTATATACTAATCACTGGGAGAAAGGGAGGAATTGCCCAGGGATAAGGAAGCTTCTGTCCTCACTTTCCACCTCATACTCTATTCTTTAATAGCTCTTCCTTAAGGGAGGAGGGGTTGCTCATCTGATTGTTCATAGTCTTGAATTCTTTGGGTGAAACCATGGCATTGAAAAGACACTTGAATTTGTGAGCATCTTCTTTCTCATCCTGGAATAGGCCAGGAAATATCCCGACATTCTCCTGTGTGTTTTCACTTCCAACACCAATGTCCAGTGGTCTTTCTTCTTTCTTCTGCTTTGACTTTATCCACAAATTGGTAAGAATGCCTTGATATTCCCCCACAAAACGAACAGTACCATATGGGAAGTCCAGACATTTTCTTCCAGAACTTTTTCCTTTTCTCCCTAGTGGGAGCTTTTGCTATAGTCACAGACTAAGTAACCTGGGTCAATTTAGTAGCATATGCACAGGAGCTAAAATATTTTGCCATGTTGTTTGTGTCACCCTCTTTCCTTTAGCACTGGTGGTATGCATCTAAATCTTCTCAAATTGCTCTATGAAGAAGGATTCTAACCACTGTTTGGGAGTAAGAAAGCAGGAGGAATAGATTAGATATTTAGGAAAAGCAAAGGGCCTGCCTTTGACCTTTTGCCTCAGCCATGGCCCCACCCCCACCCCAGCTTAGTTTAACCTATGTTTAGGGATATATGGTATTTACAGAGAAATTCTGTAATTTTTTATTTCTCATTTAACTGTTATTAATTTTGTGTAATTCCTTTAAAGCGAAGAAGCAATGAGTGATAGCAGCCTTCAGGTAACTGAATTCTCAAATAATTAGTAGCCTTGGCCCTTACCTTTAAGGAGTTTAACATTGGTATGCACAAAACTAAAACCCTCTTAAATTACAAAGCCTATGAATGGTATAAGAAGGGGGAAAAGTGTAGAATTGAATTGTCTACCCTATGTAAACTGAAAAACCACCCAAAGAACCTGCCCCACTTAAGCCCTGCTCCTTATAATCTGTAGATGAATTGAAACAAGAGTGCAAGACTATTTTATACTATATGATGAGAGTGAATCGTAACTAGAGTTATATAAGGTTATTTCTCCTTCATTCCATTATACTTCTGGACTTAAATTTGCTTCATGAATCTCTGTCACTTTTCACCTTGCCTTTAAGGTAAGCAAAGAGGCAGCAGAACCATTCAAAGGCAGGACAGTCTATACAGGCAAGGCCGGAACTAGGACTCAGGCTTCTTGTCTCCCTTTGCTAAAATCCAGAAAAGCTACAATGGGTTTTGAAGGGCATAGTACCCACTGACCCAATTTTATGATCAGCTCACTGTTAATCTGTTACTATATTCATCTTGAATTTTCTAACACTTTTTATTAATTTTGGAATAACCATAGCACTTGCCTCTGTTCCCTCCCTTTCTGAGTGTCAGGTTGGCTTGGAGAAAGGGATGGGGGAGTATTTCCCCTCACTTAGTACAAAACATCTGGATCCCCAGATTAAAGAGATTTAGAAGAGCAAGAGTCCTAGAAATGAGGTTGTAATGCTGAAAATCTGGCAGAATTAAAAAGCAATTCATTGTTCTGATCTTCTTTCAGAATAATATCACTACATGAGTTAGAAGACTTATGATCAGTAGATGAGAAGGTAATTGACATAATATTTTTAGCACCCTGTTCTTACTGCCCCAAAATGCTTATGACTTTTCAAGAGAAACTCAAAATTGAAGAAATGACCCAAAAAGTGTTTCCCTGTGAGTTTCAGTACATATCCTATTCAGGTCAATTTGTGCTATCTCTAACAGTTATGAAAAGATAGAACTAATACAAACTTGGGGGAAAATGGAAAAATAAAGCCCTACCCAAATGGTGGGCTCCAGAAATTCCCCACTGCTCGTTACACAATCTTCCACCTATTACCATGCTTTTAGAAAATGCCTAGTTAACATCGCCCAACAATCCTCACTGCACAACGCCAGCCCATCCCCCCCCTCGGAAGTGTAAGAACACTTCCCTTTGGCTATGTCTGACCTTGGACCAAAAAGCAGCTATCCCTGAAACTAAGATATTTTGTCTGAGGTATAAAAAAGAAAGAGAATCTGAAGTCAGAAAACTCCAGCTGAGGCTGGCAAGACAATCTGGAACCACCACCTCCCTGGGGGGTGGTAAACTAGAGATGCTACTGCTTACCTCAGAGGGCAACCTGAAGATCGAATGAGATAACGACCTGGAAATGCTTTTACGAAGTGTTAAGTAGCTTATAAATGCAACAAGGAGCTGCTATTTCCCAACGTCACAGATTCTGGGTTGCTTGAGTGTCCTTCGCTGTACAGAACACCGTCTCCCCTTGAGTTATTTGGGGTGGGCAGAAGGGCTCCTGGGCTTTCCTCTAAGGCATTTCTCTGAGTCACTGCCTGTGGTGAGTGTCAGAACGACAGAAACTCATTCCTGCCTCCTCAGCTAGCCTGCTGATTTGGGGGTGGGGGGGCTTCCTTTTCTCCAGTTTTGCTATGTGAATTTTTTGAAGGCCAGGCTCAATTCTTACCTTTTAAAAATGCATTATACCTCTCCTCCCTAGCCATCTGAGGTCAGTGGCCACAGCAAATGCAAATCAACCTTTTAAGTTAAAGAACCATAACAAAATTAAAGACTTCCAGGCCCCTCTACTCTTTTCCTTACTTTTTCTTTTTTCCCCCACAACGGTCTTCAACGATAGCAGAGCCTGTCATTTAAGAGAGGGGGAAAAAAGACTGAAGCTCTTCCCTAGAGAGAGCTTTCTACGTTAATAATGACCACGCTTTCCCCGCCACTCCCTAACTCTCCTGACCTCACCCGAAACACACGCCCATGTCCTTGCTGGGGGGCTGGGGAGGCTCACTCAAATACACACACGCGTACGCCAGTCCGCCGGTCAACCGCAGGCAAATGACTCTTCGCCAACTTGTAGCCACAGAGAGCAGCAAAGGGACTGAGTCCTTCACCGCCAGCTCCAAAAAGACACTGCAACAGCCAGCGGCGCCGCAGGAGCAGCCTCTGTACTGCAGCCTCCGGCCGCTGGAGTTTCAGATCTAATTCCTTAAGGAGTACTGCTCTTCCGCCCTTCGTCCCACTCCCTGGGCTTCACACACTTCTCTCCCCAGGAGGTCGGGAGGAACGGGGTCACTCGATCACTTCTACGGAGGGGGAAGTGGCACTGAAGAAGGTTCCCACCGAAGTAGCCCGAAACCCACTACTCTTTGCCCCACCTCTCCACCCTCCTGCTCAAGTAGGCGCCTGTGCTGCTGTGAAGGTCCCAGTTTGCAAGGTGCCTGAGTCCGACGGGATACGGCGCAGCAGGCGGCATTAGCAGCGGCGGGGCAGGACGAAGGCTGAGCTTCTTACAGGACAGATGGGGCGGGACTGGGGAGAGGGGCACTCTCCCTCCCGTCCCCCGCTCACAGGCAGTAATAACTCCAAAACGCACGGGTGGGCCGAAGAGAAAAGTCTTTTCTCTCTATCCTCTCCCGTCTCTTCCCTGCTCCCCTTCCGGACACCTGGTGAAAAAGCAAGGTGCTGGTGTACCTGGAGCGAACACCATGATTTCCTCCAGCCGCTGCGCCCCAAGGTAAGGAGAGACAGGCAGACGGACGGACAGACGGAGGGTGAGCGGCAGACCAGGTCTTGGGGTCCGGTGCAGGTGGGCGCGCGGGGCACGCGCCGGCCGCGGGTCGGGACGGTCAGCACGTCGGACAGCTCCACGGCGCGCGATCGCGGGGCCGCAGGTCCCGCCGCAGCGGCGCGCTCAGCCTCCACAATGCACTGCTCTGCCGGCGGCCACCGCGGCGGCGGGAGGAGCAGAGCTGATGCCTGCTCAGTCCGTTCCTCATTCCCGCGCCAGCTCAGCGTACACTGCTGCTTGGGGAGCAAAGCCTTTCTACCGCTTCCACAGAGAAGGACAGACGGAAGAGGAAGAGAGAAAAGGTAATTGCCCGGCTTCCCGGCAGGGGGACAGCTAATTGCTTCTAATTACCTGCTGTCTCACGCCCCCGTGGATATCGGACTGACATTTAGGATGCGTTTGCCCTTTTTTTTTTTTTTAAACATATATTAACTCAAAGAGCTTTACTCTAGAGGCTGACTCTTGAGTTCTCCGAGTTGGGCTAGCTCTGAACCGAGGGGTGGGGCCTCCAAGTTCATCGGTCCTTGAAGTCCAGGGCCGCTCTCTCGCCCCAAGTCCCAACCTTCTACTAACGTCAGAAAGGAAGCTGGAGGGAAGGACAGGCTGACGATGGAGCGCGTGAGGAAGGCGCCGCTATCAGGCCCCGCTCCCAGGCGACTCTGAAAGCTCCCAAGCTTGGAGGCTCCCAAGGTCATCACATTAGGGACAGCAGGGCTGGCCAGCGCAGAGGAAAGACCTTGGTGGGGCGGGTCTCCTCCACCAACAAACACATACCCTGTGAAAGGTAGCGCCAACAGAGTTCCCTTCAAGTGTGAGAACAGCCCTGAGACCCATCCAGAAATATCAATCCTTCCCCTGCCTTCACCCCACTGAAAACCATGCCCCGGTGTACACCCTGTTCTACTCTATAAAGATGCTGGGACGTGCCCCCAGGCTCACTTCATGCTTCAAATACGCTGCTCATTTTAAAGCATTATCTCGTTCTCCCAAGAAATGCTCATGCAGTGTGGACAGCCCACACTAGATATTGCCCAGATAGAAACAAATCCATCAGCGTTACAACCCCTGAGCTAGGGTGACTTAAGAATACTCTAGCCTCAAATCAAATTGTCAGTGGCTTTGGGTTTTAGCCTCTATTTTTGCAGCTGAATGGAGTTTTCCAAGAAAGAAGGGTGATCAGGGTCATCTCCAGTGTTTTACAGGGTTTCTTCACTTGCACCTCTCCCTGGAAAATGGAGCTTTTCTGAAAATGCAAGATTTCTTAATAATCTGGTTGGTGGCCACACGTTCTACACTCTTTTGGCAAATATTAAGCATTTTTCAAATAGCCTTATTGGCACTAGTTTTGTTCAAAGGCATCTGATACACTGCAAATGCAAATCGTTCTACAGCTCTTGAACTACAGTTTGCATGGAGGCATATGGGCAGCCTAAGCATAAAACAATCAGTACTGCTCTTAGCACCTGGCTCAACATGGGCTTGAACAGATGGGGCCTACCTCAGCAGCAACAAGATACAAGTCAGCTGATGGGCAGGATGAAGTGTGTGCATGCCAGGATGCACTCTTCCCACTTCCCTAAGTTACTCCAAAAGCCAGGGACCAATGATGCTTCACTCTGTCTTCTTTGCTTTATCACCAACAGAGGTGCGATGCACTATTTGAAAAAATTTTTCTTTTTTTCCCAAAAGATATAAATTTCCCAATTTATAAATAAGGCAATTGAGGCAGCGTGAATAGTATTTCGAGGTTTCATAAGTTTTCCCTGCAGAATCAGGAGTCAGAGGATATTCCTGGCCCCCTTACCTGTGACTTTATAGTTCCTCTTTTATTTATTTATTTACTATTTATTTATTTATTTGAATTTTATTTTAGTTATTTTTTATACAGCAGGTTCTTATTAGTTATCTATTTTATACATGTTAGTGTATACATGTCAATCCCAATCTCCCAATTCATACCACCACCACCACCACTTCCCCCCTTGGTGTCCATACGTTTGTTCTCTCCATCTGTCTCTATTTCTGCCTTGCAATCCGGTTCATCTGTACCATTTTTCTAGATTCCACATATATGCGTTAATATATGATATTTGTTTTTCTCTTTCTGACTTACTTCACTCTGCATAACAGTCTCTAGGTCCATCCACGTCTCTACAAATGACCCAATTTCGTTCCTTTTTATGGCTCAGTAATATTCCATTGCATATATGTACCACATCTTTTTTTTTTTTTTTTGCGATATGTGGGCCTCTCACTGTTGTGGCCTCTCCCATTGCGGAGCACAGGCTCCAGACGCGCAGGCTCAGCGGCCATGGCTCACGGGCCCAGCCGCTCCGTGGCATGTGGGATCCTCCCAGACCGGGGCACGAACCCATGTCCCCTGCATCGGCAGGTGGACTCCCAACCACTGCGCCACCAGGGAAGCCCCTGTACCACATCTTCTTTATCCATTCATCTGTCGATGGGCATTCAGGTTGCTTCCATGACCTGGCTATTGTAAATAGTGCTGCAACGAACACTGGGGTGCATGTGTCTTTTTGAATTATGGTTTTCTCTGGGTATATGCCCAGTAGTGGGATTGCTGGGTCGTATGGTAATTCTATTTTTACTTTTTTAAGGAACCTCCATACTGTTCTCCATAGTGGCTGTAGCAATTTACATTCCCACCAACAGTGCAAGAGGGTCCCCTTTTCTCCGCACCCTCTCCAGCATTTGTTGTTTGTAGATTTTCTGATGATGCCCATTCTAACTGGTGTGAGGTGAAACCTCATTGCAGTTTTGATTTGTATTTCTCTAATAATTAGTGATGTTGAGCAGCTTTTCATGTGCTTCTTGGCCATCGGTATGTCTTCTTTGGAGAAATGTCTATTTAGGTCTGCTGCCCATTTTTTGACTGGGTTGTTTGTTTTTTTAATATTGAGCAGCAGAGCAGTTTATATATTTTGGAGATTAATCCTTTGTCCATTGATTCCTTTGCAAATATTTTCTCCCATTCCGAGGGTTGAAATAATCTTTAAATGACTGAAAGACCTCTTTCTCTAAATACACTCAAAAGGGGGCTCTCTTTTACAACCTTAATTTTTTAATGAGTTTATTCTCCCAATGCATAAACAATTACTCATTATTAAGTTCAAGAAAAAGCAATATAGTGTAGGAAAAGGAAAAAAGGCTTGGGAATCAGTCAGATCCCAGTAGAACATTTCCAGTGTTTACCAGCTCTGTGACCTTAGGTAAGTTACTTAACTGCATTATCTGCAACAGAAGGATTAAGGTATCTTGAAGGTTTGTTGTGAGGATTAAATGTGATAATGGATTAATAGATTAATTAAAAGAGCACAGCCCCAATTAAACACATTCCAGGAAATTATTGACACCGTGGGAGTAGAGGACACCCTACAGGAATGCCAACTAAATATGTTAGATCAGTACTTCTCCAGCCTGACTGTGCACATGAATCCCATGGAGATCTTGTTAAAATGCAGATCACGATTCAGCAGGTGGGGCTGGGGCCTGACATTCTGCATTTCTCACAAGCTCCCTTGTGATGTCCACACTGTAGGTGCTGCTGGTCCATATATTTTGAGTAGCAGGGTGTTGATGTGTCAGCATTTAAAAAGAAAGAAATTACTTCTATCTCCTCCAACGTCAGAGTTCATCTTTCCAAGTGTCATAAATTTATTTATTTATTTTTGGCTACGTTGGGTCTTTGTTGCCGCATGCGGGCTTTTCTCTAGTTGTGGTGAGAGGGGGCTACTCTTCGTTGCGGTGCGCAGGCGTCTCATCGCAGCAGCTTCTCTTGTTGCGGAGCACAGGCTCTAGGTGTGCGGGCTTCAGTAGTTGTGGCACTCAGGCTCAGTAGTTGTGGCTCACGGGCTCTAGAGTGCAGGCTCAGTAGTTGTGGCACACAGGCTCTAGACTACAGGCTCAGTAGTTGTGGCACACGGGCTTAGCTGCTCTGCGGCATGTGGAATCTTCCAGGACCAGGGCTCAAAACCATGTCCCCTACATTGGCAGGCGGATTCTCAACCACTGCGCCACCAGGGAAGCCCCCAAATGTTAAATATGGAAGGAACCCGGATGGATTCCCACTGATTTCCAAGCTACACAGAGGCCAAGATGGTAGTAGAAAGAAAGAATGCCTGAAGAAGGTCCCAGAGCTCGTTTGATTAGCCTGCTATCAGGCAACAGGAAATAACACGACCCAGTAAAAACCAATGCAACAGGTTAAGGACAGTTCTCAGCCCCATCCTCAGCTCTTCTCTGTCTTTCTTCCTCCCATCATCTCTTCATTTTCTCTACCCGACACACCACCGCTACCTAGCCAGAGGACAATATACTCCCATTTCGGTGTTTTGTTTTGTTTTTTCGGTCACATGGCTTGTAGGATCTTAGTTGCCTGACCAGGGATCGAACCCGGGCCCTCGGCAGTGAGAGTGTTGAGTCTTAACCACTGGACAGCCAGGGAATTCCCTCCCATTCTAGTTTTTGCTTGTTTATATTTTAGTAAGAACAATTAATTTTATTCCCAATAAAACCAAGGCACTTTAATAAATTTTTAATTTACAGTTATTTCATTAGTAAATTTTATATTCAACAATACTATCTCTAATTTCTACTACTTAGTGGAATTGTTTTGATGGTTTACTTTCAATACCCTAAAAATGTTACTAGATTTTTTTTGTATCTTAATGTAAATGATCCATTTAATAATAGAATGCTTTCTAGGAAAATAAAAATTCCCTTCTATTCTACCACAACAGCCAGATTCTTTGATAGGTCATTTATCCAGTCTTAGCCCACAACCTCACTCTGGTTTTTTGTTGTTGCTGTATCAGTTTACATTCCCACCATTTTGTTTTCGCTGTGCCACACAGCATGTGGGATCTTAGTTCCTGAACCAGGGACCAAACCCGTGCCCCTGGCAGTGGAAGCGTGGAGCCCTAACCACTGGACCACCAGGGAAGTCCCCTGTCTCTTTTTAAACACCTCCACTCAGGGTGAGTCACTCTCTACTCAAACAATCCATTGCATTTCGAGACAGTCATCTACCAGAGAGGCTGCCCCCAATCACCACCACCATCTATCTCCTCCAGCACCCTCATTCCCAGTTAATGATGGTAACGGTGACGGGAAGCAAGAGGGTAAACAAGTTGGACGAGATGCCCAACTTTCTTGCTCTGGTGCTGAGCCTGTCACACTGGGCACTCCTACCCCTACAGACACTTGAACAAGGTGCTGGATGGACTGAAAGGCACAGGAAAAAGAAAAAAGTCATCTAATAGAACTATTTTACTTGGAGACTTGGGAGACTATTTTATACAAAAATGAACATGGAGGGGCTTCTCTGGTGGCTCAGTGGTTAAGAATCCACCTACCAATGCAGGGGACACGGGTTCGAGCCCTGGTCCGGGAAGATCCCACATGCCGCAGAGCAACTTAGCCTGTGTACCACAACTACAGAGCCTGCGCTCTAGAGCCCGTGTGTCACAACTACTGAAGCCCGCGTGCCTAGAGCCCGTGCTCCGCAACAAGAGAAGCCACTGCAATGAGAAGCCTGCGCAATGCAACGAAGAGTAGCCCCCACTCGACACAACTAAAGAAAGCCCATGTGCAGCAATGAAGACCCAACGCAGCCAAAAATAAATAAATAAATTTATTTTTTAAAAAATGAACATGGATATACTATGAAGTAGTGATTCATGTGACGTACGAACATTAAATTGGAGATGCCAAAGAAATCACCATAGGCAGATTAGGGCGGTAACTCTCAGACTTCCCCAAGTCTCTATCGATCCCCTCTAACATTTATTTATTCCACTCTGTCTTTAGAGCTTTCACAGATATAAAACTTTGAAAACCCATTCTGAAATATGCCCACTGTTTCCATGATTTGCAGTTCACCTTGGCTCTAGCCATACCCTGATTCTTTCCATCTATATTCATTTTAAATGCATTACTCAATGAACTAAAATGTTAAATAAGTTTTAGCACCTCTGAGGACAGTTGAAATGGACTGAAAAGAAGCATTTTCATTATGAAGCATTAAACCATAATTGTTCCCGAATGTCTTAGTTTGTAGGTTTCAAATGATTACAGAAATGAAGTACTGGACAAGAACTCTTTTCTTCTCCTAAGAGCTGCCAGAAGTCGCTGAATTGGATCTAAGGAGAAGCATAGATGTGAATTAAGCAGAAATTTTTAAAGGAATAAGAGAATGTGGTATAGAGGGGTGGGAAAATAGAAAACCTGAAGGGGGAAGAAGACACTGAAAGAGCAATCATTGTGCTATCCAAACTGTAAACCCTTAAAGAGAGTGCAGTAAAAATATACAGAGAGAGCAAATGACATAAATTGGGGAAAAAAATGAAGACAGAATATGGAATAGAGAAAGGGAGAATAAAAATAATCACTGTACCACATTAAGAAAAGAAATGGGAAATGTTAAAGAATTTTGCAGGCTTAAAGAATACAGGACAGTGTCTCTGTAGGTTTGCATTTTATGAAGCAGTTTATAAGTCCTGCGAGATTCTTTAAAAGGGACTATGAAATAGCCATATTTTCTGAAAGAAAACATCAGCAAAACCTCCCAAAGTACATTAAAACAGTTAAAATTTTGTACAATGTTTATGCAAAATAAATATTTTCCTGAAAAAAAAATCTAACATTGAAGATTTTATTTCCCTACCAAAGAGCTTTGTATCCGTGGTTCATCTCTGTGCAAAAAGTTCTCCCAAATTACCAAATAAAACTTGATTCTACCTGATGACAGGAGAGAGAATCAGTTGAGAACAATATTCAAATTAAAACCAACTTGGTCAGTTTTTAAAGAGAAGCATAAAGCATTCAACTCATCTTCAAAATTGTGAATAGACACTATAAAACTCTACTCAAATTCTGAATGCATAGTTCTGTCTATTTATACATAGGTTCCACGCTAAGTCAATTTCAGAAGGGAATAATCAGTGAGAAAAAAAAACTAGAAATAGAAGAGGTGAAGAGAGAAGTAAAAAGAGATAAGAAGGGAATATGGGAAGGGAAAGAAAAGAGGCAAGAAATAAATGGAGCCCTTCTGGGAAGAGCAAATATAAAGGGAAAAAGATACAAAAGACAGAAAAAGTTGGCATATTCAGAGACTCAAAACAGATTTTTTTTTTAAACAAAAGGAGAAAGAAAAAGGGAATGACAAGCTTGTTTTGTGTGTGTGTGTGTGTGTGTGTGTGTGTGTGTGTGTGTGTGTGTGAAGAGAGCCTCAATACAGTCCGAATTGAGAAACTGGGTGCTCTTCTCATATCCTGCTCACTTGGTCTCTATGTTTGGGAATAAATGTAATCATTACCTTTGGAAATACTTATTAATTTTTTAAACAACTGTTCAAAGCTCTTCATCTCTATTCAAAGGCTTAATTCAGAATTAGGAGAGTCACAGTATACTACACAGGGATTTCGGTATCAGAGAAGAATTATTTCTTTAGACCACAGTAGCTAAGATCATAACAATGCTGACTCACTGGTTAGTTTTTAACCTATTTTAAAAATCAGCTTGTAACATAAGAGAGATTCTTTGCAACCACGGAGTAGGCAAAGATTTCTTAGATGAAACACAGAAAGCATGAATCATAAAACAAAATAATTGATAAATGGGACTTCACTGAAATTAAAATTTTCTGCTATCTGAAAAACACTGCTAGGGAAATAAAAATGCAAAGTACAGACTAGAAGAAAATATTCACAATATATATATCTGACATATATATCGATAACTCTTGCAACTCAATAAGACAACCACCCAGATAAAACTTGCCAAAATGTTTAAACTAACACTTCACCAGAAGAATATATTACTAATTGCCTATAAGCACATGAAGACTTGTCAGCATCATTAGTTATCAGAGAAATGTACATTTAAACCACAGTGAGACATCATTACATACCCAGTAGAATGGGGAAAAGTAAAAGGACTGACAATGCCAAGTGTTGATGAGATATAGTGTGATAATATAGGGAGCAACTAGAACTCTGGTGGGAATGTAAAATGTCAACAACCACCCTGGAGAACAGCTTGACAGTTTCTTGTAACATTAACTTCATACTTAGCCTAAGACCCATGCATTCTACTCCTAGGTGGTTACCCAAGAGAAATGAAACTGTATCCATACACAGACTTATGCAGAACATTGACAACAGCTTTATGCATTACAGCCAGAAACTAAAACAACCTCAAAGTTGATCAACATTGTATGGCTACACAAATTGTGGCAGAGGCCACAACACGGATAAATTTCAACAATGTACGGAGCAAAAGAAACCAGACGCAACAGAGTACATACTGTACGATTCCATTTACATGAAATTCCAGAAAAAGCTGAAGAAGCTATGGTGACAGAAAGCAGATCAGTGATTGTCTGGGGCTTGGGGACACAGTGAGGTGGATCCGGACTGACTGAAAAGGGACACAAAGGAACTTTTGGGGATGATGGAAATGTTCTATATCTTTACTGTTCGTGGTGGTTACGTGGGTATCTACATGTGTCAAAACTCATTGAACTATATATACTTATAATGGGTGCATTTTCACGTAAATTGCACTACTATAAGTTGATCTAAAAGTGAGTTTGTAATAATTTAATGTTTCTAGTAAATAGAAATATGGGTGAGAATATCCTAAAAATGGAATATTTCAAGAGCCAGATTTAACTATAAAGTACTTTAACTCAATTTTTCCTCATTCTTTAATGCTTTAAATCTAAAATAATTTCACGTTTTCTATTCAACACTTTTGAATCATTGTATTTAGCCACTATGAATGACTGAAGAATAAGTAGATATAAAATGTTAGAATTTATTTGAAGAATAAGCATTACTCTTTTCTTCATTCATTCACCAAATATTTATTGATCAGTACTAAGAAGAGTATTAGACACTAAAGATTCAGAGGCATAAGACCCAGTAGCTTAGAGTCCAGTAGAAAAAAAGAGATAAGAAAAAGAAGCAGGGGAGAGGAAGAGGGAGAGAATAACACTAAGACCCAGCTGAAGTCTGCAAACACTTATCTAGAGACGTGTCAGGTGCTATGGTCACATGCAGTCAGGTACAGGTATGTTAAAATATCTAAAGTAGGCCCAAGAAGGGGTCACTCATGCTAAGCCCCAGTCAACAAACCAAAACTTAGCTAGTTTCTAAGCTGGGATCTCCCATAAAAGGAAGGCCTAGGTCCACCAATCAGCACTTCCCTGCTCAACACAAGTATCCAGACGAGCTCCAAGACATTCCTTTGCTCCATGAAGGGGGTAACCCTGCGTTGATCAATCAGCAAATGCCCAGTATAACTTCCTTGCCCCGATCGCTTTGCTCTATAAAAATCTCTCACCTAGAGCAGCTCTTCAGAGCTCCTTTCTCTTAGCACTTCTGAACCTGGATGCTGCCCGACTCATGATCTTTTCAAAATATATGATTGTTGGATTTTTCCTTTAACAGTTGAGAATGCACGTAACCAATGGGATCCAAGTGGTAAAGAAATCAAGGGAAAGAAATTAAGTAAGCCACGGGGAACTCTGTAAGGAGGAGGAAAATAAGAGGTGGCTCTGGATTAGAAGTTGTGAGGTTGAAATGCTAGCTCCACAAGAGCAAAGTAAGAAAGCTGCCAGGACTGAACGCAGGATTTCTGGGTTTAAGGTGGAGTCCTGGAGGACAGCAAGGTCTTGAGAGCACCCGTCAGTGACTGCAGAACAATCCCGGGGAGGGAGTGAAAGAACCCTGAGACTGAAGTGAGGGGCTGTGGAGGTCATCCTGGAAGGTGGGTGGGCAAGGAGGAGAAGATAATGAACCACACAGCTTGGCTTCTGTCAGTGGCAGTGGGCAGGGGAGTGCATGCTTAGTACTGAGAAGTTGCCAGATAAATCTACGGAAAAAAGAGTTAAAAGGTCCTTGAATAAGCTAATAATGCTTAAGTGGCATGATAACATTTGGAAATTGACATTGATCATTTTCACAGTAATTGATTTTTACACCGCTTTACATAACAACAGTAGACATTAGGCTGGATCTTACAGCTTTAGAGAGAGACGGACCTGAGTTCAGAAAATAAGCAATCAAATTCCTGGCATTTGAATTTTAAAATAAGTGCTTGAAATGCAAAGCAGAGGCTAAAGTCTTGAAAGGCTAAAGGCTTTCAATCAATTGGCAGAGCAGAGCGGAAAGCTCTTCTGAGCACCAGCCTCAAGGTTAAATTTGTAACATAAAAGAGCTGGCGCGAAAAGGGGGAAAAGCATAGCCAGTTCTACATTTGTTTTATTCTGTTTGAAAACTCATTCAAACCCCAAAGGAAATATCTTGCATTTGTTTTATTTTGTTTGAAAACTCCTTTTGGGCTTGGAGGCAAGTGGTTTTGTTTGGTTTTTTTGGGTTTTTTCACAAGGACAGATAAGAAACTAGATTTAGCAGGGCCTCCAAAAAGGGGACTGTGTCTCAGCCTGCCTCCCAAGCCTGGTCAGTCCATGGAGAGGTGGGGCCTCAAAGGGGAAATGACTGAGAGCCCAGATGAATTTGGAGAAATCCCAAGACCTTCATCTGACTTTTATGGGTCTGTAGCTCAGAAAGACCTCTAGCTTCTTGAAAATTTCCAGGCTGAGGCTAGAGGGATAAAATACCAACAGCGAAGTGAGCTGTCTGGGCAGATGAGCTGGAGGGCCACCTCCTATGCCCTTCCCAGCGCTAGAGAACGCTCACATGTGTAGAAGTGCTTAGACATATAGGGACAGGCCTCAGAACCCACCTCAGGATGGGTCTGGAGGTCAGAATAAGGAAGGCTCCAGAGGGACCAGAGGCCACGGAGACACGTGGGCACCTACGATGATGGATCAGGGATCAAGTCCCACAAGCAGAGGACTGACGAAGCTGCGTCTCAGCAACTGCCAAGGCACGGCTGATGCCTGCAAACTGGATACCCCACGCCCGGCCCTGAGTCTAGACACAGCCTCGGGAAAGGTCCAAAGGAGAAATCCTATATTAGCTATTTAAAAGCCAGAACTTTACTCAGAGGTTTCTGAAATGACTGAGTAATCAATCATTTTGACCGAGTCTGCCTAGAAGTAACTGGATTAAGTTTTCTGCCATCAGACAAAGTGATAAAAAGATTGGCTCTTAGTTATATATTTATTTATATTTTTTGCGGTACGCGGGCCTCTCCCTGTCGTGGCCTCTCCCTGTCGTGGCCTCTCCCGTTGCGGAGCACAGGCTCCGGATGCGCAGGCTCAGCGGCCATGGCTCACGGGCCCAGCCGCTCTGCGGCATGTGGGATCTTCCCGGACCGGGGCACGAACCCGTGTCCTCTGCATCGGCAGGCGGACTCTCAACCACTGTGCCACCAGGGAAGCTGGCTCTTAGTTATAAAAAATCTTTTGCTCCCCACCTGAGAGTGTGGGCTGTGACTCTCTACCAGCCTCACTAATGTTTCTTTGAGTGCTTGTTTAGGACACTCACACAGCGGTTCTGGCTGCCTGAGATGCTCTTCCTTTCATCCCACACAGCTGTCTCTTTCTCATCCAAGTCTGAGTTTAAATATTACTCAAAGAGATTTTTCCTGTCTAATCTTAGCATGTCTAACCGCCAGCTACTACACACACACACACACACACACGCACAAATGTACACACCATTTGTTCTATATCAGGATCCTAGATTCATTTCCCTTATCTCCCTTTCCTCAATTTAGTATTTCATAGTTATTTCATTACCTGGTTAGTGCTACACTGGTATCACCATAAGGGCAGAGCCTGTGCCTGTTTAATTATCACAATGGTCACAGTGCCTAGCATGGTTTTAGCTCTACAGCAGCCATTTGAGAAACACATGTTGAATGACTATACCAAGCTTTATGCTAAATTCTTTGCCTGAATTTGTCTCATTTAATCCTGAGATAGATGCCGTTATTGCTCTCGTTCTAAAGGCGCAGCAAATGAGGCACAGAGAGGTTAAGTGGTTTTGCAAAGGTCACACAGCCAGTAAATGGTAGAGCTAGAATTTAAACTCAAGTAAGAAGGATAAAAAAAGCTAAGTGTGACTGACTGCACAGCATAGCGTTTTCTCTTTTCACAAACACAGAAGGTAATGGCCTGGGCCTCGCCGTCCCTGTGGCACTAGGAGGACAATGACCAGTGGACCCTCCCAAAGGCCAGTACACTGGAATGTGGGCCAAAATCCGTTTCTACTTCTTGGATGGGGGGATTTTTCAGTCCAAGGATGTAGTTTGTTGATGACAGTGTAGAGGTTCCCGATGGCACCTGGGGTCTACGTGGGGACAGACTACACAGATGAGGATGAGACAGAGCTCCATAGGATTCAGGGATATTTGGGTACAGCTTAAAAAACAAACCAGTGGATACTTTTTTTTGTTTTTAATTGCCGAACTGCAGCAGCCCTCCATACCCCAATCCCAAAGCTCAGACCTTTCTTGAATGAGGTGGCAGGTGGGCTGAGGCCTTAGACTCACAGTCCATTCAGAACTTTAGGCATCCCCTCCCTCCCATACGAGTACTCTCCTGTGCTCTCACTCTCTCAACCGGAGGCAGCATCTTCCATCTACTCTAGAAGTCGGTGAGTGATCCTTAACTTGCCTGACTTTACTTTCTAAATATTTCTTAGATTTACCAGGTACCTTCCATTCCTATCACCCCTGCCCTAATCAAACCCTCATTCTCTCTCACGTGGACTACTGCCGTAGCATCGTAACTGGTCTCCTGTTTTCACATCCATCTGCTTATTTACATTCACCGCCTTTCTAGGCTTCTCTTTCACAACCACTCACCTCCATTTTCACAATAGGAAAGCAGTCAGTGTGTCCATAAATGGGTGTGGCTGTGTCAATAGAACTTTATAAAAACAGGTAGTAGGACAGATTAACCCGATTTACCACACACTTACCAGAATTATCTATAGAGAATGCAACACCAACCACATACTATGTCACTCCTCTCCAAAGGGAAAAATAAAACTTTTGATAACGCACGCTGTCTGTAAAAGATCCATACTTCTTTTTTTTTGTTTTTGTTTTTTTGTTTTTTCTGGTACGCGGGCCTCTCACCGCTGTGGCCTCTCCCGTTGCGGAGCACAGGCTCCGGACGTGCAGGCCCAGCGGCCATGGCTCACGGGCCCAGCCGCTCCGCGGCATGTGGGATCCTCCCGAACCGGGGCACGAACCCGCGTCCCCCGCATCGGCAGACGGACTCTCAACCACTGCGCCACCAGGGAAGCCCAAGATCCATACTTCTGAAGGTGGCCTGCAGGTGGCATCTGGCCTCGGCCTGCTGTCTGTCTTTTTATCTCACTACTCCCTGCCGTGCCGTCCCACTCCTGCGACACAGAACTGTGTCTGGTTCCCCGCACACAGCTCTTGTTCCCTGACGTTCCTAGTCTGACATCTTTATCCATGTGCTTCCTCCTGCCCAGAATGACCTACTCACCTTTCCTCTTCACTTGGCTAATTCCTACTTATTCCTACAGAGAAGACGCAGGCCTCCTTCTGGAAGCATTCCGCTGTCCACAAAGGATTTGCTGCCGTCCCCAGCTTCCCAAGAATCCCTGTTCATCTCTATCATTGTTAGTACAGCCCTGGGTTATCATTATCTGCTTGTCTCCCCCATGAACTATGAGTTCCTCAACAGAAGTTTTCCTGTGTCTCCTCCGCCTTTCAATCCAATGCCCAGCGTTTTCTTAGCACATAGTAGAAACCATACACACTTTAAGATATTTATTAAACGCATGCATGTTTGAATGAATGCAATGAACTAGTCTGATTTTAAAAAGAGACTGTATAAATGGAACAGAGCTTGAACACTATCATTGTGCCACACACATCTTTTGTTTTATATATATATGTATACACACACATATATATAATACCTCGGGTCTGAATCCCATCTCCATGACAAGATTATCAGTTCCAGAAAGTGTGTATGGGCTTCTTTCATGCCCCTCAGAGGCTGTGGTTCTGGGCCCACTCTGGGCATCATGGAAACACTTTTTCACTTTTAAATTAATATAATTTATTCCAAAGATCAGGTTTTAATATGAGCATTTGAGGGGGCTATGTTCTAGTTTGGTGAGAATAGGACTGAGTTGACGCCCTGCATTCAATTTGTGCTTTTCCTGGAATTTCTTTTCTGTTCTTTCCGGAGGGGAAGGGCCGAAAAAGGTCCATTCCAGGGCGCGGCGCTGGGCTTGCCACATTTGGGAGCGCCGCCTGAAGTTGGGCGCACAGCCTCCCGACGCCCTGCCGTTGGGCTGGTGGAGGCCGCAGCACTGCTAGGGTTGTATCAGTCCTCCTGTTTGCACTATTTCTTTTTGCGACCATGGCCCCGCCTTAAGTATTTCTAATTAAGAAACAAAACCTCAGGAAACCGAAACTTAACCAGCCGCTCTCGCTTCTGTAATTACGCCTGCTGACCCCCCCCCCCGCAACCGTCCAACCAATCAGACGGCGACTAGTGTCTCTGTTTAAAAGTCAACCAATCGGCGACTAGTGTCTTTGTTTAAAAGTCAACCAATCGGCGACTATGTTTGTACCGGTCTATAAAAGAGCTGTACTAAACTCCGCCTGGACCTCTTAGCGTCACCTCACCGGCAACGAGTGCGCGGAGGTCCAGGTTCGAACCTGCAATAAATGACCTTTGCCGTTTGGCTTTGACTCTCGACTCTGGTGGTCTTGTGGAGGGGCCTCGCGACCTTGGGCATTTCACATTTACATGCCACGCCAAACAGGAAATTACTGTTACTTTCTAAAATACTTTTTCGAAATAAATTTATATCTCATCCACTTTCTGTGTGAGATTTTGTGCTTAAGAAAAGCGACATCTTTTGTTTATCCTGTCTTTAGGATTGACATCCTTATTTCTATTTTTGGATGAACATTTGTTGGTCATTTTATCATATGACAAGAATATATATTGAAAATACAATTTGAGATCATATGACGAACTAGAAAAAAGCCACGTAGAATAGAAGAAAGGAAAGTTAGGAGTCAGACAGATGTGCTTTTGCAAATCTAGTCATGAGAATCTAAGCATATTTTCTAAATGCTAAAACAGAAAAATTAATAGACAGCACATAGGGTTTGGAAGGAAGCTGAGTGATGTAACAAATGACAAAATACAATCTTGCCCAATGAACAGCAACTAGAGGCGGCAACTAGAGAAGCAGCAGGAGCCGTAACAGAGGTAGCAGTTTTTGTTATTAAATATCAACTTTTATGACCTGGCTTAAGTCCAAAAATCTACATAGTATTTTCCTCTGCACAAAGCTACTTCTTAGAGAAATGAGTTGAAAATAAATGAGTGTGAAATCCCTTTAAAATGGTATGGGAAAATAATGTTTAAGATTATTCATTAAGCTGTACACCTGAAACATCGTAAATCAACTATACGTCAATTTAGAAATTTTTTAAAAGATTATTCGCTAAATATTCATCTGATACATCTTTGCTTAACACGTATGAAATGCAAAGCAGAAGGTTAATCACTGTGGAAGGTATAAAAATAACATAGGATCCCTGCAGAAGCTTCTGTTCCTAGGGACATCCCTGGTGGTCCAGTGGTTAACACTTCGTGCTTCAGATGCAGGGGGCACAGGTTCAAACCCTGGTCGGGCACTAAGATCTCACATGCCACTCGGCGCAGCCAAAAAAGAATAAAAAAAGAATAGGAAGTTTCCGTTCTAATGAAGGAGAGACACACATATAAACCATGATATTGCAAGCCAGAATAGGATTAAACGCCAAGTAACAGTTTAAAGAAAGACCAAAGAATTCAAACAATGGACAGATTACTTCCAACTTTACAGAAATGAGTTTTATTTTTTTTCTTGAAATGAGTTTTATATAAGTTAAAATTAGAGAATCACAGGCAAAAAAAATGTGTAAAGGTAAACCTTAATGGACAAATACCCAGACATATGAGCCTCTGTCCATGGAAAAGCACTCATTTCACGCTGGTCCTGAGATTTGAGATTTTAAATGAACAGCCACTCCAACACTTAGGGAAAATCGACACACTGCCAATAATTTCACATACATGTACTTTTGAACAACATAATGTTATTGCCCACCGAATCTGTACATTCCCTGCACACATGCATATACATACAATGTGTGTATTATATTATGAAAACTACCCTGGGACTTGCCTGGTGGTGCAGTGGTTAAGAATCCGCCTGCCAATGCAGGAGACACGGGTTCAAATCCTGGTCCGGGAAGATCCCACATGCCGCGGAGTAACTAAGCCCGCACACCACAACTACTGAGCCTGCGCTCTAGAGCCCATAAGCCACAACTGCTGAGCCCGCGACCACAACTACTGAAGCCCGCGTGCCTAGAGCCCATGCTCCGCAACAAGAGAAGCCACCGCAATGAGAAGCTGCGCACAACAAAGAGTAGCCCCCACTTGCCACAACTAGAGAAAGCCCGTGCACAGCAATGAAGACACAATGCAGAGAGATTGGTTCAAGATGGTGGAGTAGAAGGACGTGCTCTCACTCCCTCTTGCAACAACACCAGAATCACAACTGCTGAACAATCATCGAGAGGAAGACACTGGAACTCACCAAAAGAGATACCCCACATCCAAAGACAAAGGAGAAGCCACAATGAGACGGTAGGAGGGGCACAATCAAAATAAAATCAAATCCCAAACTGCTGGGTGGGTGACTCACAAACTGGAGAACACTTATACCACAGAAGGCCACCCACTGGAGTGAAGGTTCTGAGCCCCACGTCAGGCTTCCCAAGCTGGGGGTCCGGCAACGGGAGGAGGAATTCCTAGAGAATCAGACTTTGAAGGCTAGTGGGATTTGATTGCAGGACTTCGACAGGAGTGGAGGAAACAGAGACTCCACTCTTGGAGGGCACACACAAAGTAGTGTGTGCATCGGGACCCAGGGGAAGGAGCAGTGACCCCACAGGAGACTGAACCAGACCTACCTGCTAGCATTGGAGGGTCTCCTGCAGAGGCAGGGGGTGGCTGTGTCTCACTGTGAGGACAAGGACACTGGCAGCAGAAGTTCTGGGATGTACTCCTTGGCGTGAGCCCTCCCAGAGTCTGCCATTAGCCCCACCAAAGAGCCCGGGTAGGATCCAGTGTTGGGTTGCCTCAGGCCAACCAACCAACAGGGAGGGAACCCAGCCCCACCCATCAGCAGACAAGTGGATTAAAGTTTTACTGAGCTCTGCCCATCAGAGCAACAGCCAGCTCCACCCACCACCAGTCCCCGCCATCAGGAAACTTCCACAAGCCTCTTAGATAGCCTCATCCACCAGAGGGCAGACAGCAGAAGCAAGAACTACAATCCTGTAGCCTGTGGAACAAAAAACACATTCACAGAAAGATAGACAAGTTGAAAAGGGAGAGGGCTATGTACCAGATGAAGGAACAAGATAAAACCCCAGGAAAACAACTAAATGAAGTGGAGACAGGCAACCTTCCAGAAAAAGAATTCAGAATAATGATAGTGAAGATGATCCAGGACCTCAGAAAAAGAATGGAGGCAAAGATCGAGAAGATGCAAGAAATGTTTAACAAAGATCTAGAAGAATTAAAGAACAAACAAACAGAGATAAACAACACAATAACTGAAATGAAAACTACACTAGAAGGAATCAATAGCAGAATAACTGAGGCAGAAGAACGGATAAGTGACCTGGAAGACACAATGGTGGAATTCACTGCTGCGGAACAGAACAAAGAAAAAAGAATGAAAAGAAATTAAGACAGCCTAAGAGACCTCTGGGACAACATTAAACACAACAACATTCGCATTATAGGGGTCCCAGAAGGACAAGAGAGAAAGGACCCAAGAAAATATTTGAAGAGATTATAGTCAAAAACTTCCCTAACATGGGAAAGGAAATAGCCACCCAAGTCCAGAAAGTGCATAGAGCCCCATACAGGATAACCCCAAGGAGAAACATGCCGAGACACATAGTAATCAAATTGGCAAAAAATGAAGACAAAGAAAAATTATTGAAAGCAGCAAGGGAAAAACGACAAATAACATACAAGGGAACTCCCATAAGGTTAACAGCTGATTTCTCAGAAGAAACTCTACAAGCCAGAAGGTAGTGGCATGATATACTTAAAGTGATGAAAGGGAAGAAACCACAACCAAGATTACTCTACCTGGCAAGGATCTCATTCAGATTCAATGCAGAAATCAAAAGCTTTCAGACAAGCAAAAGCTAAGAGAACTCAGCATCACCAAACCACCTCTACAACAAACGCTAAAGGAACTTCTCTAAGTGGGAAACACAAGAGAAGAAAAGGACCTACAAAAACAAACCCAAAACAATTAAGAAAATGGTAATAGGAACATACATATCGGTAATTACCTTAAACGTGAACTGATTAAATGCTCCAACCAAAAGACACAGGCTTGCTGAATGGATACAAAAACAAGACCCATATATATGCTGTCTGCAAGAGACCCACTTCAGACCTAGGGACACATTCAGACTGAAAGTGAGGGGATGGAAAAAGATATTCCATGCAAATGGAAATCAAACGAAAGCTGGAGTGGCAATACTCACATCAGAAAAAATAGACTTTAAAATAAAGAATGTTACAAAAGACAAGGAAGGACACTACATAATGATCAAGGGATCAATCCAAGAAGAAGATATAACAATTATAAATATATATGCACCCAACATAGGAGCACCTCAATACATAAAGCAACTGCTAACAGGTATAAAAGAGGAAATCAACAGTAACACAATAATAGGGGGGAACTTTTAACACCTCACTTACACCAATGGACAGATCATCCAAACAGAAAATTAACAAGCAACCACAAGCTTTAAATGACACAACAGACCAGATACATTTAATTGATATTTATAGGACATTCCATCCAAAAACATCAGATTACACTTTCTTCTCAAGTGCGCACAGAACATTCTCCAGGAGAGATCACATCTTGGGTCACAAATCAAGCCTCAGTAAATTTAAGAAAATTGAAATCACATCAAGCATCTTTTCTGACCATAATGCTATGAGATCAGAAATCAATTACAGGGGGAAAAAATGTAAAAAACACAAACACATGGAGGCTAAACAATACATTACTAAATAACCAAGAGATCACTAAAGAAATCAAAGAGGAAATCAAAAAATACCTAGAGACAAATGACAATGACAACACGACGATCCAAAACCTATGGGATGCAGCAAAAGCAGTTCTAAGAGGGAAGTTTATAGCTATACAAGCCTACCTCAAGAAACAAGAAAAATCTCAAATAAACAATCTAACCTTAACCTGAAGGAACTAGAGAAAGAAGAACAAACAAAACCCAAAGTTAGCAAAAGGAAAGAAATCATAAAGATCAGAGCAGAAATAAATGAAACAGAAACAAAACAATAGCAAAGATCAATAAAACTAAAAGCTGGTTCTTTGAGAAGATAAAGTTGATAAACCATTAGCCAGACTCATCAAGCAAAAGAGGGAGAGGACTCAAATCAACAAAATTAGAAATGAGAAAGGAGAAGTTACAACAGACACCGCAGAAATACAAAGCATCCTAAGAGACTACTACAAGCAATGCTATGCCAATAGAATGGACAACCTGAAAGAAGTGGACAAATTCTTAGAAAGGTATAACCTTCCAAGACTGAACCAGGAAAAAATAGAAAATATTAACAGACCAATCACAAGTAATGAAACTGAAACTGTGATTAAAAATCTTCCAACAGGGCTTCCCTGGTGGTGCAGTGGTTGAGAGTCCACCTGCTGATGCAGGGGACACGGGTTCGTGCCCCGGTCTAGGAAGATCCCACATGCCGCGGAGCGGCTGGGCCCATGAGCCATGGCCGCTGAGCCTGCACATCTGGAGCCTGTGCTCCGCAACCGGAGAGGCCACAACAGTGAGAGGCCCGCGTACAGCAAAAAAAAAAAAAAAAAAATCTTCCAACAAACAGAAGTCCAGGACAAGATGTTTCCACAGGTGAATTCTATCAAACATTTAGAGAAGAGCTAACGCCCATCCTTCTCAAACTATTCCAAAAAATTGCAGAGGAAGGAACACTCCCAAACTCATTCTATGAGGCCACCATCACCCTGATACCAAAACCAGACAAAGATACTACAAAAAAAGAAAATTACAGACCAATATTACTGATGAATATATATGCAAAAATCCTCAACAAAATACTAGGAATCAGAATCCAACAACACATTAAAGGGATCATACACCATGATCAAGTGGGATTTATCCCAGGGATACAAGGATTCTTCAGTATACGCAAATCAATCAATGTGATACACCATATTAACAAATTGAAGAAGAAAAACCATATGATCATCTCAATAAATGTAGAAAAAGCTTGTGTCAAAATTCAACACCCATTTATGATAAAAATGCTCCAGAAAGTGGGCATAGAGGGAGCCTACCTCAACATAATAAAGGCCATATACGACAAACCCACAGCAAACATCATTCTCAATGGTGAAAAACTGAAAGTATTTCCTCTAAGATCAGGAACAAGACAAGGATGTCCACTCTCGCCACTATTATTCAACATAGTTTTGGAAGTCGTAGCCACGGCAGTCAGAGAAGAAAAGGAAATAAAAGGAATACAAATTGGAAAAGAAGAAGGAAAACTGTCACTGTTTGCAGATGATATGATACTATACATAGAGAATCCTAAAGATGCCACCAGAAAACTACTAGAGCTAATCAATGAATTTGGTAAAGTTGCAGGATACAAAATTAATGCATGGAAACCTCTTGCATTCCTATACACTAATGATGAAAAATCTGAAAGAGAAGTTAAGGAAACACTCCCATTTACCATTGCAACAAAAAGAATAAAATACCTAGAAATAAACCTACCTAGGGAGACAAAAGACCTGTATGCAGAAAACTATAAGACACTGTTGAAAGCAATTAAAGGTGATACCAACAGATGGAGAGATATACCATGTTCTTGGATTGGAGGAATCAATTTTGTGAAAATGACTATACTACCCAAAGCAATCTACAGATTCAATGCAATCCCTCTTGAATTACCAACAGCATTTTTCACAGAACTAGAACAAAAAATCTTAAAATTTGTATGGAGACACAAAAGACTCCGAATAGCCAATGCAATCTTGAGGGAAAAAAATGGAGCTGGAGGAATCAGACTCCCTGACTTCAGACTACACTACAAAGCTACAGTAATCAAAACAATATGGTACTTGCACTAAAAGAGAAATATAGATCAATAGAACAGGATAGAAAGCCCAGAGATAAACCCACGCACCTATCGTCAACTAATCTATGACAAAGGAGGCAAGGATATACAATGGAGAAAAGACAGTCTCTTCAATAAGTGGTGCTGGGAAAACTGGACAGCTACACGTAAAAGAATGAAATTAGGGGCTTTCCTGGTGGCACAGTGGTTGAGAGTCCGCCTGCCAATGCAGGGGACACGGGTTTGTGTCCCGGTCTGGGAAGATCCCACATGCCGCAGAGCGGCTGGGCCCGTGAGCCATGGCCGCTGAGCCTGCGCGTCCAGAGCCTGTGCTCCGCAATGGGAGAGGCCACAGCAGTGAGAGGCCCGCGTACCGCAAAAAAATAAAAATAAAAATAATGAAATTAGAACACTACCTAACACCATACACAAAAATAAACTCAAAATGGATTAGACATGTAAGACCGGACACTATAAAACTCTTAGAGGAAAACATAGGAAGAACACTCTTTGACATAAATCACAGCAAGATCTTTTTTGATCCACCTCCTAGAGTAATGGAAATAAAAACAAAAATAAAGAAATGGGACCTAATGAAACTTCAAAGCTTTTGCAAAGCTACAGACAAGACGAAATGACAATCCTCAGAATGGGAAAATATATTTGCAAACAAATCAACGGACAAAGGATTAATCTCCAAAATATATAAACCGCTCATGCAGCTCAATATTAAGAAAACAAACAACCCAATCTAAAAATGGGCAGAAGACCTAAATAGACATTTCTCCAAAGAGGACATACCGGTGGCCAAGAAGCACATGAAAAGATGCTTAACATCACTAATTATTAGAGAAATGCAAATCAAAACTACAATGAGGTATCACCTCACACCAGTTAGAATGGACATCATCAGAAAATCTACAAAGAACAAACGCTGGAGAGGGTGTGGAGAAAAGGGAACCCTCTTGCACTGCTGGTGGGAATGTGAATTGGTTCAGCCGCTGTTGAGAACAGTATGGAGGTTCCTTAAAAAACTAAAAATAGAATTACCATATGGCCCAGCAATCTCACTACTGGGCATATACCCTGAGAAAACCAAAATTCAAAAAGAGTCATGTACCAAAATGTTCATTGCAGCTCTATTTACAATAGCCCGGAGATGGAAACAACCTAAGTGCCCATCATCGGATGAATGGATAAAGAAGATGTGGCACATATATACAATGGAATATTACTCAGCCATAAAAAGAAACGAAATTGAGCTATTTGTAATGAGGTGGACAGACCTAGAGTCTGTCATACAGAGTGAAGTAAGTCAGAAAGAAAAAGACAAATACCGTATGCTAACACATATATATGGAATTTAAGAAAAAAAATGCCATGAAGAACCTAGGGGTAAGGCAGGAATAAAGACGCAGACCTCCTAGAGAACAGACTTGAGGGTATAGGGAGGGGGAAGGGTGAGCTGTGACAGGGCGAGAGAGAGTCATGGACATATACACACTAACAAACATAGTAAGGTAGATAGCTAGTGGGAAGCAGACGCATGGCACAGGGATATTGGCTCGGTGCTTTGTGACAGCCTGGAGGGGTGGGATAGGGAGGGTGGGAGGGAGGGAGACACAAGAGGGAAGACATATGGGAACATATGTTTATGTATGACTGATTCACTTTGTTATAAAGCAGAAACTAACACACCATTGTAAAGCAATTATACCCCAATATAGATGTTAAAAAAAAGACACATGCACCCCAGTGTTCACTGCAGCACTATTTACAAAAGCCAGGTCATGGAAGCAACCTAAATGCCCACCAACAGACAAATGGATAAAGATGTGGTACATATATACAATGGAATATTACTCAGCCATAAAAAGGAATGAAATTGGGTCATTTGTAGAGACGTGGATGAATCTAGAGACTGTCATACAGAGTGAAGTAAGTCAGAAAGAGAAAAACAAATATCGTTTATTAACGCATATACGTGGAACCTAGAAAAATGGTACAGAGGAACCAGTATGCAGGGCAGAAATAGAGACACAGATGTAGAGAACAAACGTATGGACACCAAGGGGGGAAAGCAGGGGGTGAGGGTCGTGGTGTGCTGAATCGGGCGATTGGGATTGACATGTGTACACTGATGTGTATAAAATTGATGACTAATAAGAACTGACTGTATAAAAAAATAAAATAAAATTCAAAAAAAGAAAAAAAGGACTTAGGATATGTAACATCCAAATACAATGCAGGGTCCTTTACTGGATCCTGGGACAACTGAGGAAATGTGAATATGATCTGGATATTAGATAATATAAGGTATTGTTGTCAATTTTGTTAAGTGTGATAAAGTTATTGTGGTTATGCAAACAGAAAAAGACATTTTTAGAGATGCACACTAAAATATGTAGGGGAGAAATGTCTGCAATTAAAATATTCTTATAAAAAAACAGATGAAGCAATTGGAGTCGAATGTTAATAAATGTTAACTATTAATCCAAAAAATACAAAAAAAAAAAAAACCCAATGCAGCCAAAAATAAAAAATAAATAAATAAATTTATTAGAAAAAAGAAACAAAAAACTGCCCTGCCATGCAATTGCTTGTGCTTACATTTACACTTTCCACCTTCATAAACCTTGGAAAGGTTACTGTCCATTCCCATAAATTCTGCTCTTTCACTCCCTCTCTCCCTCATCCTTACTTCTCCCCTGACAAGGAGCAACTTACTTGAGTGGTAAGTGGAGGAGAGAACCTGATACTTGATGACTCCACTCCTTCCTCTCTCTGCCTTTATTTAGGGAGCTGGCTGCCCACACAAAGCCTGTGTCCTCCTCTGTTCCCTGTGCGATCACATCCTCAAGGACGATGTGGCCAAGTCTGCAATTTCTGTGCTCCTGTGACTCTGGTGGGTGCGTGAACCTCATTTTGGAATTCAGTATCACAAAGCCCATTTGTCTAAGCTACTCTAAGCCACATTCTCCAGTATCAGATGGTAAAGCTGATTTATTACTGGTAAAGTAATAAAAACTGTGTTTTAATCTACACCTGCCTGACTCTTTTGCCTCATCTGCTAAAAATGGGTTCACAGCTCCACCCGGCAAGAAGGGTCAAGTTCATCAGGCCCCCTCGAAAGCCAGTATCTTGGAGCACAAATTCAGGCTCAGATATTCTGTAAGAACTCTTCCAATTTCAAAACGAAGTCCAGGACTTACACTCCTGCCTGTCTGCTGGAGGCAGACAATATGGAGACAGAACATCATAGACTCACAGATTCTAGAAGTGGAAGGAAAATAAGATTGTTGACAGCTTTTCCGTGAGCAACCTGAAACCCAGAGAAGGAAGCTAACATGGTTCTGGCAGGACCAGGGCTCAGGCGTCCTGACTCCCACCCAGTCTGGTGAGAACTTTATCTGAGGAAAACCTCAGTTTTACTCAGCCTCACTCATTCCTGAAGGAGAAACAGAACAGACTGTCTCCAGAGCATGTTTCTCCAAATGATCCCTACCTTTTCCCACGCATATATGTTGACTCATGACATCACAGAAAAAGAACTGGGTATTTGGTCGTTGAAGGCAACATCACTCTTAAATACTTTTCTCTCGGTGACCTTTGCTCCATCAGAGAAAAAGCCTATCATTTCCTGTAATCACCTAGGTAACTGAAGACATGTCGGTCGATGATTCATGATCACCAACCTCAAAAGAGCCCTTAACATTGTTTCCTCTGTCGGTGACTCTGTCACTCTTGTAACTGCTCTAAGCCCCAGCCAGGCATCTCCCGCACTCACAGGTGGTCCTTCCTCCTTCTCAGGCACGTTGAAGACCCCAGACAGCAATGCCCTCTCCTCCCACATCCATCTGGCCAAACCCAGCTGTATGTGTGCCCAGCCCCTCCTTCTTCCCTCCAGTTACAGCAGACATGTACCCCTCAACCCACCTCCGGCCACTCTTCCCATCATGCTCAGATCCCACGCCCCTCCCACCTTCCCAGGTAAAATGCCACCATCAGTTCTCTCTCCCCTCTCCTGTTTGCTCTGCTGGTGCCTCTCATCTGGATCCTGCCCATCGACATTTCAGCTCGAACCTCTTCCAAACAGAAAGAGAAAACACGCTCTCTCAGTGCCACACTCACTTCCACTGTGACCACATTCAGGGCCAGGTCAGATCACTCAGAGGACTAAGTACTGAGGTACTCTTTCCCACATGTAAAGCAAACAGTAAAACAACGCCCAGAAAGCCCGACAGAACTGCGAGTTTTTGGTAACGACTCCTTTAGTTCATTGTTTCCAATTGTCAAGTACTAAATTCTTTCCACATTTGTTGTTTTGCTGCTCCTACTCTGCTACGAGCTTTGTCTTAAGCACATACTCAGTCTGCTCAATGGGTAATCCAGAATGTGCCCATTCTCTCCTATATTTACAACCAAAGGAATGGAATTTTCTATAACTTGCCGTCTTCCTCATTTCTCCTCCCACCATTGCATGTCTGGTTTCTGCCCTAATCACTCCACCAAAAGGCCTATTACTGAGCATCTAAGGCCTATCACTGACTTCTAAGCATCTAATGGGTATCTCTCAGTCCTCATCTTATTCCACCTCTCAGGAGACTTTGACTCTATTGACCTCTCGCTTTCCTTTTTGAACTACTCTCTTTTCTTAGCTTTTGTGCGTCTGGTTTTTCTCCTCCTTGTCTGACTGCTCCCTCTCAGTCTCCTCGTCAGACTCCTCCCTCCTCTATGAGCCTTTAAAAGTTAGAGAACCTAAGGGCTCTTTCTAGATCCTCTTCTCGTTTTACTTTATAGGCTTTCTCCAGGCAATGCCATCCAGTCCTACGGTTTCAGCTACCATGAATTTTTAGGAGAACTCTACAATTTATCATTCAAACCAGAGCATTTTTTCAGAGTAAAGGAGGGGTACTATTAGCAATTATGCCCAGACTGTTCAGGGCCAACTTGAATACATGGTCACCCTATATCTCTATGCCAACGAGCCCCAAACATGCTTCCCCAGTGAAAACCTCTCCTCTGAGCTCCAGACTCAAAGACCGAGTTGCCCACTCACTATATGCACTTGGATTCATTAATCCACGCTTTTAACAAATACTGAGAATCTACTATAGGTCGAGCACTGTTCCAGGAACTGATGATACAACAGTGAACAAAGCAGACAGAGCTCCTGTCCTCATCACGCTTCAACTCTCTTTGAGGAGAGAGGAACAAAAGTACAAATATATAAAAGCAGATATTTTTCACCATGATGAATGCTATGGAGAAAAATCAAGTGGGAGAAGGGGATAGGGAGTGTTGGGAAGAAGACGGAACACACGCTATTTAGTGTGATCAGATAAGGCCTCGCTGAGAAGGTGATGTTTGAGAAAAAGCCTGAAAAGGGTAAAGAAGCAATGAAAGTGGACATCTGAGCAGAGGGAACAAAAGGTGCAAAATCCTGTAACTGGCAATGTGCACGGCACCCTCGAGAAACAGTGATGACACCACGTGGGTCAGGCTGAGAGAACAAGGGGAAAAGCAGGGAGATAGATCAGAATGTTAACAGGAAGTCTACACTGCACAGGGCCTGGGAGGTGACTGTAAGGATTCTGGCTCTTACTCTGAAGAAATGCGAAGCCACTGGAGGGTTCTGAGCAGAGGAATGCCACGATCTCACTTGTGTTTTTAAAATGCTGCTCTGGGCGTGGGGCTGGGAGTAGAAGTAGGGGGCCCAGTTAGAGGCCGGCACGGTAACCCAACGGGACAGTTTTGGCGGCTCTGACCAAGTATTAGCTGTGAAACTGGTACAAGGTGATCAGATTCCATACACATTTTGAAGATGGAGCCAAGAGAATCTGCTGATGGTTGGATATCGTGTTTGAGAAGAAAAACGGAAGTCAAGGATAACCCCTGGGGTTTTGGCCAGGGTGACTAGAAAGATGACGTTTCCGTTTTCTCAGATGGAGAAAACTTCAGAAGGAGCAGGTCCAGAAACGAGGAGCAGAAACTCCCTTGGGAACATGTTAAATCTGAGACATGCATTAGACATCCAAGAGGAGCTCTTAAGTAACCAGCTGGATATACAAGTCTAGAGCTCAGGGAGAGGTGTAGGCTGGAGATAAAAACTAGGGAGTTTTCAGATCTATACATGGTACTTAAGTCCACACACCTGGACAAGATCACTAAAGAAGTGGAGGTAGAGGAGAGGTCCAAGAAATGAGATCCAGGCACACAGGGAGGTGAGGAAGAACACGGAAAGAAGACGGGGAGGGGCATCCGGGGGGCGGGAGTAAAACCAAGAGAATGTGACACTTGAAAACCAAGAGAAGACAGTCTCAAGGCGGAAAGAGTGATTTGCTATCAAATTGATCTCTGGCATTGATATTAAATGCTACCAATGGGTCCAATAAAATAAGGGTTGAAATTGACATGGAGGTCACAGTGACCTTGATACATTCAGGATGAGTAAAGTACCAAGTATGAAAGTCTGATTAAAGTGGATGTTGAATTAGAGGAGATAATACAGAGACAGTGAATACAAACAACTCATTTGCGGAGTTTCCCTGTTAAGAGGAGGAAAGAAAATGGACATTAGCCAGAGAGAAAAGTGAGGTCAAGAGAAGATTTTGGTGGAAGAGAAGAGTGACGATGCAGGGGAGAGAGGAGAGAATTTCTGAGTGTTGCCCTTGCCCTTGGGTGGTCCCATCCTAGGAGGAAATGGGATCACAAGTGAAGAGGTTAGCCTTTGCTAGGGTAAGCTTAGTTCCTCTGTAATGAGAGAAGAAAAGGCACAAGAAATGATTACAGACACCTACAGGCGGGTAGATGTGATGGCGAGAGTTCATGGACATTCTCTTCTGATCACTTCTGCTTCTCAGTGCGGTGGGATGCAAGCTCATCCGCTTAGAGTGAGAACTGGAGAAGAAAGATTTGAGGTGTGGTAGGTATGAACCAATCACCAAGGACAGTTGAAGAGTGAGTACTAGTGAAAGCCAGTATGATTTTCAGGCAGCATTATGGGTATGTTTGATATTAATGCTCATATAAATTGAGCCCATTCAGCATGGCTTTGTGTTTTTCTCCAGAATGAGGGCAGGTAAGGAGCAAGTAGAGAACTGAATTTAAGTAGGATTGTGTTTTCTCCAAAAAGAGAGAATGAAGCAAGAGAAGGTCAAGGGAGTCGAGCACGTATGCAAAGAGGTGATGATAACGATACTACAGAAGGAACAGAAATTAAATAAAGCGGTCAATGAGATGAGAAAAGAGTGAGAACCCATGAAACCATGAGAGATCAATAGATTATAGGTACTGGCGGGAAAAGCAACATTGGAGTAGGGGTACTAAAGAGAGTGAGATGGAAACATAAGAACTGGTGGTAATAGGGTGGTTGGAATTGACATTAAGGAAGGTTACAGTTATTAGTAATGGCAGGCTCAACACGTCCAAGATAAACCTATGATCCTCTTCCAGCATTTCCTATCTTAGTAAATGAAGTCACCAAGCTTCTCCTTTGCTGCATGCAATGCATCACTACATCTTGTCCATGTGACCCCTTATAGAATTCCCAAAGCTGTCTGCTTCTCTCTTTTCACCTGCTACTCTGCAAATCCAAGCTACCATCATCCCTTGCTTGGACAACTGTAACAGCCTTTTGGTTGGTCTCCTCACATCTGCTCTGACCCCAACTATAGCCAGAGTAATCTCTTCAAAACAAATAATCATGTGCCCTATTAATTAAAACTTCAATGGCTTTCTGTTGTTCTTAGGGTGAAGACCAAGATTTGTAATGTAGCCCACTGGGCACCTGCACTGTCTAGTCACCGCCTCCTTCTCCAGCCCTATCTTGTACTGTTTTCCCTTTCACTCTGTGCTCTAGTTATGCTGGGATTTTTGTCTTCAAATATACCATACTTCCTCTGACACCAGAGACTTTGCCGATTGCCTTTGTGAAAATCCCCATCTCCTCCCTAGTTAATGCCTTCATGTCCTTCAGATTTCAACTTAAGTGCCCTTTCTTCAAGGCCCACTTCTCTGACTACACAGTATCAACTGGGGTGCCCTGTCATAATTTTTCTTTTACTATGCTGCCCCAGTTTTCTTTAATCAAGGATCACGAGCTCCAGAATAGCAGCAACTGTATCTGTTTTTATTCACTGTTGTGTCCTAGTACCTAGGACAATCTGACACATAATTCTGTCCTTTAAAGGACCACTTAACCTTGTTAAATTGATAGTCATGTAAGCCATATTATTGCCTCTGCTATTAATATCTTGAATTCAGTGAATTCCTTAATGCTTTGCTTCCCACACGGAAAGCTCTGAAAATTCAATAAAACCATCCCTCCCACCAAAAATGCCAAAGTTCATTTAAATATTGTATAAAGCTTTGAAACCAACAAATGGTCTCTGATAAATACTCTGACATTTATAATCGCTTTGGTAAAGACATTGTCTTACTTGTATCATCAACTTTCTAATTTTTGATCGCTTCCAAAATGCTTTCACATGCATTACTCAATTGATTCCCCTAACAAATCTATAAAGGTTGGTGAATATAGCTGGGGTTCCAGACACGCTGACAAATGACCAAAAGAGACTGTTACCTTAGTATGAGGCCCACGTCAAAACAAAGCCCATTCATTCCAGGAGGCAGTAGGACTATCTCCTAAGGATACCTGCAAGAAAATTATACCCATTTAAAATGCTATTTCAGTTCCACAGGTTATCCATTCATCAAGCCCCTGTAGTATGTGTCTCACAAGTCTTTTTAGTGTGACATCAGGGGGCATCTCACTTCCTGACTCACAGTTTGAGTCACTGTAAATGATTCCCCCAAAGAGAGCAAACAAGTGACAAAGATACATGCTGGACAACAAAAACAACCATTTATTAGACAGTCACACTGTCCTTTGTCATAATTGCTTTCAGCAGTTTGAAATATATTCTGATTAACCCCACACAGATAGGGACATGGTTCTGCATTTACTTGCCTAAAGGAAGTAACTATTTTGAAATATTCCTGATTTAACTTCTTTTTTACAAGAATTGTGAGTCAAATAAAAAACAATGTTCAGATGAGTTCTCTCACACTCACTTTTGTTTAGGCCATTTCTTCAAATGTCTTCAAGTTTTATTCTAAAATAATCAAATTTCTACATAGCTGATTTTATGTGTCAACCTGGCAAGATTATGGTGACTAACTGTTTGGTCAAACATCTGTTTTTCAAGTTGCTGTGAAGGTATTTTTTGGATGTGATTGACATTTAGAATCATTGACTTTACAGTGAGCAGAGGGCTTCCCTGGTGGCACACTGGTGGTGCCTGCCAGTGCACGGGACACGGGCTCAAACCCTGGTCCAGGAAGATCCCACATGCCGCGGAGCAACAAAGCCCGTGCGCCACAACTACTGAGCCTGTGCTCTAGAGCCTGCAAGCCACAACTACTGTGCCACAGCTACTGAAACCTGCATGCGTAGAGCCCGTGCTCTGCAACAAGAGAAGCCACCACAATGAGAAAAACGCACACCAAAACGAAGAGTAGCCCCTGCTCGCCACAACTAGAGAAAGCCCGCACACAGCAACGAAGACCCAACATGGCCAAAAATAAATAAATAATTTTTTAAAAATATTCTTAAAAAAAAGTAAAATAAAGTGAGCAGATTACCCTCCATGACACAGGTGGGCCTCATTCAATCAGTTGAAGGTCTTATGAGCAAACGCTGAAGTTTCCCAAAGAAAGAGTTCTGTCTCCAGACGACAACACAGAAATTCTGCCTGCATTTTTATCTCAGACTCAGAACTGCAACATCAACTCTTCCCTGAATCTCCAGCCTGCCAGGTTGCCCTACAGGTTTTGGACTTGCAAGTCCCACAGTGGCAAAACTCACCCCCCACCCCAAATTTAATAAATTTAATAAATTTAACATCCTCCACTACAACTCTGTCCAAAGCAGGTGTGTACCATCATTCAATGTATTTTCTCTTAAGCCTTTTAAAACATCTTGAGAATGCACAGAACCACGGACATACAAAAAATTCATGGTCCTGGTTCTTATTTGTCATAGGATTTTTTTTTTTTTGGTAGTATACACTTGAAAGATAGTTTTCTATAGACTATATCCATGAATATACCCTTGATTAAAGAAGAATTAGAAATGACTAAAAGAAGAATGTATTAGTCAGCGTTCTTCAGAGAAACAGAACCACCCTTATGACCTCATTTAACCTTAATTGCCTCCCTGAAATGCCTTATTTTCAAATACAGTCACATTGAAGATCAGGGCTTCAACATATGAATTTCGAGGGGACCCAGTTTGGTCCATATACACTTTAGGGAACTAGAAAAAGAAGAGCAAATTAAACCCAAAGCTAGCAGAAGGAAGGAAATAATAAGGATTAGAACAGAGATAAGTGAAATAGAGAATCAATGAAACCAAATGTCTGTTCTTAGGAAAAAATCAACAAAATTGACAGACAAACTTTAACTAGACTGAGAAAGAAAAAAGAAGATGCAAATAACTAAAATCAGAAATGAAAATGGGGACATTACAACCAACTTTACACAAATAAAAGAATGCTATGAATAACTGTTCACCAATAAATTAAATGAAATTGAAAAATGTCCTAGAAACACACAAATTACCAAAACTGACTCAAGAAGGAATAGAAAAACTGCACAGACCTATAACAAGTAAAGAGATTAAACCAGTGATTAAAAAACAACAACAAAAAACTAGAACTCCCAGCACAGAAAAGCTCTGGACTAGATGACCTATCATATATCTGGCAACATGTTTTTTTAAAAAAATGTATACTGTAACATATGATATGTGCATAAGAATGTATGCGGTATTACTAGTAAGTGGAAAGCACATCCTCAGTGTTTTGAGCTGACTGCCCAGTCTTGTATTTGCGTTCATAAATTTTGTATTTCTTATACTGAGGACAAACTAAGAGTTCATTTTGGCTCTGAAACCTTAAACGACATTTTGATACTCTCTGTAGCTCCAGAGAAATTCCGTAAGTTATAGCGACTCAGTAAATGGCTTTCCTTTTTTTAGATGAGCTGAATATGATGACATGTTATCTTTTTCCTTGGCAAAATAATAATAATAATTTCTAGCTAAAAAGGAACTGAAGAATACTACGTGTTTTCAGATTAAGCCTGAGATCTGAAATGCAGTCTCAGTTAAGCTAGGCATTCATCCTCTGTGCTTTCCAAAATTCCCTTTAGATAACTAATGTGTTAAAAATAGAAAGCATTTCTTTTATATTTCCTGTTTTCTTTCATTTTTAATAAATTTTGTTGTTTTTATTGTAAAATCAATAGTCACTTCAAAAATGCAGACATATAAAATAAAAATTTTACCACCCAAAGATAACCACTTTTTTGTTATTTGACTTTCTTCTTTCTTGAGGTACATATATTTTAATTAACTGATCTCAAGTACTTTTGTACTTTGTTTTTGAAAGTGTTTTAGCACAATTTATGACCTGCAGCTTTATTAGGAAACATTATTTTATTAATACAAACTAGTCTCCAACAGTAAAATACCAAATAAAAGTACATCGATCAAGAGCCAGAATCAAAACCTACCATCTCCATGTAAATGACAAACGGAGGATTCTGGCAAAAAGTTATCACTTCTCATTTCTAAAAAGTCAAAAATTATATTCTTAAACGTAAATGTAACTACTCATCAAGATATGTTATTTGGGTTTCTTAGTCACTGAACCACACAGCAATACCTCCTCCTGAAATTTCCTCCCCACAGTTTCACCTCGGGTGGTTCTGGCATGGGAGGATTCTCGGGGTCAATCTTTGAGCGCCTCAAACATGGAAACAGTGGGACATAGCTGAAGTCCCAGAGCCTAAGACTGGTTCTTGGTAGACAACGTGCTTAACGACTCGCTGGTTGCAGACACACACACACACACACACAGACACACACACACACAAAGGCTGAAGTTTTCTTTACCTAGCACGTCACACTGATGGAAAAAAATAGGAGACTGGTTAGATAGGAAGGAGGTCAGAGCAGAGCCTAATTACAGTAGAGAAGCAGAGCTCACAGCCAGCGCCAGTAAACGGTGGCTGAATTGGACCAGATGGACTCTCTTCCTCTCATTCTTGTAAATACAGATGACGTTCATCTCAACAGGGCCCCTTCCAATCTACAGACCCTGCCGCCACCTTAAGTTTAAGTTCATCCTCAATCACCTGGCACTCAGGAAGCCTTCACCAACGTACCACCGACTTTGTAGCCAGAATAAATTTGTATACTCTCTGAGCTGCTTGTGTCCTCAGGAAAACAAAAACAAACAAACAAACCAGAAACCCAGCATGGGCTTCACAGAGTCGGGAGGCTTAGATGAGATAGGATAAGGCGTCTGGCACCTGGGAGGAACTCCGGATAGGAGAGATGCTCCTGGTTCCGTCAAGTTGGAAGCCCCAAGGGATGGTCTACTCTGCAGGCACAGAGGGCTTCATTAGAACTGCCTCCTCGTGGCTGTGAAGCCTTGAGCGTAACATGCGAACATCCAGGAATATGGAACTTCAAAAAACTCTACGACTGCTTCGCAGCTCGGGAGGAGCGGGCGAGGCCGCAGCTGCCCAGCGACGCGCGATCCCTGAGCAGACAACTTCCGCTTTAAGCACCTGCTCGCCGGCCGCGAACAGAGCCTACCGGAAGTCGCAGACGGAGCCTACCGGAAGTCGCGGACAGAGCCCAACGGAAGTTGCGGACGGAGCCCACCGGAAAGTCCAGTGCGTAGCCACGGCGTCAGGTTCCTCCGCCGAGCGCGGCGCTGCGTCCCTCGGCTCGGTCCCCAGTCTACTCCAAATTTCCTCTCTGGCCGCTGCCCATCTGCTTCAGGCCTCCCGGATGCTGGTTTTCCGGCCAGTAGTCCCGGCAACGCTGCCTGCCGGCGCTCGGCCATAAGCCCGGCCTGGACCACGGAGGTCGGACGCGCCGCCGCCGCCGGGACCGCCGAGACCCGCCCCCGAGCGACACGCACTTCCGGCGGCGCGGCGGCAGGGACGGAGCCCGGCGGGCGGTGATGGACGCGCTGGCGGTCATGATGCAGGACCTGCTGACCCAGAACCGTGCGCTGCGCAGGGAGAACAAAGAGCTCATGGACCAGGTGCGGCGGCTCCTGTGCGAAAAAGCCAACCTGCTGGCCCAGGTGCGCCCGCCCGCCTGCCCGGTAGCTTTTCCCGAGACGTTCAAAGGCGACTCCGCCCGGCTTCCCGAGTTTTTGATCCAAGCGGTCTCTTACATGAGGTTCTTTGAGGCCAGGTTCTCAAACGACACCCTCAAGGTGGCGTTTTTAATCAGCCGCCTCAGTGGGCCGGCCGAGGAGTGGGTTGTCCCCTACATCGAGAGGGAGAGCCCCATCCTGGCGCATTACGAGGGCTTCGTGGACGCGCTGAAGCGGGCCTTTGGCAGGAACGGGTAGGAAACGGCACTACTGCGAGCCCCACGGACCGGGTCGTGCTTGGCCGTGACTCACAAAGAGTTCTCCAGTCCCCACCTGCTGGGCCCGACCCTTGCGAGGAAGCCCTGCTGCCTTTGCACTCGGCCCAGCAACGCGGCCACTGGCGGGGGGCCTGTTAGCAATTGAACGGACCACCCCGAATCGCGCCCCTGCCGTCTCTGAAAACTGCTGCTGCCCGCCTTGGACGATCTGTGCCAGCCTGGGAAGTGCCTGAGCTTGTCACACGCCCGGGGACACCGATTTGGAGATCTCAGGTCCGGAGACAGCTGCCAGGGTTCGCGTGGCTGGCAGACAAATATTCACACTCCTGCCCCAGGAACCTGTTTTTCACATACTTCGTTTCTGTTCTGAAACCACAACAGGCTCAGAGACTGTGCCTTTTATCAGAAAAGTCTAGGCAATGAACAGTATATGGAAAACGTATTCACTTTTAAAATGTAAATACATATCTTACAGCACCATGTGTTGGGGACTGTACTTGGGGTTACAGGAGAAACAGATGAATAAGACCAAGTGTATATCTCCACAGGAACACAACTGTGAGAAAAAATTCTAAGTGCATATTCTGATGTCTGGTAAAATAATGCTTTCATGTGCAGAGAATGGCATATTTGCTTCTTGTTTTATGGCCTTTTCACATCACAGTTTTAAAATACATGTTAAAAACGTGCAGCTTACAAAGGAGGCAGAAAACCCAACTTGAGCAATTTCTTTGCTCCTGAATCTGGCAAAGCTGGTGTTTTTAAAGATGGGTGCAACTTGTAGCAAAAAGAAGGGGTGGCAGGGAATGGTGCATTCTTTGAGCTGTATCCACTCACCTTTATTCCCCTGTATTAAATGACTTGGCTGCTTCCTTTTTTGTGAATTACAGTTTTGGCCTCAGTTTTTCTTTTGTAATTAAAGGCATTACTTGATCATTAAAATTTGGTTCAGAATTCTGTGATTCTCTTAGGGCCAAAAAAGGGGAAGAAAAAGGAAGGTCTGAGCCTTCATGTCAAACAAAGTAGTTCTTAAAATCCTCTCAGGACCAAAATCTATAGCTGCCTTTCCTTACATGTCCATAGGTTTTGTCATTCTGGTGGTCAATATAGTCTCACTGAAATAGCTTGAATTCTAGTCACATCTTCATACTAAGAAAAACTCATCACTGCCCCCTTGATGGACAGTTCACATACCTAAGGACTGAACTGAAAACCTCTAATTATATTTTTGCACGATTTGATTAAAAGACAGGTTATAGCAATCTAAAATATGACACAAATGAACATATCTATGAAACAGACTCAGACATAAAGAACAGACTTGTGGTTGCAAAGGGGGAGGGGGGTCGGGGAGGAAAGGATTGGGAGTTTGGGATTCGATGCAAACTAGTATCTATAGGATGGATAAACAACAAGGTCTTACTGTATAGCACAGGGAACTAAATATCCTGTGATACACCATAATGGAAAATTAGTATGAAAAAGTAGTATATCTGAGTCACTTTGCTGTACAGCAGAAATTGACAACATTGTAAATCAACTATACTTCAATAAAATAAATTTTTTTAAAAATTATTTTCTTGCCATAAAAACTCAGACACAAAGGTCCTTCATATACCTATTTCGCCATGTGGGGATAAGCCAGAATACTACTTGACCACTAAACAACACCCCACAACCTTCTGCTCTTCACCCAATTAATGCTCATTTTGTGCACATGTCAATACACTGTTTAATTCTGCAACTATAAATAACTAAATGAACTACGATAAAGTTTTTTTAAAAGGTTATAGCAATTATTTTATCATTGCCAGTTAGCATTGTAAGAGTTTATGAGACTGGGACCCCCAACACGACTTCTTATAAACCATACTTTTGTGGTACATATGTACTAACAAAATTAATTGATTCTTGGTCCTATTGGCTGTCAATTTCAGAGCAGTGTTTTTCCCACAGTAAAAAAAACCCTGCAGGGTATAGCACCGCCCAAAATTTCAGTAAACCTCACAAGAGCACATATCTGATAGGGTACAAAAACTTGCTAATGAAAGATCAGCATCAACATTGAAGAAGTCAAATAGAGCATAACTCAGAAGTCAAGATATCTCATACTTAATTTTCTATAACTTTTTTTTTTTTTTTTGGCGGATCTTCCCGCACCGGGGCACGAACCTGTGTCCCCTGCATCGGCAGGTGGACTCTCAACCACTGTGCCACCAGGGAAGCCCTAACTTTTTTTTTTTAAGGGTATCTTAGATCTCCACCAAAAGGAAAAAACGAGAAAAAAAAGTATACAAGTCTTGCTTACAGTTACACAGAGAGACGGGAGGAGGGAGAGAAGGTCACTTACTGGTCAGTGACCTCCATCCACATCATTCCAGCTCTGAAATAAGGTCATAACAGATGATGAGTCGTTCATTGTTTTCTTTAGTCTTCTGCTGAATGGTCTCTGGGGGATGTTCCTCATCTGGCCCTTTATCAGGCTTACCTAGAAGGCCAACAGCCCACTGGGGCCTTTCCTCTGGACCCAAGCGATTTCCTTCTCTGACAGATTGAGAACCTCTTCTGTGTGGGCCTTTAATGTTTGGTATCTTTGGCCTTCCATTTCACTTCTTAATTTGTAATCCTCAGCACACTTCTTCAGCCATTCTTCATTCATGAGATAGCCTTCAGTCACCTCCTTCAGTCACCTCTCAAATTCCTTAAAAGTTCAGAGAAATATGTTTCATGGAATTTGTCTGTAGTAAGTTGACCTTTTTCTTCTGACTTTCTAGATTTCAGCTTTGGCAAGCTTCTTCTGTTTCTGTACCTTCTCCATCACCTGGGTACATCCCTAAAAATCCTATCGTAATTTTCCCCATCTCCGAGCATTTCGCATGGAGCTCCTCATACTTGCTTTTCAATTTCAGGTTCTCCATCTGCATGGCTTTAACTGCAACCTCCAGGTCCTTCTGGGTAAACTGCAGTACATCCATGAATGGGACCAGTGGGCAGGAAAAGGTCCGTAGCCTGAGGACACAACGGGGAGAGTCCATCACAGGGATACCCGGAGCTCCTAAGACAGCAAATGCCACCAGCCTCACTTTAGGTGGTCTTCTTCAGGAAGGCTTGGCATCATGAATGTTGTCTATTTCAGTGGCCACAGAAACCAGTTTATTAGGGCTGTCTTTCAGAAGTGGGTCAAAGGAGGTATAAAGGACTTTTCTCAAAGCAAACTCTTTAGATGAGGACGTTCCAAACTACTCCAAATTCTCCACATCAGCCCCCATGCCTAGAACTATAGCTGGGGCTCTGGAGTGCTCTTCTTGGAGGTCGATCGCAGGCTCTGGCCCGTGCTGAGAAAGGAGAGCAGGGCTTACTGTCCAGACTGCTTATGTGAACCCATGCAGTGCTTACATTACACTTATGTGTAACATACAGTTACACATACTTATGTGTAACATGCAGTGCTTACATTATTAATCACCAGACAACTCTCTATCATGTTATGTGCTGGTACTGCGGACACAGCTATGAACAAGACAGTCCTGATTTTCCAGGAGCTTACAACTGGGAAGATAAAGAAACAGGCCATTATAATGCAGGACTGCAGCAAGGAGGGGACAAGAAGAGCGCGCCTGTGGTAGCACGAAGTGGCGCCCCTAAGCCAGCCTTGGGGGGTGCTAATGACTGAATGTTTGTGTTCCTCCAAAATGCATATGTTAAATCCTAACCCCCAATGTGCTGGTATTGGGAGCTGGAGCTTGCCGGGAGGTAACGAGATCCTGAGGGTGGGGCCTGCATAACCGGCATTAGAGCCCTAACAAGAAAAGGTGGGAGAACTTCCTTCCTCTCTCTGCTCTCTGCCATGTTAAGATACAGCAAGATGGCCATCTGTAAACCAGGATGCAGGCCCTCACCAGGTCCGGGACCTGCCAGCACCTTGATCTTGAACTTCTAATAGACTTGGAGACCACGTCGGCCTGCATACATCTCCTCTGGATTTTAGGCAGCTGGAGCCTGAATTGCATTAATCTAATGAGAAAGGAAAGGGTTTTGGTTTAAGGTGGAGGCAACGGAAGTGGAGAGAGGAGGACAGATTTGAGGTATGTTTTGGAGACAGAAAAGGCAGGCCCTACAGATAAATGGATGTGGGAAGTGTTTCTTCCTCTCTCCCCAGTCAGGAATATTGCAGATTCCATTTCCATTTTTCTACATCCCCTGTTTTGTTCCTCTCCAAGAGAGAAGGAGGGAATAAAGTGATTGGTCAGAGCTCACTAGTCTTTGGACATCCTTTTCCTTGTGGATGGATCTGGAAACACACCCCCTGTGCACAGGCAGAGCTGGTCCTCTGGTTCCTATTGTCGCTCTGCAGTTTGGCACTATGACAACAGACTCCTGACTACATCCCTTCTTACTCCCTTCCAACCCATTGTCCACACGGGTCATGGTTACTTTTTTTAATTTCCCCAAGTAGTTCATTTGATTTACCTGAAGAGACTTGGAAGACTATTTTCAGCCTGCAACAACATGGATGTTAGTAAGAAGCATTTCCAGTCAACTTTCTTCTTCACCTTGATGCAGAAATTTTGCCATTTTTATGACATGATATTATCCACACTTCACGTTTTCCTCTGTTTTTTTTTTTTGGTTTTTTTGTTTGTTTGCTTTTTGCGGTACACGGGACTCTCACTGTTGTGGCCTCTCCTGTTGCGGAGCACAGGCTCTGGACGCGCAGGCTCAGCGGCCATGGCTCACGGGCCCAGCCGCTCCGCGGCATGTGGGATCTTCCCAGACCGGGGCACGAACCCGTGTCCCCTGCACCGGCAGGTGGACTCTCAACCACTGCGCCACCAGGGAAGCCCTGGCCTCTGTTTTTGACATTACCCCTTTGTCAGGTGACTGTAAATATCTGCATCAAGAAATAAAGCCACACAGAATCTCTCATTGAAAAATGAGAAAATAGGTTGATAGAGATATTTTCCATTTCTGAAAGGCTTATTAAAAATAAAACCCCCCAAATCCATTACAAGTTATGAAAAATGCATTGACTGACCTTTGAAGTTCAAGCCAGCTCTTAAAAGAGCAGGATAATTAAAGAAGACAAGCAAAACGTCCAAGAAAATATATGAAGCTTGAATAATCAGCATGTTTAAAATAAATAATTTATCTTTATGAGTTATCGATGATCTAATAATTCATGAATGCTAAGAAAACCATAACAAGGAGTGATTTGTAAAAGGTCATCAAAACCAAGTAAGAACACAACCAGCTCATTGCTTATCTTGCAACTGATTAAAGTTCTAAAAGGGAACGAAGAAAAGCAAAACAGGGGGGTGGGATGGGTAACAGAAAGGGGTCTGTACTTGGTTGCATAATGTCTCCCCCAAATTTTTGTCCGCCCAAGAAATCAGGATGTGACCTTATACAGAAATAGGATCTTTGTAGATTTAATTATTTAAGTTAAATTGAGGTCATGTTGGATTAGGATAGGTCCTAAATACAGTAAGACTGGTGTCCTTATAAGGGGAGAGGACGCAGAGAGAGCCATAGACACACGCAGGGAAGAAAGGCATGTGGCAACAGAGGCAGAGGTTGAGCAATGCAGGGGCAGGTCAAGGATGCCAAGGATTGCTGGCCACCACCAGAAGCTGGGAGAGACACATGGGAACCTCGGAGGGAGCACGGCCCTACTGAAACCTTGACTGAGGCCCCCAGAACTTCAGGAGAATAGATTTCTGTTCTTTTAAGCCACCCAGTTTGTGGTATTTTGTTATGGCAGCCCTAGTACACTAATACAGAAAAAAAGAAAGGAAGGGAGGGAGGGAGAGAGTAAGAGACAAGAAGGAGGGAGGGGGAGGGGAGGGGGGAAGGAATGAAGGAAGGAAGGAGGGAAAAAATGAGTACGGATTTCAGAAAGTAAATAATGCCTTAAAGAAAAGAACACGGAGGGACTTCCCTGGTGGTCCAGGGCTTAGGACTCCGTGTTTCCCTGGTCGAGGAACTAAGATCCCACAAGCCACGTAGTGCGGCCAAAAAAAACAAAACAAACAAACAAAAAACATGGAAAGATCATAATTTGTGGGTCTCTCCCCTCCCCTTGCAAAGTCATTAAACTAATCTGACCATCGTGAAGGACTAATGGTCAGATTCTGACGGATTTTCTACTTCGACGGAGGCCTCAACAGACAGAACTCGGTCTCAGCTTCTATCTCTCCAAACTCCCCAAATCTCCTGCAGGGCTCCTCCTAGAACCTGGTCGGCGTGGCCCTGACCCACTCGAGACTGAAGGAGATCTTACATCAGGAGCCCCCGAACAGCCCGGGCACCAGGCCTCTGACTGCCCATCTCTGTGAGTTGGTCCTCAAGACCAGACCCTATTGTTCAGTTTATCTGACTACCCAGCCCAGTTCCCAAATCTCTCTCTCAGCCTAGGTCCTGTCCTGCTGTGAAACGACCAGGTTCGGGTAGATACATGGGTACTTGCCAGATTCCTTCCTGAGAGGGGTTAATATTGTAGACTTGGTCAGAACTTCATTTATATGCATAATTTCCTTGAATAGAATATATGGTAGCGTAGAAAACCTATGACATGAACGTCTGGACATGTAAAAATCTATGAGAGCCATAATCTTCATTTTTAATAAACTACCAATGCCATTTCGAAATTGTGAATTAGCTTCGGGTTCTCAGATGTATAGCTTTCATACTTAAAGGGATTAAACACAGACCCCACACACACACACACACACACACTTCCTTTTAACAAACTTACATGGACCTAGAAGAGAGAGTGTAATTGCAAACAGTATGGTTTGTTTATGTGATAGTAACAACAAATCTTAACTGAGAACTGAACAGTTGTCACCATTATAATGGCCTTAGCCCATAGAGAGGCAAGTTCAGAATGAAGTATTCTTGAAGGTACAAATCAGTTTTTAATGCTGAAACTCACAGTGCAAAAACGAAGCGGCAGCAGCGCCAGCCCAGGCTCTGGATGTGTCCCAAAGTCGCCACCTCTACTTTTTTGCATGACACTTAACTTCTTGCCTTTGTTAAATAGTGGCCGAATGAGTGAGTGCATTACGTCTCTTTCCTCCCACTCCAGACTTACTTCTTGAGACCAGGGGACCAAGTTTTATTCAACTTTGTATCCACTTTCCCACCAACATTCAGAGCTTGAACTTCCCGTGTGTGTTTAATGACTGACAGTTCATTTGAGAAAGAGAGTAGGGGGGTGGAGGGTTAGAGTGGATCAGTAAATATAAGTGTGTGTGTGTATCTCTTTCCATCAGTTCTTGCTAATTCCTTCCTGGCCAATATGGTAGTGATTCTCATATTCAAGTATTATACATGTACCTTTTTAAAATTAAAAAGAAAAAAAGATTCTCACCTATCCCTGAGGCTGGCTTCAATGATTAGAATGTCACTTTAACATATACAAATTAAACCAACTATAAATCTTTATATGAGTTAAATCTCTGTAGCTTTTACACACTATTAAAATGACAAATTAAATACAAACCAAATTTCAAAACCAATAAAATTCAAATGAATGAGTTAAAACTAAATTATGGATGTGCCTTGCTGAAAATAAATGACTCCTTCACAATCTGAATATGGTACTGATGATAATGGCACTCTATATGCCCTGTAGACTCATGGCCAGTGGGCTACTTTCTAGAACACTTACGTATTTCTGCCTCTAGCGGTTGAATTGTACGCCTGCTGGGAGTTGTATTCCTCTATCCCCAGACATATTTATGCCAGTCGTACTGTTTAATCTAAATATGTAATTCAGTTAAATATTTCACAAACTGATAAATCATTGTGAGAAGAGGTTTGCTTCTATAGAAAGAAATCTGTTAGATGCCTTCGAAAAATTGAATAGCTAAATTATGTTATGTATAGGTGAGACAAATACAAAATATTGGCTAAAAAAATTCCAAAAATCTAAGCAATAAACATAGTTTCAGAGTGGGTTTAAGTTCTCTCTCTATTTTAAAGAAACAGTATTACAGTTATGAATTATTTACGATATGTCAATCTAATCACTGAACCTCTTGACCCGGTATCAAATGCAGGTTAAAAAATGTACATTTAAGTGGTTTCCGTATAAATCTTTAAGGTACATGTTACTTTACCAATGTTTTTGATTAAGTGACCAGTCTTTTATTTGCTCAGTGCCATTTGCAAGAATGCAACTCTTACACACTACATCTACCTTCATCCTTTTCTTATTATTCCATCCATTGTCGTAGCACAATTTTCTGGTGTCTGTGCAATCCTAAACGCAAATTAAAAATGTGGAACCTGCAAGAGACTGGCCAGTTACTTCTTATTTATCAGGGCACCTCCCAAAAAATATTGGGCTTTACTTTTTTATTATTATAAAAATAAAGCCAATATTTAAAATTTCTTGTAGAAAATACGCAGTAGTATTATGTATATGAATTACTATGGGTAAAATGTTAATGACATTTTTCATTCCCAAGTAAAAATATTTTTAGTAGGATCCTTCTAAACAAGAAAGTCTCTTAGAAGATAAAAGTTGTCTCCAGGAAACCACTGAAAAGTTTATCCCACCACGTTTAAGTGACTTTCACAAAATTTTAGAGTGAGTCTGATACCATACAGATAAGGCAAGCAATAGACTGAAAAGAGAAGATTTTTATCTTCAACGAAAAGGATCAAATTCTTACTTGTTTCTTCAGTTTTATCTTGAAAAACTGAAGTTATTTCTATACTTCCTATACCTGCTAGTGTAAGTGTTAAAAGAAATTGTATGAAACTGGTAGAAGTATAAATAATATCACCCTTCCGAGATGCAACTGGTAACAAAGTTTGTAATTTTCTATGTATCTTGAGCCAACAAGACTACCTCTTAAGACCCATCTGAGGGACATATCCTGTGCTCAGAGATGTGAACAAATATTTGGTCAGAATGGTGTGCTTTAGGCACACAAAAAAGTTAAACATAGTGTAAAAAAAAAAGTGTAAAAATAAAAGCTTGAATAAATGAACTATGGTAACATCCAAATACTGGAATGCTACACAAAAATAAAAATTATACTGTGCAAGAATAGTATTGTTACTGAAAAATGTTTTTATATGCTGCTTAATGAAAGAAGCATGGTTAAAAACAGGATGTATAACATGATTCTATGTTTATTTAAATATATTTATAAATATAGAAAAACGTCTGGAAGGGCATACACAAAAATGTCAAGAGAAATTTACACAGTTCTAGGATTATCTAGGGAATATACTGTAATGGACAAAACAGACCAAATTCTGATTATAATGGAGTTTGTATTCCAGTGGGGGAAAGACAGAAAATAAACAAAATAGTAAATTTACAATAGTAAGATATAGCATGTCATAAGATAAGGAGTACAATGGATAGTGAATGCCTAGGTGGAGGTAGGGGGGTTGCTATCTGTATAAAGTGGTTAAGACTTCACTGATAAGGTACCATTTGAGTAGTGACCTAAAGGACCTCAGGAACGTGATGGAAGGGACATTAGAGTTTCTATTTTAAAAGATCCTTCTGGGGACTTCCCTGGTGGTGCAGTGGTTAAGATTCCGCCTGCCAGTGCAGGGGACACGGGTTCGATTCCTGGTCCGGGAAGATCCCATATGCCGCAGGGCAGCTAAGCCTGTGCGCCACAACTACTGAGTCTGCACTCTAGACCCTGCGAGCCAAAACTACTGAGCCCACGAGCCACAACTACTGAGCCCACGTGCCACAACCACTGAAGCCCGCGTGCCTAGAGCCGGTGCTCCACAACAAGAGAAGCCACCGCCCTGAGAAGCCTGCGCACTGAGGAGTAGTCCCCACTCGCCACAACTAGAGGAAGCCCCTGTGCAGCAATGAAGACCCAACAAGGTGGAAAAAAATAAATTAATTAATTAAAAAAATATATAAAAGATCCTTCTGGCTGTTAAGTTTAGCCTGGACTGTAGTGGGATGGGGCAAGGGCAGAAACAGGAGGGCTGGGCAATATTTTGACAAGAGATAACGGTAGCTTAGAACTAGGGCAGTCAGATGCTGGCTCCATTTTGAAGGCTGGACCAGTAGGAGATGCTGGTGGCTAGCACGTGGAATGGCTGTGGGATGCAAAAGAGAAGGTTTTATAGCCTCGACAGCTGCGAGGATGGGGTTGCCATTTAGTGGGACAGGAAAGAACATGTGGGGAGCAGATCTGAGGGTCAAGTCAGGAGTCTGGTTTTGGATTTGTTATGTCCGAGATACCTACCAGAAATCAATATGGAGACCACATATGATGAAGTTAGTATGTGGAAAGGCTTCTCTCCAAGAGCCTTCCCTCACCCCAAGTTTGAATTAAGTGCTCTTTCCCTGCGGGGCACCACCCACCCCCACCCCACTCCCACACTCCCCTTGCATGAGATGTAATTGTTTATGGATCTCTCTCCACCCACTAGACTGTGAGGACTCTCACTGCATCCCTGGCACCTCCTACAAGACCTAGCTTGTCGTAAAGCACAATAAATATCAAATGGGGGTTTGAAAACCCCCAGAGAGAGAACCGAAGCCTGTGAACATCATCATGGGTCAGTTTTACCAATAGGATCAATATCTTCTATATTTCATTTAGAAAGATCCTACTAAAATATTTTTACTTGGGAATGAAAAATGTCATTAACATTTTAATAGCTTATTGGAGTCTCATAGTTATGTGCTGAATTCTCCCCAAACTTCACAAACTAAAGATCTATAACCAAAGTACATAATCTGACTGTCCTCATGCTACTCTGGTTTAAAGGAAAGACATTAGAACTTCCGATTTGCTGACTGACTCCACAGGCTGCCACCGACAGACAGGCCTCGGCACATTTCTGCCAAATCCTAATTAAGATCTACTTATAACCCCCTTAAGAAGTTTCATATTAAAATAGTTATTGAGACTTCTGGCTATACATGACAGATGAACAAATGTATTTTCTTAATTTACCGTTCCAAAATGCTACTAAGTGACAATAAAGAGATTTTTTTAAAAATATGCTCCTGAGGGGGTAGAATAAGAAGCCTCTGGATTTTGGGGACACCAGCTGAAGGTGGGGATTCAGAGAACAAGGAGAGTAAAGGGAGTTCACACATACTGATATTCTTCAGCCTTCTACTCCTTCAGATTCCCAGACTTTCCTCCCAAACAGGAGATTTGAAAATATTCTTTGTCTGTCTGACCATCTCAAATGGAAGGATCTGAAGATGCTGACATCAGGTGATAATTAACAAGCATCCCAGTCAGGTCACCACACAGTGAAGCCTCTCCCATGGGCTCAGGGATTCCCATCAGCTTTTGTAACATACTTTTAGAAATGAGATGACCAAGAAGTATCACCAGTCCTCTGAGGAATGTCTCTAACATAAAGAGAGAAACCAAGGCAAGCAAACAAATAGAGAAAAGCAACCTGGAGGAAACAGATGATTGATGCAGGGAGAACATTAAAAAACAAATTACCGTTAGTATCTTCAGAAAAGTTAAGATTTTGCAACCATAAAACAAGAGCAGAATGTTATGAAAAGAGAGCTGGTGGGAGGCAAGTGAAAAATAAAACAAAGCTTATGGAAATTAAAATTGTGGTAGACAATGGCCAAAGCTGAAACAATTTGAGTAATAAAATAATGAGAGCATTGGCTTATATCTCATAGAATAAAATAAATATTCATGAGTTGTGATAACCATTTAGCTATAGCTTTACTCAGCATGACTATAGATAAGAATACCAGCAAACAATCATTGGAGCTTAATGAACATTTCTAAAATTAAGTACCAAGGCCTCCCCTCTACTTGTGAGTTTTGAAATCGTTTTGTTTATTTTCAGGGATACTGTTTAATTTAATTGTATGATTTGTCTGCACTCAGTTTATTTCCCCTTCTCAAATCTCAGCCTCATGTTGTTCTTTGTTACTGTCAGAGCCTGGTGAGTTGTTTTGAACAGAACTGGTTTTTTTTCCTCCCTCCTGTAAGACGATGTTACTGCACAAGAGCACTGCAGTGTTTTTCATAATAAACTTGTGCACTAAGAACTGAAAAAAAAAAGGGGGGCAAAATAGTAACTTTATAGTTGAGAAACCTCCCAAAGACTAGATTACTCAAGTAAGGTGAACACCAGCAGAAATAAGACACAGCAACAACAGGAACCCCCTGATATGAGTCACAGAGAAAGACATATCACTTCTGTGGTATTCTTGCCAAAAATGCACAACCTCAATGTAATCATAAGAAAGTATCAGACAGACTCAAACTGAGACACATTCTACAAAAATAACACAGTAGTACTATCTAAAAGTATCAAGGTCATGAAAGACAAGGAAAGAATGAGAAACCATCACAGATTGGAGAAAATTAAGGAGATATAACAAGTAATTGCAATGTGATATCCTGGACTGGATCCATTAAAAGAAATAGGACATGAATTAGTGAGAAGAAAAAAACCCCAAACTGGTGAAGTCCAAACTTAAGTTTGTAATTAATGGAATTGTTCCAATGTTAGTTTCTTAGTTTTGATTATTACATTATGGTCGAGGAAGATACTTACATTAGGGGAAGTTTGCTGGGGTACATGGAGACTCTCTGTACTCATTTGGCAACATTTCCGTAAATCTAAAACTATTTCAAACAAAAAGCTTTCTTTTAAACTTAGTATAAATGTTGGAAATATAACGTTAAAGAAATCTCTCAGAAATCAGATGAAGAGGACAAAGAGATGGAAAATAAGAAATAAACAAGAAATTTAGAAGTCTTGTCGAGGAAAACTGGACAAAGAGAAAAAACAAAGATAAGGAATCATACATGAAATAAGAAAACTTTCCAGGCCTGAAAGACATAGTTCCCAGATTGAAAGGACCCACCAGTTTGCAGTACAAAGACCCACACCCACACATCATCCTATTTCATTCAGAACATGGGGCTGAAGAGAAGATTCTTCAAGCTTTAAAGAGAGAAAAATATATGGGCCCCACATAAAGGATCAGAAATCAGAACCGCTTTAGTCTTCTCCAGATACTTCAAAATTGTGAGATAGAGTATAGGTTTTTTACCATCTGCTTATTCATATTTTTACCCTGAAAGCAGATGTGAGGTTTCTAGAGGAGAAATCAAAGTTATTATTACTTAGCACCAGTTCCCTATACCTAGTACCCTACAGGTGACATGATGGGAGCCAGGTGTCACTGCACACAGGTCTGCCTGAAATGACGAATCTGGGAGTTTATATAGACCCCCAAACTGCCCCTTCCCTCCTGAGAGAAGCAGAGAAATTTTGCTCCCTAGTTATTAACAATCTTTCGGAATGTAAATGACTGGCTCCGGGATCTGTGGTTCAACACCTTTGAAATATAAACACATTGGGAGATAAGAATCCCAGGAGGTCTCTGGCTATTCAATTACCCTTCAGCTTCCCAGGCTAGTTTTTCAAGCCAGGTGTCATAAAAAGTTTGCTCAGAAAACTCTGTGCAAAAATATGAATTTTTCACTTCCTGGCAGATTGTTTTCCAACCTACAATTCAATCCCCAGCCCAACCATCAATACGCGTGAAGGTAAAACGGATCTCACAAAGCTCACTCCTATTCTCTCCTCAGACTGAGCACGTGCTCCTCCACCAAAGCAAGAGAATAAATCAAAAGACAGCACGGCGGATTCCCTGGTGGCGCAGTGGTTGAGAGTCCGCCTGCCGACGCAGGGGACACGGGTTCGTGCCCCGGTCCGGGAAGATCCCACGTGCCGTGGAGCGGCTAAGCCCGTGAGCCATGGTCGCTGAACCTGTGCGTCCAGAGCCTGTGCTCCGCAACGGGAGAGGCCACAATAGTGAGAGGCCCGCGTACCGCAAAAAAAAAAAAAAAAAAAAAAAAAACAGACAGCATGGGATCCCGGAATACTTTTTAGAGTAAGATTTATGTTTCTTTTAGATGCATCTCCAAAGGCTGAGAATGTCCTTAAAATAAGAGAAGGAAAGCCCAGGTTTAGTGGCATTACATCAAGTGTGATTTGAATGATTCTACTAGGAGTTGTAACAGGGTGGGTGGAATCATCCATATCCCCTTTATTTTGAAGTGGCACAAACTTAAGTGATGTTCACCAGCTTCCCAACACCCCTCTCCCACTACCTCTCATAGGTATTGAGGAACTTGGACCTTGGGATCACCTTTGGTGCCCATTTGGAGTTAGAAGGCAGGCAATTCAAGTAATTACCTTAAAAATGCCTAAAGGATCATCAAAAGGAATACAAACAACAAATGTTGGTGAGGATGTGGAGAAAAGGGAACCCCTGTGCACTGTTGATGGGAATGTAAATCGGTGCAGATACTGTGGAAAACAGTGTAGGGGGTCCCTCAAAAAACTAAAAATAGAACTACTATATGACCCAGCATTTCCACTCCTAGTTATATATCCAAAAAAAACCCAAAACACTAATTTGAAGAGACTCATGCATCCCAGTGTTCATAGCAGCGTTACTTACAATTGGCAAGATATGGAAGCAAACTAAATGTCCAACAACAGATGACTGGATAGAGAAGAATATATATATATATATATATATATATATATATATATAATGGAATACTACTCAGCCACAAAAAAGGAAATTTTGCCATTTGCAACAAACATGGATGGACTTAGAGAGTATTATGCTAGGTGAAATGTCAGAAAGAGACTAACAAATACTGTATGATATCACTTATAATGTAAAATCTAAAAAATACAACAAACTAGTGAATATAACAAAAAAGAAACAGATTCACAGATATAGAGAACAAATTAGTGGTTACCAGTGGGGAGAGGGAAAGGGGTAGGGGCAACATAGGTGCAGGGAATTAAGATATACAAACTATTATGTATAAAATAAGCTACAGTGATATATTATACAATACAGGGAATACAGTCAATATTTTGTAATAACTATAAATGGAGCATAACCTTTAAAAATTGTGAATCACTATACTGTACACCTGTAACATATAATACTGTACATCAACTATACTTCAATAAAACAAACAAAAAATGCCTAAAGGGTATTATCCCAACTAATTAAATAATTACAGAACAATAGACTTGAAACCTGAAATAAACTTAAAGATCACCTAATGCAACCCCTCCTTTAAATCAAGGACTCAGGAGGATAAAATCAGTTACTCAAAGTTCTCATAGCAAATTTAAGGCAGAGAGGAGACTGAAAGCCAGGAGTCCCATCTTTTCATTGATAGATAGGAAAATAACAATAAAATACAGCATTCATCATGTGTAGAAAACTTCCATAGATTATTTCACTTAATTCTCATATTACTAGTGTCCCCTTTTATAGGTAAGAAAACATAAAACTAGAAAGGTTCAAGTATTTGTCCCAGGCCACTGAGTGGTGGAACCAAAATTCACATGCAGCTCATCTAAATACAGGGCCCACACTCCAAATTACTGTACTGGATGGTGTCACTCACAGAAATATTTTCAAAGTTTTTCAGTTGCAAAAAAAACCCCACAAAACTAATTTTAGAGATTTTACAGTCATAAGTGCAGTGCACAGCTAAAAATTCAGTTATTATAGAACAAGAGTAGAATGGATACTGGAAGATAACTAGTAGACAGCCATACACAATAAAAACAAAAAACAACAAATTTAGGAACTTGGGAGTCTGAAATCAAATCTTAGTCTTTTATATTAGGAAGTTTTAAGAAGAGCCAAAAGTTTTATATAAACTAAATAGACCGTGTACATACTTAGTATTCTACTTCAGGCTGCTTATAATTCAGATATTAATGTATCTTAACTTACCAGAATCAAAGAACCTAGGTTTGAGCCCATTTAAAAAATTTTTGTCTGTAAAATGACAATAATATCTATCTCAAAATACTGTGAACTAATTAAAAAAATGTAAACTGTAGCGCCTTCTGTAGATGTCAGATATTAATTAGCATAAGTCGAGTTCCACTCTGTCTCCAAAGTTAAATTGTTTTCGGTGCATTATTAACATATCGCTTAAAAAATGAAAGCAATACAATAAGAGTTGGGAACTTTAACACCCCACTCTCAACAATGGATAGATTATACAGATAGAGAATCAATAAGGATACAACGGATGTGAACAACACTAGAGACCAAATGAACCTAACAGTCATATATAGAACATTTTAATATAAAACAACAACAGCAAAATACAGATTCTTCTCAAGTGCCCATGGAACATTTTCTAGGGTAGATCATATGTTAACCTACAAAACAAGTCTTAGAAAGTTCAAAAAGATGGAAATCATAACAAGTACCTTCTCTGACCAAAGTGGCATGAAACTAGGAATCAATAACAAGAGGAAAACTAGAAAATTCGGAAACACAATGGAACGTGAAACCAGAACTTACGGGATGCAGTAGAAACAGGTCTAGGAGGGAAGTTCATAGCAATAAACACCTACATTAAGAAGCAAGAAAGATCCCAAATAAACAACTTAACTCTACACTTTAAGGAACTACAAGAAGAAGAACAAACTGAGCTCAAAGTTAGCTGAATGAAGGAAATAATAGAGATGAGAGCAGAAATAAATAGAGAACAGAAAAACAATAGAAAAAATTAACCAAACTAAGAGTTGGTCCTTTGAAAAGATAAACAAAATTGACAAACACTTAGCTTGACTAACTATGGGAAAAAGAGAGAGGACTGAAATCAACAAAATTATAATTGAAAAAAAAGGTAACATTACAACTGATACCACAGAAATACAAAGGATCATAAGAAGCTACTACAAACAACTATCTGCCAACAAGCTGAACAACCAGAAGAACTGTAAAAATGGAAACATTCTTAGAAACATATAAATTACCAAGGCTGAATCGGGAAGAAACAGAAAATCTGAATAGATCAATTACTAGTAGGGAGAAATTTAAAAATGGAAAAATCTCAGAAACAAACAAAATACCAAGGCTTAATCAGGAAGAAATAGAAAATCTGAATAAACCGATTACTAGTTGGGAGATTGAATCAGTAATCAAAAATCTCCCAATGAAGAGAAGATCCCAGGATCAGATGGTTTCACTGGTGAATTCTACCAAAATTTAGAAAGAATTAACACCACCTCTCTCAAATTCTTCCAAAAAAATCAAATAGGATGGAATATTCCCAAACTCATTTTATGAGGCCAGCATCATCCTGTTACCCAAGCCAGATAAGGACACTACTATCCCTGACAAATATAGATGCAAAAATCCTCAACAAAATAAATAATAGCAAACTGAATTCAGCAGCACATAAAAAGGTTCACCGTGATCAAGTGAGATTTATCCCTGGGATGCAAGAATGGTTCCTCATATACAAATCAATCAATGTGACACATCACATTAACAGAATGAAAGAAAAGAATCAGACGATCATCTCAATAGACACAGAAAAAGCATTTGACAAAATTCAACATCTGTTCATGATAAAAACACTTAAAGGTAGGCATAGAAGGAACATATCTCAACATAATGAAGGCCATATATGACAAGCCCACAGCTAACATCATACTCAATCATTAAAATTTGAAAGCTTTTCCTCTAAGATCAGGAACAAGATGAGGGTGCCCACTCTCACCACTCCTATTCAACATAGTGCTGGAAATCCTAGCTAGAGCAATTAGGCAAGAAAAAGAAATAAAAGGCATCAAAATTGGAAAGAAAGAAGTAAAACTGTCTCTATTTACAGATGACATGATCTTATGTACAGAAAACTCTAAAGATTTCACCAAAACACTGTTAGATCTAATCAATAAATTCAATAAAGCTGCAGGTACAAAATTAACATGCAAAAATAAGTAGTGTTTCTATACACTAACAATGAAGTATCTGAAATGAAAAATATTTAAAAATTGACCCCATTTACAATAGCATCAAAAACAATAAAATGCCTAGGGACAAATTTAACCAAGGAGGTGAAAGATCTCTACTCTGAAAACTATAAGACATTGATGAAAGAAATCAAAGAAGACACAAGTAAATGGAAAGCTATCCCATGTTCACGGATTGGAAGAATTAATATTGCTAAAATGTCAGTACTAGCTAAAGCCATCTATAGATTCAATGCAATACCTATTAAGATTCCAATGGCAGTTTTTTTTTTACAGAAATAGAAAAAAATACTCCTAAAATTTATATGGAACCACAAGAGACCCAAATAGCCCAAGAAATCCTGAGAAAGAACAAAGCAGGAGGCATCACACTTCCTGATTTCAAGCTATACTATACTATACTATAAACCTATAGTAATCAAAACAACATGGTGTTGGCATAAAAACAAATAGACCAATGGAATAGAATCAAGAGCCCATAAATAAACCCAAGCATGTACACTTAACTAATATTTGACAAGGAAGTCAAAAATACTCAATGGAGGAAAGACAATGCCTTCAGTATATGGGCTGGGAAAACAGGATATGCACATGTAAAAGAATGAAACTGGACCCTTATCTGACACCACCCACAAAAATTTACCCAAAATGGATTAAAGACTTGAATGTAAGACTTGAAACTGTGAAACTCGCAGAAGAAAACGTAGGAAAAAAGCTCCTTAACGTGGGTCTTGGTAATGATTTTTTGGAAACCACACCTAAAGCACAAGCAACAAAATTAAAATAAACAAGTGGGACTATATCAAACTAAAAAGCTTCTGCACAGCAATAGAAACCATCAACAAAGGGAAAAAACCCTACAGAATGGGAGAAAATAGTTGCAAGCCATATATATGATAGGGGGTTAATATCCAAAATATATAAAGAATTCATACAATCAGAAAACCCCAAATAGACTTTGGGATTAGCAGATGTAAACTATTATACACAGGATGGATAAACAACAAGGCCCTACTATATAGCACAGAGAACTACATTCAATATCCTGTGATAAACCATAATGGAAAAGAATATTTTAAAAAAGAATGTCTATATGTATATAACTGAGTCACTTTGCTATACAGCAGAGATGGGCACAGCATTGTAAATCAACTATACTTCAATTAAAAAAAAATAAAATTAGAAACCTAAAGAAAAAACACCCCAAATAATCCAATTAAAAAATGGTCAAAGGACCAGAATAGGCATTCTTCCAAAGATATATAAATGGCCAACAGGTACATGAAAAGGTGCTCAATTCACTACTTATTAGGGAAATGCAAATTAAAACCACAATGAGATATCACCTCATGGCTGTTAAAATGCCTGACTTCGCTTATATGTGGAATCTAAAAGATAAGGGAACAAACACAGCAAAACAGAGATGGAGTCATAGATACAGAGAACAAACAGGTGGTTGCCAAGGGGGAAGAGAGAAATAGTTGAGGGAAATTAAGAGGTACAAACTTCCAGTTACAAAATAAATGAGTCACAGGTATGAAGTGCACAGTGTGGGGAGTACCGTCGATGATTATTTAATATCTTTGTATGGTGACAGATGGTAACTAGACGTATCATGATGATCGTTTTGAAATGTATAGAAATACCACATCACTATGTTGTGCACCAGGAGCTAACACAGTGTTGTATGTCAGTTATACCTCAGAAACAAACTCATAGAAAAAGAGATTAGATTTGTGGTTATCAGAGGTACAGGGTGGGGGAGGGGAACTGGATGAAGGTGATCGAAATGTACAAACTTCCAGTTGTAAGTACTAGGGATGTGATGTACAACATGACAAATATAATGAACACCACAGCATGCTATATATGAAAGTTCTTAGGAGAGTAAATCCTGAGAATTCTCATCACAAGGAAAAAAATTTTTTTTCTCTACATCTTTAATTTCGCACCTATATGAGATGGATGTTCACTAAACTTACATGGAAAAAAAGTTAGAAAATTCTTATGATCTCATAATTCACAGAAGTGAGTTTGGGAAAATAATGATTAATTATATAGCACCTAAATTTAATTCATTGCTACCATTTTTCAGTCCTCATTTCTCAATGTCACATTTTGTTATAGACTATTAAATATAAACTTTTTGGTTTAAATTAAGTAGGTCACCATTTTTTTTTATTTTTTAATATTTATTTATTTACTTAGGCTGCACCGGGTCTTAGTTGTGGCATGCATGCAGGATCTAGTTCCCTGACCAGGGATCGAACCCGGGTCCCCTGTACTGGGAGCACGGACTCCTACCCACTGGACCACCAGGGAAGTCCCTATTAAATACAATCTTGTCTACACTTATCAGATCAACTGATCCCATAGTCTTCTAATCTGGTTAATACTTTCTGTTTCATACTGGCTGAAAGCTTGTTGGAAGATTGCAGAAGAGTAGCTAAAATATTCCAAGAATTAGAAAAACCAGTACTAATACACACAAACTTCACTCAATTAAATGTAAACAGCATAAGAATGAAGTGCAATTAAGTTCCCTTTTACCCTTCTAACCTTCTCTATCGGTCATCCTGAGGTCGGTAACTTTTTAAATCAATTATATCTGATCTTAAAAAAAACATTTTAAAGCTAAATTTCCTACCTGTTACTTATGCAAAACAATGAATTTATCTTTTGAAATAATAAGTAAGAGTGGGGTAAACTGGGCAGGCAATCACTGTTTGCATTTTGGCTGAAGGAACTCAAGAGATTATATAACCAGCCCAAGGTGGTGACAGCTTGAAAGCAGTAGAGGTAGAACCTGAATTCAAGTTTTCTAGCACTTTTCAGAGAGAAGGGGGTGGGTGGGAGAACTCCTGACATAGATAACCATTTTTATAAACACAATGAGTTAATTTTGGCACCAAAGTAGATGGCCTCTGGTCTGGTGGGACTTCCCTGGCTCACTGCATGATGGAACGTGTAAAGAAAGCAGACGGGTAGCTTTGTTATTTTGCAATCATCCATGACATTCTATTTGCAGTTTTCCACATTATTTGGGGGCAGCCTCTAGACCGGAAGAGAGGCAAAACAATGTTGGTTAGTAATTCGGGCCCTCGGATGGGAAATATCTTACAGAAATTAAAATATTGAGACCAATTTATTATACAAACTCAGGGGCAGCTATTTGTGTAAATGCCCCCTCTGTCCTCCAGCTGCTCTCCCTAACAGTGGACTGAAGGTGGTAAGAACATGTGCACGGCCAGAGCTGCTCCTTTCCTGGTTTGAGGGCATATGAAACGGTGACTAAGCGCACAGGCCCTGGGGGCGGGCTCGTTCTTGTGTCCTGGCTCTGATAACAACTTGATATTGGAGGCATTTTTAACTTCTTTGAATCTTGGTGTCTTCATCCCTAATAATGTGTAACCTGAGGGTTGTCACAAAGCATACAAAGAGACTGTATACATAGTGCCTGATACCTGGTAAACATTCAATATATGCTCGTTTTCATTATTAAATTCCTGACCCTCTTGACTATCCAGTGACCGAAGTTCAACCCAAGTGAAAGCAAATAAAAAGAAACAGCCATGATCTACAAGAATCACTTATAGGAATTATCTAGAAGGCTTCTGCCCTCCGATTGAAAACAAAAGATAACCACATTCCAAATAAGTTTACTAGCACAGGATGCTTTCCACAGAACTCCCTCGAAATGACAGTCCGCCTTATGGTGATCTAAAGCTAAGAGACGAAATTTTTTTTCAGGTTTCCCTTAGCTTACTTGCTACCCTACCCTGATCCATGGGCTCTAAACGAGTACCTGCTGAATCTCAGTTGGATACCTTGAATTGCTCATGGAGGTCCCTCTTTCTGAGGTACTAATATCCTTGTTCAAAGCTGCAGGAAGCCAAGGTTACCACGCTTTTACTCTTCTAATTTTCATCAGTACCCTTTCCTGATGACAGGATCCATTATTTTTTTTTAATAAATAAATAAATAAATTTGGCTGCGTTGGGTCTTCGTTGCTGCACGCGGGCTTTCTCTAGTTGCGGTGAGCGGGGGCTACTCTTCGTTGCAGTGCACAGGCTTCTCATTGTGGTGGCTTCCCTTGTGGCAGAGCGTGGGCTCTAGGTGCGCGGGCTTCAGTAGCTGTGGCTTGCAGGCTCTCTAGAGCGCAGGCTCAGTAGTTGTTGCCCACGGGCTTAGTTGCTCTGCGGCATGTGTGATCTTCCTGGACCAGGGCTCGAACCCGTGTCTCCTGCATTGGCAGGCAGATTCTTAACCACTGCACCACTGGGGAAGTCCAGAATCCATTATTTTTAAGAAATAAACCACAGTCTCATTTTACACTCCTGTTTCCAAAGTCCAGTATCAATGAGAGAAGTTCAGAACCATTGAAAATGGTAATATTGTAATACATTTTCTCAGTACACATTCAAAAAGTCATCTGAGAATGTTTCTTTTGGTATGACTAAATTTCATGACTATGTACTAAAAATGCTTATTTACCTTCTAAAGTATATTCCATGAACTGCATTGAAATACATGTCACAGCAGAGCTTTTAACGCATTTTTCATATTTATGATCTTTTGTTAAATCTTTGTAAAATTTTGTAAGGCTTGGAAAAGTCATCGTTTAACTGCATTCTGGACCGTAAGCTCCATGAGGTTGAGAATGGTGTCAATCGCATTCACTGTCGCATCCCCAGCCATCCAGTCCAATGCCTGGCACACACAAGACATGCAGTAAGCATTTGTTGACTGATATACTTTAATCTTACGCCATACAAAGTACTTTCATGTAAGATGGATGGAAATATCCTCCAAAAGAGAGCAAAGTGATTCAGTAAACTGGTATTCTGGAACTAAAGGAAGATCAGAATTCTTGTGCAGTAGATCCAGCCCCTTTGGGGAGAAGACAACAGATCATCTTGGAATTCATACAAACCAGAAAGGGAAAGGTCAGGTGTAGACTCAAATACACTCAATTTCTGAAAAGCAAATGTAAACATATCTCCCCAAATGCACGATTTCAGAGATGAAACTCAAAAGCCAGCTCTCAAAATTGCAATTCTGACTCTGCCATCACACATATTCCCAAAAGAACAGCAGGGAGCCACCCAGAACCCGGCGTTTACACTTGACTACACTCCCACGACCTACTTAAAGGATGGGGGATTACAGAACCAAAGACAACTCTAAGAGGAATACAGGAGTTTGTGAGGACAAAGCTGTGAACTGGTTGAAGATTACAGAAATGCTAAGATAAACACAGCTTCTGTAGATATCACAGAATGAGGTCTAGGTCTACAGCTTGGAGCCAAAGATGGACAGATGTCAACGTCAAGAGAAATTCAATCTTGCTTCTGCTTCTGTATTGAGAATGCCCTTTAAGAAGCAGGGAACGTTTACAGTGCACCTCAAAAGTAGTAGGTGTGGGCTTCCCTGGTGGCGCAGCGGTTGAGAATCTGCCTGCTAATGCAGGGGACACGGATTCGTGCCCCGGTCTGGGAAGATCCCACATGCCGCGGAGCAACTAGGCCCGTGAGCCACAATTACTGAGCCTGCACGTCTGGAGCCTGTGCTCCACAACAAGAGAGGCCACGATAGTGAGAGACCCGTGCACCGCGATGAAGAGTGGCCCCCACTTGCCGCAACTAGAGAAAGCCCTCACACAGAAACGAAGACCCAACACAGCCATAAATAAATAAATAAATAAAATTAAAAAAAAAAAAAAAAGTAGTAGGTGTGTACTGGTTACCACGCATCTTCACAGCAGGCCATGAAGTAGACATCCCCCTCACTATTTTAGAAATAATGAAATGAAGGGTCGGGGCAGCTAAGAATTTGCCTAAATTTATACGTTACTTGGAAAGCAGAGCCAGGATCCAATTCAAGTTCGACTTCAAAATTCTTTCCACTAACCCACCCTCTCTCCTTGTTATCTTGAAAAGATTTATGTGAAGAAGGGTAATTGGGAGCATCTCTGGAAGATATCATGGAATCACACAACTGCTGAAATCTGTCGCAATCCAGAGAAATCACATCCAGGGCCCTTGAGAGACGATCAGTATGGCGACCTTTAAGGAATCAGGAGCAAACGCCACCTTCAGCCCAGGGCCTCACACACAACGCTCGAGACATGCTGAATTAAGGACACACTGTCTTCACGTATCTGAAGCTTTGTCAAGCAGTACTAAACATATTTTGAACAGTTCCAAGGGGGAGAAAGTTCCCAGTTACAAGGGGGTAGGCAAAAAACAGAGACAGAATGCAAGGCACAAGGAGCAGTTAGATGTTTCAGGATGGCAGTGGGCGTTCATTACATAGGCAGGGAATCCCCATCCCTCATGTGCTTACAGCTTTCGGTGAAGTATTAGAAGGAAGCAGGATACATTTAGGCCCTGGTCTCTCACTGTGATGATTTTCAACGGTTACCTTGCCTCCAGCTGGACATCTTATTAGTCTCCCATACATTTGGTAGGGGTGGTGTGCTGGGTAAAGGAGAAAGGCAGGCAGATGTTCAAGGTAAAGGGAAGACAGGAATGTGAGAGTTGTTCTCTCCCTTTCTCTTTAACTCCTAACTCAGAACTCCAGACTAGAACCCTTATCAGACTAGTTCAATTCCACTTACACAAAGGGCTTCTACATCTGCCCCGGAACTAATCACCACTAACAGCATTACTCCGGAAAATGAACTCCAGGCTCCCAATGACTCAAGTTACAGATAACCTTACAGGACATAATCCATTCAATTGGAAACTGCATCAACTTGCCTCACTCTCTCATCACAATTTTTTTCCCCCAACACAATAGGAGGAATTTGTTAGTATCTGCCTCACTTGATGGTGACCTCTGTAATGTCTAAAAATTCTGTATTTGTGATCAAGTTAATTAGCAGGCAGATAACCTACATTTTAGACTTCCCAAAATTCCCTTCCTCAATCACTGCCAATGACGTGCAAGTTGGCATAAAAAGCTAAATCAAGTTTGTAGACATTCTCTTCGGACAAATAGAAAAAAGGTAGGTGGTTTTTGTATAATGAAAAAGTGGTGACGTTGACACTGGAATTTCCTTCCCTCTCACAAGGCAGATTCAGTGTAAGCATGTTTCAGAATTACCTCGCTGTGATGGCAGGTACCCTTGAACTGCTGGACATGAGGGCTTCATCATCCAGGGGACACTAGAGCCAGCTGGGTGGAGAGAGGCAGGCTTAATGACCAGGAGACAGGACAGCTGCCACGTCATGACTTTGCTGCTGCCCAGAACACAAGGAACACATGCACAGATGAACCCAGCACCGGTGCCAGAAATTAAAACACAAATATATTTCTCATGCAAAATAGGACAAATGACACATATTTACATGATGCAAATAAAGTGCTGAATATTACGCTTTCTTTTTGGGGTACCACCATGCTTAGGTGGTTTCAATGAAGATTAATGCCACATGGTGAACTTGCAATTCTATAAAACCGGGACAAAGACAGTATAGAAAATGCACTTTAGTAGAAACCTGGGTATGTGACAGGTTGCTAAGAAAAAATGAAAACAGGAATGACAGAAGTATATTTTCTTTTATATACAAAAATGAAGGCCCCAAAAATGATTTGCTGAAGTAGGTATCCACAAGATGTTAAATTATTTTTCCTTTGCTTTGGTTAAAACAGTCTAGGAACAGCAATCGGTTCCCTTTCTACTAATAGTATATAAACACAGTGACAGGACCACTTTTAGGAGAAAATAATCAACTTTTAAGAAAAACAATTAAATTAGTTTTAAACTAAATTAAACATTTACCAATAAATAAGTTTCTTAAAAAGGTAGCATCTTCATCCTACAATCTTGGGCATAACATATACACCAATTTAAAAAATAAAATTTATCTCACAATTATAATTACAGGTGTTAATGCAACAAGCTAGGAAATGAAATTACTTTAATATATCTTTAAAAAAAAACCCTAGCAACCAAAAATAAATTTTAAAAATTGATATTTTTCGAAAATGGTACATTCTAAAATAATTAATACTTTATTACAGAACATAATTCAAACTATTGATGGTATTTCAATATATTCCTAAAGAATGTTTAAAAAGAAGTTTCATACACCAGAATTGGAACAGCACTTATAATTCCATTTACAGCTATGAAAAGGCAGTCAACTTCCACTTAAAAGTGTAACCAGTGATGAAATATACTTCAAAAACAAAAACATTTGGTCTGACAATCTTTAATACTGGTTAAAAACAGACAGATGTTTGTTGCTGATGGAAGTAACTTTAATCCAATGTGCAAAAAAAGTGCAGCTGTCTACTTGTACTTGAGATACATAAGACCAACGCTTCTGTACTATTTACACACTTAAAAAATTTTAAACATATTGATTTAAGGAAGGATACTGCATCTCCTTAATGGATAAATCACGTGCTACGGAGAGCCCAAAAGCTTGATGACACTCTTTTAAGTTACACAAATGTATCCGAAGAGGCATACCTGTTCTTGTCTTAATTTTGATCCTAAACAAAAATCCAATTTCAAAATCAATCAGGAATTTCTTTGATCTAGAAAAACTTGGAATTGTTGCAAATGTGCAAGCCTTGTCTCTGAGAGCCAGATTCCTATATTCCTTTTTCTAACCCTCTCATCACTGGTCCATCCCACAAACCCCGTCGGCTGCAGAGTGGCAATGCCCAAAGTAAGAGGAATGAAAAAACTCAGCCCTCAGACCACCAACATGCCTTCGGGACGTGTGATGAAACCTTTGCGGGGCAGGTATGGGCAGTCAAAAGGGATGAAGAAACACTTCAGCAAAGCAACCATTATTTGTCCACAAAAATCATGAAAAACAGTGATAGAAAATTAACAAACCAAGTATATAAATCTGAGACCATTTTGCATTCCCAGAACTTGTTTTCACATCTGCGCACGCAGGGTTCTTGGTCAACCACCCACCCGTATTTTCTGCGTCGACACAAGGTACTTTTACCAAAGTTCTTAAAAATGCTGTTGTAACCCTAAGTCACACAGAACGGTGATGATCAGGAAATCAATTCACTCATTTATCACTCTGTGCAGTGCACTCCCCGGTGCAGCAAGCAGAGAGAGGAATTTAAAAAAGGGACCGAAGTCTCTCACTTCTGAACTGGACACGAGAGTTCTCAAAATTAAAATCAGAAATCATAAAAAAGTGGGGCGGGGGGTGCGGGTGCTTACTGGCAACCTTAATACTAGACACCAGACGGGACAGTGAAACTGTTTGGTCAGAACCAAGGAACAGTATTTCCTTGAAAAGTTTTCAAAACACCCAAGCAAGCACTGCCTTAAGTCCAGCGAGTACAATGCTCCGTAAGTTTCCACCGAAATGCAGCGGCTGGCGTTCATGGGTCAGGATGCAGGATGCTGGCGGAGCATCCCTGCCCCGAGCATCCTGGTCCCCCTGCTCTAGCTGCAGGCGATGGTCTCCAGCTGCTGCTCGGCCTCCGCGGCCATGGCCGCCGCCTGCAGCTGCTCCGTCTCGCTCTGCATGGCGCTGGGGGTGACCTGCTTCCGCTCGCTGTGCATATTGTTCTCGTGCCGTTTCAGATCCGACGCCTTGGCGAAGGCCTTGGTGCAGGAGCCGCACACGAAGGGCTTCTCGCCCCGATGCCTGCGCTCGTGGTCCTTGAGGTGGGACTTGTGTTTGAAGGCCTTGTCGCACATGTGGCAGGCGAAGGGCCGCTCGTTGCTGTGGACCCGCTCGTGCTTCTTCAAGTCCGGGGCGCGGATGAACGACTTGCCGCACACCTCGCAGCTGTAGGGCTTGTAGCCCGTGTGGATCTTCAGGTGCTCCTTCAGGTGGGCCTGGGTGGTGAAGCCCTTGGTGCACATCTCGCAGACGAAGGGCCGGTCGGCCGTGTGCAGCTTCTCGTGCTTTCTCAGCCTGCCCTCGTCCGAAAACGTCTTCCCGCAGGCCTGGCAGGCGATCTGCTCCCGGTGGTGGCCGTACAGCAGGTACTCAAACTTCATGTCGCTGGCAGCTGTGGTCCAGCCTGGTGTCTGTTCGTCCTTCACTTCACTCATCCCATCGTTAAATGTTAAGGCTTGAGGGGTCTGGGATCCCAGATCCTTGGACTCGGGGGTCTCCATGGATTCGACTTCCTGGCCATAGCAATTGACTTTCCGCACCTCCTCACTTCCCAGCTCTTTCAGGATCGCTTCCTGGACCCTGAGCGTCGTCGTGGGCGACTTGCCGTCCTCCTGACTTGGGGGGGTGCCTTCTACCGTGTCATCCGAGGGACTGTCATCTTGGTCTCCGATTTCCTCCACGTCATCATCCTGAGTGTCAGCAGCATCTCCAATGGGGCGATTGATCTTGAGGCAGTACTTGCTTTTGGATTGGCCGTTATTTTCATCGGGACTGGACACGTCCCGCTTCTGAGAACAGAGTTTATCCAAAAATCGGATACCAAGAATCTGACCCGATGACATCATTAAGTTAACATCTTCTTTTTTCACAGAAATCTTTGCTGTGTACATGTAATTCAGGACCTCTTCAAATATATCAGAACGGAGAAAATCTATTTCTATTACTGAAGAACTATCGACCTCAAGCTTCTTGAAAAGCTTTTTAAAGTAGGTGCTGCAGGCGGCAAGGACACACCTGTGCGCCCTGAACTTGACATCCTCCACCACAATCGCGATATCGCAAAATTCTCCTTCCAGGCGCTGCTCGTTTAGGGTTTTCAGAAACAGAGTTTTATGATCATCGTCATTGTATTTAATGGTTTCAGACATACTGATGAAAAACTCCTACAAAAAATGTTTAAAGAAATACTTTGGTAATTATGCACAATACTTTTCCATACAGAAAATACAGGGAGATTCTCATTTTCTGATCAATTTCCGGTCCCTAACAATTTCAGAAAGTCAATGCCAGGAGTGGTTCAAGAATATGAGGAGAAAAGACGGATCCCAACTTAGGGATTTCCATACTGTTCCTTCTACTTATCTTCACTGTACTCCGCATCTGCCTACTCATAATAACAGCAACTTCTACCGAGCACGTAACACCTGCCTGGCATTGCGCTATGTGCTTTTCTTTCCACGTCTTCACAAATGCAATGATCAGATGGCCTGGAGAGATAGGTATTACTACCCCCACTTTATAGATGAATTGAGGAACCTGCCCAATATTCTAGTTATTTAGTGGAGTATCGGGGCTCAAATCCAGGCACTCTAGCCCCCAAAGCCGTGCTTCCTGACAACTACGGGTAATAATGACAAATAACTCAGCTTCAAGGTTTAAGAAACAGGTCTCCGGCAAGCATCCACCAGTGCCATCTGCTGCGTCTACTCTAATTTCACGCAGAGGAAGATTCAGGAAAATTTCACACAGAGGAAGATTCAGTAAAATAACTAGCAGCTCTCAGTGTTCTGCTTCCTTGACGGAAGAGACAAATCGCTGCTGCAGAACCAGAGAGGGATATCATTGCCAGAACATTCCATTCAGTGTTGTCTTCTAGTTTTTCCACACCAGTTTCGGGCCACTTGTGAACAAGTGTCAAGGTTTAACAAGACCCTCAGAGAATCAGATGACATTTGGGAAGACAGTGACGAGAGGCTTCAGCCCCTCTGGATGCCGACCTATCTGCCATCCAAGTTGGATGCACTTGACAAGTGCTGCGAGCGTTTTACAAGCAAAAGAAATCTAGAACTGGCACGGAAGACACCTGCCGTGTGTTAAAGTGATCTTTTTAAAACAATGTGTCCTGTTGCGTTTCTTTTCAAAAACATTGTTTCTTTCTTTTATTCAACGAAGTATAAATATGAGGAAAATACATATGTCCCCTAAAGAATGCTAACACATAACCGAGAGAGAGACATTTTAAAGCTAACACCAAACAATATTTTCAGGACATAATATCCAAAGTCATAGTTACCATGAACAACTCAGGCTATTATCTTAATGCTTTAAACACCAAATTCTTCGGATCAGAATACCTCTGATCAGGGGCACGCCAGTCCTACAAGAGAAAAGGACATACAAGAGTAAGGTAGGCTCTTCCCCCATCCCAAATTCTAAACAAGAGTGTTTTCAAGAATTGATTTTTAAAAAGAAACTTTCCTTTTTTGTCTTGCCATTGGCACCTGTACCTATTTTCAGGTTGGGAACAGAGAGGAGGGCGGCTGGCAGCATCAGGTCCAGCTCTGAACAGATACGAAGGAGAAATGGTAAGGGCTGGAGCACTTGCAGCCTTTGGGGGGGGTGTGTGCCAGGAATGGGAAGGATGGGTTGGAGAACCACTGAGGGATTTCCCCTCACAAAGCCTGTGTCCGTATTTGTAAGGATGTTGATTGCGGCACAGATAGAATAAAAGCCAGTAAATGCCCTCTACCCCTACCGTTTCCTGCTGGATACACAGCCTTCACATTTTTCTCTAGGCTCATATAAACATAGAGTATATACGCTTTTAATAAATATAGCCAAAGTTAGAGAGGTACGTACACCCAACATTTAACGTCGGAGCAGAGGGAACAATAGCTGCTTTCTTCCATCCACACTTGTGTGTGATGTAACATACATTACTCAAGCTACTCTGGTCTTGAAGCTTGCATTTGAGAAATCCAGGTGTTTTTGCCTCTATCCCTACAGGGAAGCTCAAAGGATTCTAGATTTTTGCGAGTTTTAACTTTTACCAGAGGGACTCCATGCGGCAGCCTAACATCGAAAAACATAAAGTCTCCTCTACTGAATGGTGACCACACAAACTTGAGTGTGGTAGGACCAGAGTCCTGAAAACCCTCCAAAGTTCCCTCTACGGAAAAGTGAAAACACCGTTAAGCTGCCTGAAGTGGCAGGCTGTCTTCTTATCTGCCAAGTGTGAGGGTTGAGCAGAATTATTTCTAAGGATGCTTCCTACCCTGCCTGTTCCCTGGATGCACCCCAGCCTGTAGTCACCCCCAACGGAACGCAGTCAGGCGAAACCTTCCTACCGGGTCACTTCCTACAGTTGCCAGTCGCTCTCCCTAGGGCTTGTGGGATAAAAGCTCAAGGACCAGGCCTAGGAGTGGTGTACAGTACCCATGGCAACATAGGAGTGTGTTGGATTTTTTTTTTTTCCTTTTCTCGTCAGTGTGTTATTTGGCCCCCACTCTCTCTCCAGATCTCTAAGGACCATTTTTTTCTGTTGAGATGCTAAGTTCAGGTGAGTCAAACTGGAAGATACCCGTGGCCAGTATCCCTGTAGGTAGGGGGAACGATGAAGGCCAACCACACCTCCAGAACGAAGCTGCCCCTTTATTACGCTTCTCCAAACCGCCGCGCAGGGCCGGAGCGAACTCCTGTAAAGCCAAACTTACATAAGCGGCGGCGGCGGCCGCCTCCCCGACCCCGGGGCCGCCGCGACAATGGCGGCGGCACCACTTCCCGGTCGAAAGCTGGCAACTTCGGGATGCGGAGGAAGCAGGGAACGGAGCGGAGGACCCAGGGAGCCTCCAGAGCCTCTCCAAGCCTCGCTCCCATCTCTTTCTGCCCAGGAGGTGGGGGACGGAATCAAGCCGTGTGCATTGCTTCCCGAACAAAAGCTCCTGCCCGGGTAGCCGGGAGGTGCCAGGGCCGCTTTCCCTTTTAGAATCCGGCTTTTCGGCGCGGGCTGGGGCCGCGGCTCCGAGCGCGGGAGGGAGGACCCACGGCGGCCCCGGCGGCGGGGAGCGGGAGCGGGCGTGCGGCCCGGCTCCGCAGCCCCGCGCCGCGCCGCGCCCCGCTCCGCCCGCGAGCCCGGAGCTCGCGCCCCGCGCACTCCCCGGCCGGCTCGCGCCGGGCCCTCCCCCGCCCTCCCGCGGCCGGGGGCGGGGGCGGCGCGCGGCCGGCTTCCCGAGCTCCGCGGGCGCTCCCGGGAGTGCGAGCGCCAGGGTCCCGGCCCCCTCCTCCGAGGGCGGCTGGGGGCGGCGCGGCGGAGCCCGCGGAGCGGAGGGGCGGCGCCCGGCTGGCCGCGCTCGGCGCCGGGTTCCGGGCCGTCCCCACCCCCACCGCGGTGCACTGCGGCGGTGCGAGCGGGGGCGGCCATGAACTCCGCCGCCGAGGCTCGGCGAGCGCGCGCGCGGGGCCGCCACTGCCGCCGCCCGGCCGCTGCCCGAGCCCGCTCGCCGGCCTGCGCGGCCCCCGGAGCGCCCAGGCCCCTCGCCCGGCCCCGCTCGCGCCGCGCCGCCGGGGCCGCCCGCACATCCTGGAGCTGACTGGTGCCCCAGAGCGCGGCGAGAACGCGCTTCTTCCGGGCAGCCCCGCCGCACCAGCCTCCGGCCTCCCCCGCGCCCCCGCGCCCGCCTCGCGGCCGGCCCGGGCCCCTTCCGCACCCCCGGCCCGCGCTTACCTGCAACCTGGCACAGCCACAGACACTTGCCGTGGGTTCCCCGCGCTCACTGCACGCAGGCCGGGGACGGGATGGACGCGGGGCGCGGGGGCACGGTGGGTGGCAGTGTGTTTTGGATTTTTTTTTTTTTTTTTTAGTTTGGGGAGGGGGCGGGGTGGGGAATCGTGCACGTCCCTGATGGTAGGAGCCCTCCTCCTGCACGAGCACAGAATGTCTAGCCGGCCGTGAACACCCCCACCGGCAACCCCCCCTTCCCGTGCATGCGCGGTGCGGGCGAGGGGGAAGGCGCGCCGCCGGCTTGCGCAGGCACGGAACCCGACTGGGCCTGTAAATGGGTGAGCAGGGAAAGGGTTAATCCGGGACCTTGCGACGCTTTCGTTGGAGTCTACGGGGCCGCCCCTGGAGGGCCCTGGCCTGCGCACGCGCGCGCACGCGCGCGACTTGGGGCGCGCGGAGCCCGCGCGCGGGAGAAGCGGGGGGCGGGGCGGGGGCGGGGCTTCGGGAGCGGTGGAGCGAATGCACGAGCGCCGCTCGCGGGCACCCGCCCCGCCTGCAGCTCCCGCCTCCCGCTCGGACTCTCGAGCTCCCGCCCGCGCCCGGCGCCGGCACAGCCCCGAGGACGCGGGAGCCCGGCGCTCCCGTGCGTGTGCATGTGCGTGGGCAGTGCCGCCTTCGGGCGCGCGCAGGCCGGGCGCTGCGTCTGCGGGGCTCTCCCGCGACTCCAGGGCGGGCGACCTGGGCACACCGGAGACAGCGAGACGCGCGCTTGCGGGCGTTGAGTCTTAGCTGCTACCGCTGCCACATTTTTGTATATGGGGAAGTGGTAGGCGCTCAATAAACATTTGCAGAACAAATGCAAAAAGTGACACGTTTCATCCCCCAGTCCCGCATGAGAAAGGGATCACCCCTAAAGCTCTGGATCCAGCCAGGGGCGCGCCCACGCTCCCGCACATCCCCGGAAACTCGCAAGGAAAAGTCGGGGGGGCTGGAGGCTGTAGCTTAACCCTGGCAGTGGAGCACCTGGGCTCGGTTTCATTTGCAGCTCCTCCCGAGAACTCGGATGACTCAGGACTGTTTCCTACATCCCTGTTCAGCAAAGTAATGATTCCACTACTGTGGAAGCATCGTCGCGTCCCCTCTAACGCGGTGACGGACCTGGGAGGTCCCTCCTGCGCCCGCGTTTTCTGCTCACCTGAACACAAGAAGCTGGACGGCCCCCCAAGGCTCCGTAGAGTCGCTTGGGGGGCTTTATCACACTTGCTTTAACAGCGTTTCGCCAGAACATTCGTAATTTAATCTAAAAATTAGTGCAGGACCGTCCACGGGGGCTTGTATGATGATTACAGAAGATAATGCTTGTAACAGGTACATAAGGTACGTAAACGTTAAAGAAATTATATTGTGATTGTGTTAAATTCCAGAGAAATTCTGTCCGAGGTGATTTTGTAGTACTAATTGACGTTGGTTTCAGTATTTCGAAAGGTGCTTTTTATACACATCCTTTTTGATGTTCACAAAAGCATGGGGGTTAGTGGGTCTATTGAATGAAGCAGGGTAGAATAGACCAGTTCTAGAGTCAGACATATCCAGCTCAAATACAGGGTACATTATTTAACTTCTCTAAACCTCACTCTTGTTCTCTGATAAGAGCAGGGAATTGTGAGGATTAAATGGAATAATGCTCAGTGAAGTGCTTAGCTCTAATACTAGGCTGATGGTGTTAAATGACCTGCCAGCTCTCTGTGGATAGCGGGTTTAGGTGGCAGGGGCAGAACCGGAACCACCAGAGTTCAGGCTCACACTTGACACCTAGGTGGCCATGTTCCCTCTGATGCCATGCTGGGCCTGGTTATTCATACATAGCTTTTAAGGTTACACGTCAATCCTGTCTGTGTTTTTAATAGGGGGACAGTAATAGTACTATATCATAGGATTATGTTCTCAAGCACTAAAACTGTCACTTCATTTAGCAGTGTGTCTGAAGCATCCCCCTTCTCCCATACCACTTAATTGCGTAGGTTTATACACTCGTTCTGCATATATTTATCTGTCTACTATGTATAGACTGTCTTTTTGCATATGGCTAGGTAAAGTCTTCTCAGGATTTGACTAATTCGATCCAATTAAAATAGTTTCGAAGAGTTCTCAAGCACTAGAATGCATTTCTCAAGTGACAGGTTCCATGACATCTTGGTTTTGCATCAATTAATCCTCCTTTTCGTTTGCTTTATGTGCTAGTCACTTGGTCTCTGCCTGGCTGTCCCTTACTTCATGGGAATCATGGGATGAGTCTAAATGAAAGGGGACACTCTGTGGGATGGAAAACTACAAAGGAAGGGCCTTACCCAGACCTGGCATCTCACCTTAACCCAGCAGCCTTACCCGGGCGCCGCCCAGCATTCATTAGGCCCTCAATAAATACGGGCGTACAGATAAGTGACAGCCCAGAACTCAATACCATGGGGAGTTATAAGGACACACTGTGGGGTTGATGGGGGGGGGGCGGGTCAGGACCTTTCTGAAATACACAGACCTGAGGCTGTTGAAGGAAGTCTTCTTGCCTCTCCTGCCAGGAATGCTGTCACTATACGTGGGGCTCTCAGGCTGACAACTCTGCTGGGAACACCTGTTCCTCACCTGGGACGCCCACAGCCTCCTCTTGAGTGGAGCCTGCTTGTTAGGATTGTGAGGCCCGGAATATGGGGCCTGTGGCAGGAGTCTGGGGTGCCAGGGTCTACAGTGGCTGTGAAGCAGCCCCCAAAGGACACTGGTAATGTTAGATCATTTGGGTGGAGTTGATTTCTCCATCACACTGATCTTGGGCCCTCTGACCAGTGGAAGATGGGCAGACAAGAGGGTGCATGAGTTCTGAACAGAGGCTTTGAGAAGCAGCCTGTGTTCCACTCTCCCACCAGGGCTTGTGCAGTCCGCCGTGAGGGGACCGGGCCCTGGTTGCCACTGCCTCTTCTGTCTGGGCCCTCAAATGACAAGCAGGTCTCAGAGAATGAAGCTGACCTGAAACCCAAGCCCAGCTAAGCCCAGGCAGGCAACAGCTCATCCACAAACCCATGAATGAGAAGGAAATGCTTGCTTTGTTAGGCACTGGAAGACTGTGTTTTATGCTTTGTTATTGCAGACAGACCTAAAACACCTGCACAAGGAAAAATATCCCACCAAATGCCAAGAGCACCCTCCCCTTGCTGCTCTGAAAACACTGGACACAGTAAATGAACAAGAAATAGATCGAATCCCTGATGACAGAGAGGTATGGATACACACATTCAAATATAATCACATAAATAATTATACAATTGCACACTGTGATAATGCTACTAATGAAAAGGTACACATCCCAGAGCGTTATGGTAAAGAGGAACTCATACTGATTGAGAACTCAGTGAAAGCTTCTCCAGAGATGTATATTTGAGACCAGAAGGATGAGGGAGGACAGGCATCTTTGGGGTTGTGGGTAGCATTCAGGCAGAGAGAGAACAGCATGAACGAAAGGGTGGGAGGGGCTTGGTAGCTTGAGGCTCTGTGGGAGGACAGAGTGACCGGAGCCCAGTGGGCATGAGATAGGTCAGTGGAACGGTGGAGCTCAGCACATCTGGGGCTCTGGTCCATAGTGAGGGCTGTGGATTTTATGCTATGCATAGTGAGACCCATCAGAGGGCTTTTCTTTTAAACTAACGTTTACTTAGGTAAGCATGTTAGTCTCATAACTAGGGTAAATGCAGCCCTTGGAATGCAGATATGGTCTTTGAATTTCAAATACCTCCAATGGCACGACTGCTCGTAGAAAACTTTTCCCATAGCTCAGGTTATGGGGAATATTTTCGACACCATCAACTGAAATACTATCTTTCACTATCTAGAAATAAAAGTTAACAATTTACTCACGAAATTTACTTTTGAATAAAATACATTTATCACACTATCCTAAGAAGTATTATAATATGATTCTGGTCAGACTTCCACATGAGCAACTGTATGACAACTTAGCAGATTTGAAATGACATGAGGGAAAATGGTAAATTAGCAGAGAGACAAAATATTGCTCTGTTTCTGGGTCAAGGGAAGAAACTTGTTAAATGGCAACAATAAAAATACTATACACTATCCAGAAATGAAATTTAAAAAAGCAAATTACTAATGAGATTCACATTTATAGAATATACATTTATGGAATATTATCCTAAGAATTATGATGCCATGAAGTTTTCACTGGAGTTACTGTATAATCACTTAAATAATAGCAATGAAACCAAAAGAGAAAAAGCTCAAACTTATTTTAGAAGACAGATAAAAAATCATTATTGCTTTGTTTCTGAATGATTTTAGGGGTCTTGCTAAGAACAAAAATATTGTAATTATACTACCTACAAATAGAATAAAATGGAAGCAAATAATTGATGATTCACATTTAAATAATCTACAGTTATAAAACGTTATTCTAAGAGTTGCAATTATACCAAGCTTACATTTGAGCCATTGTATAATCTCTTAATTAATAGCAATAAAACTAAGAGACAAAAAAATCAAAGTTTCTTTAGTAGAAAAGGGGAAAAAGCACCTTGCTATAGTCCTGTATCTTCAGAAATAGGCTTATTGGAAGGTGGGTCTGCTTACCAGGTAATTCACTTCTGTTTTCTGGCTTTGTAGATACAAGATTGAATCGAGCCCTTGCTATGGATATTTCTTGTTGACCATTTTGGTTGTGCTGGGCCAGGGAAGTCCCTTGGTGGAGCAAATTTCTGAGGAGGAAGAGAAGAACACGGTGTCCTCAGGAACTGCCCCCCGGGACTTCTCTGTCACATCTGATCTCTGAAGAGAGAACCTGGGCTAGCAGCTCCCTTTCAGGAGGGAGGGTTGAATCAAAAAAGTTCTGAACATCTTCCAAGGTAAGGAGCACGAGGACAAGCTTTGCCTTGCACTTGGGGAAGAACTGCTGCATAAGGATAGAGTTGGCTGAATGAAGGGATCCTTCCCCTGTGGGTTTGAACTTGGTGGGGCATCTGGTCTACCCTGGGCATCAGACCCTGGATCCGCATGCCAAGATAGCCTTTGCTCCTCCTCCTCTGGAAGCTGGTCATCCAGAGGATCCTCTCATGGTTCTCTTCGGTTAACATTAGAGGGAGCTGGGTGAAGGGTTTAGAGGAAAACTGTTTCTTTTTTTTTTTTGGCGGTCCGCGGGCCTCTCACTGTTGTGGCCTCTCCCGTTGCGGAGCACAGGCTCCAGACACGCAGGCTCAGCGGCCATGGCTCACGTGCCCAGCCGCTCCGCGGCATGTGGGATCCTCCCGGACTGGGGCACGAACCCGTGTCCCCTGCATCAGCAGGCGGACTCTCAACCACTGCACCACCAGGGAAGCCCCAAACTGTATATTTTTGATAACTCTTCTGTATATGTATTATTTCAAAACAAAAAGGTTTACTGTATAGGTAATTATTTTTCTCTGGTTACTTTCAAGATTTTTTTCCTTGTTTTTAGTTTTCAGCATTTTAGTTATATTTCTGGGAATGCATTTTATTAAGATTATCCTATTTGGGATTTACTGAGCTTCTTGACTCTGTAGGTTTATATATTTCTCTAATTTGGGGAAATTTTCAGCCATTATTTCTTCACATTCTTTTTCAGCATCACATTCTTTCTCCTCTTCTTCTGAGACTCCAATGACATAGACAATGGATTTTTTAAAAATTTCTCTTAGGATTATAATATTTTTCATTTTAAAAATATTTGTTTCCCTCTTGTTCAGATTGAATAATTTCTGTTATCTATCATCAAGTTAACTGATTTGTCCTTTTGTCATCTCCAATCCGCTATTCAGCCCATTCAGTGAGATTTTTCATTTCAGTTGTCTATTTCAGTTCTAAAATTTCCATTTTCTTTTTCTTTTAGTTTTCTCTTTCTTTTCTGAGACTTTCTATTTTTTGATTTGTTTTAAGAATGTTCATAATTGCTTGTTGGAGAATTTTAGTAAAAGCTGCCTCTAAGTTTTGTTATTTAATTCCAACATCTTTGTCATCTCACTGTTACTTTCTGTTGATTGTCTTTTCAAAAGTCAGTTGAGATTTCCTGGGTCTTTTCATATGGAGTAATTCTGGATTGAGTATGAGGTATTTTAAATATTACATTACAAGACTCTGGGCCATGTGAAATCCTATGGAAAAATATTGATTTCTTTTTCTTTAAATTTTAGCAGACAATCAGCTAGGTTAAGTTCTGGTCACAGGTTTTAACATACGTTCTGTGGGCTCTTGCTTGGTATATTTGCATGCTATTTGGATGTGTCTCAAGTATTTTCAGGCACTGGCCAGTGTAGAACCTGGGCAGCAATCTGCTGGTTCAGTTCTCAAAGTCTTTAATGTGCTGATTAGGATCAGATCCACACATGTGCAGCTCAAACGTGAACCTAGGATTTGTAAACAGCTTTATGGCTGTTGCTTTCCTGGGTTTCTTCCTCTTTGTGACTCCCTGGCACCTTCTGCCTTACTGGGGCTCCCTTTTTCTTTCTTTCTTTTTTTTTTTTTTTTGCGGTACGCGGGCCTCTCACTGTTGTGGCCTCTCCCGTTGCGGAGCACAGGCTCCGGACGCGCAGGCTCAGCGGCCGTGGCTCACGATACCAGCCGCTCCGCGGCACGTGGGATTTTCCCAGACCGGGGCACGAACCCGCGTCTGGGGCTCCCTTTTTCTATCCTCAACCAGAAGGTAGGGGAGCTTGCATGACTGCCCCTGCATCTAGAGCCAAGTGGTTGGAGAACCAGAAGGAAAAAAATTGGTAAACTTGTTGCTGGTTTGGTGATAAGCTTGCTTGTTTTCTGATACATTTATTTTAAAGAGCTATGCATTTCTTCCTCGGGACTGCTTTCCCTTTCCCCATGTATTCTTCCATGTAGTTTTATTTATATTCAGTTCTATGTATTTCTTACGTTTCTTTATGCCTTTTTTTTTTTTTTTTTTTTTTTGCGGTACGCGGGCCTCTCAGTGTTGTGGCCTCTCCCGTTGCGGAGCACAGGCTCCGGACACGCAGGCTCAGCGGCCATGGCTCACGGGCCCAGCCGCTCCGCGGCATGTGGGATCTTCCCGGACCGGGGCACGAACCCGTGTCCCCTGCATCGGCAGGCGGACTCTCAACCACTGCGCCACCAGGGAAGCCCATGACTTCCTTTTTTAACCCATGTTATTTAATAATCCAAGTGTCATAAATGTTATTTTGTTTCTAATTATATGGGAATTTTTTTGACCTATCTTTTTTTATTTTATAACTTCTTATTTTGAAAGAATATAGTAAGAATTCCTATATTCAGTTTACCTTTATCCAGATTTACCACTTGTTAACATTTTACCCCCATTTGTTTAATCATTTGCTCACTGGCTCCCTCTCTTACTCTTTCCCCTCTCTTTCCCCCTCTCAGTCTCTATGTACACACACACACACACACACACACACACACCACACTTTTTTTTCTGAACCATTTTTTAAGAGTAAGTTACAGATATTATGCCCCCTTTCCCTAAATCTGTCAGTGTGTGTTCTTAAAAATGAGGACAATCTCTTCCATAACCACAGTACTATGATGAAAATCAAGCATTTAACATTGATACACTATTATCTAATCCACAGCCCGTATCCAAGATTTCACCAATAAGGTCCATTACAGCCTATACCTTTTTTTTTTTTTTCCTGGTTCGGGATCCAGGGTTACCCATGGCATTTTTGAATTTAGCTCTTATGAAGCTGTACTTTCATCATTTATTTCCTAACCTTTTTTATATGCTTCAATACCAATACTGGTCCTTCTTCCAATTCTGTGATTTGTGTTATGCTAAAACATCTCTCTGAGGATGTTTTGTATCTTTTAAATTTTAGAATATCAGAGGCAAGACTCCTTCTCTTCCCTGCTGTCATCTTCCCCATTGTCAGAGAATGCTCTTATCTTCTTATAGGCCGGCATTCCTAAAGCCTCAGAAAAATTTTGGTTGCCATTTTTTCTTCTTCTCTTTACCTTGTGTCAGTTGCAAAGCTCAGCTACTTGATTTACAACAGAGTAGAGCATTGATCTACACTTGAGAGTTTTCTTCATTTCCGGAGAACAAACATTAAGATTTGACTTTTGTCCTTGAGCAAAGAATATTTCATCTGCTAAAGTGAAACACATATTCTTATATTACCATTAAAAATATTTTATTCTCCTTGAGCTAGCATGTTACTGAAGCTGAAATTGGTCTCCTCTGTGTTTTTTTTTTTTAAAAAGGTGAACACTTTTGATGTGTGGTACAGCTCTTCATCCAACATATGGGCTGATGCTTGTCAATTACCCTTCTCCAACTCCAGTGTCTGGACACGTGACACTCCAGGCTGTCTGAACTATTGCACTCCAAAAGAATGACACTTTTCTAATTCGGAACTGCAATTCACACAAAATCTCCTATTAATGATACTAGAAAGAAATATCTACCAAATTCTATTTATATCTAATTCCTTTCTCTGTGACCCAAACTGTTTATGATTATTTTCCCACTACTTTTTGAAACTCGTCTTCTACCATGTTGACATTATAAGCCTAAAATATGTAAACTATGTGTTATATTATTTTTGATGTTTAGTGAGCTGTCTAGTTTATGGATCACATATAGAATCATCATCAGTTTGCTTTAGAATTTAATGTTTTAATTTATCAAAATTATCATCATGATGCCAAATATTATTAAAACATTTCAAAAAAACTGCAAAGTATTTAACCTTAGTTCTGGTGAGCTAAAGTTATAGTTTCCTTTTAGGTACAAAGAGTATATTGGTAAATTGTTTTCTCAGTCATAAGGACTTCACGTTCACCTTAGTAACTCAGTGAAAAACTGAAATAAAAATTTCTCCAACTGGAAGAGGGAGCCTCCTACACTGTTGGTGGGAGTGTACATTGGTGCAGCCACTATGGAGAACAGTATGGAGGTTCCTCAAGAAACTAAAATTCAAATTGCCATATTATCCAGCAATCCCATTCTTGGAAATATATCCAGACAAAACTATAATTCAAAAGATACATGCACCCCTATGTTCATAGCAGCACTATTCACAATAGCCAAGACATGGAAACAACCTAAGTGTCCATCCACAGAGGAATGGATAAAGAAGATGTGATATATACACACACACACACACACACACACACACACACAATGTAATACTACTCAGCCATAAAAAGGAATGAAATAATGCCATTTGCAGCAACACAGATGGAACTAGAGATTATCATACTAAGTGAAGTAAGTCAGAAAGAGAAAGACAAATACCATATGATATCACTTATATGTGGAATCTAAAATATGATACAAATGAACTTATTTACAAAACAGAGACAGACTCTCAAACATAGAGAAAAACTTATGGTTACCAAAGGAGAAGGGAGGGGGGAGGGATAAATTAGGAGCTTGGGACTAGCAGATACAAACTACTACATATAAAATAGATAAACAACAAGGTCCTACTGTATAGCACAGGGAACTATATTCAATATCCTGTGATAAACCATAATGGAAAAGAATATGAAAAATAATATATATTTATTTTTTACTGGATCACTTTGCTGTACACCAGAAACTAACACAACATTGTAAATCAGCTATACTTCAATTAAAAAAAAAAAGAAAAGAGGCTCCTGCTTCAATTCATTCACTTCACAAGTGCACATGGAGCACCTTCTATGCATAAGGGGTGGAGGACATAGCCATGAGCAAGACAGACACGATCCTGCTCTCAAGGAGATTATAATTTAGTCACGGAGTGGGAGGAGGGTGGAGAATTTGGTGTGGTAGAGGTAAAACAGTCTCACGATACCAGAACAAAGGGGTCAGTTGCTGAAAAAAAAAAAAGATGTAGCAAATTGTAGCTGCAAATAAAGTCACCCCCAGTAGATTAATAAGTTCACAATTAAATACTAGGTAGGGTCCTGGTAATGTTTTAGAAGAGACAGTCATCATGACTGTGACAGTAGTAAGTACCGTACTAATGGCTAAGACACAATGTAAGTTTCACTTCATTTCTAATATTCCTTAAAAAAAATCTTTCTGCCAAAGTTTGTTTCTCATATTTCAAAGGGAAAGGCCTTTATCACATCTGTATTTTAGGGGACGCAAACTGCAAAGTGTTTGAAATCCATGAGGAGACACATTTGTTTCTGGCCCCAAACAATTCTCTATTCCCCAAAGACAAAAATTTCCAAATGTACCTTACAACGTCCTGGCAATCTCTGGAAGCTGAAAATATTCTAGTACCTGAGATTTCAGCTAAAAATAATTCTTTGATGTTTCTCTGCTGACAAGAGGGAGATTATGATATCTTCTTTAATAGATAAAGGTCCACGGAATGGGCGATATCTGATAACTTATCTTAAAAAATCTTCATGTGGAATGCTGGCTTTATTTTGAACTTCCAATCCAGCTCATGGGCATGCATGCATACTGTTCAGATTTCATTATTTATGATTCTGACCTAACTTTAAGAATAGGCAGTTAGACAGGAAATAGAAGCAATTATTTAGCCTCCTAGTCAGCATTTTTATTTATTGATGCTGACTCATAAATTCCTTGATATGGTCACGTCTAGCCAACTCTTCCTTAATTTGCACGCAGTCACAAGAAGGAATTACGACCCTGAAATCACAGCCGGATATCTCTCTTTCAGCTTTCGTGACACAACAGGGCATCCATTGATAACTGGCTTGTCACGTGCTCATTTTTACCTTTGCTATTATTTTATCCCCACACAAATCGCTTGCCAAATGTTTCTGGAAGCAGCACAGTTGTTTTCACTTGAAACAACCCCCTGCTGGATGCTTATATTTCTTCTGCTATCAAATTCAGTAACTTGGTCCGAATTGCTATAGCTCTAGTCACAAGTAAATCAGCGCTTCATGTGAAAGTTCTCATTTTTATTGTCGAGGTATTAAACGCAATCAAGACTCATAAAATGACTTATTCCCCTGTGGAGTAGAAAGGACAGTAATCAAGTATATCCAAAATCTTTATAGTCACCACAGCAGCCAGATTGAACTAGAATCCAAATGATCGCTAGACTCCGTCATGCATCCTAAGTCCTTTTTTCTCTTATATTTGCTGGTCTTAGAGGAACAAATATTCATCTCAGTAGCCTTTAGTTGAGGTGGTCATTATGATTTTTGTACAGTGCTATGAAATTAACATTCACATGTATATTTCACGTGGGTCCCCTGCATGTAAAAATGCTTTGGGGAGAGCATTGGATTGGGAGAGTCAATATTTCTTTTTTATTTATTAATTTATTTTTGGTTGCGTTGGGTCTTCATTGCTGCACGGGCTTTCTCTAGTTGTAGCAAGCACCACTCTTGTTGCGGTACACAGGCTTCCCATTGTGGTGGCTTCTCTTGTTGCAGAGCACGGGCTCTAGGCGTGCGGGCTTCAGCAGTTGTGGCGCATAGACTTAGTTGCTCCGTGGCACGTGGACTCTTCCAGGACCAGGACTTGAACCCATGTCTCCTGCATTGGCAGGTGGATTCTTAACCACTGCGCCACCAGGGAAGCCCAAGTTAGTATTTTAGAAATGGAGAAAACAAGACTCGGAAGCTAAATGACTAGTCCAGGATGATACAGGTACCAAGTGGCCCTGCGGATGCTGGAATCCTCTGACTCCCTGACAAGACTACCCTCTCTGTACTCCCCTCAAAAAACCAAATAAAACAAATGAAGTTAGAAAGTAGAGGTGATGTGTCTGGCAATTGACAAAAGGATCTCCTTGCTGGGATGGACAAGCAAATGTGACCTTTTGTTTGGTTCTGTTAAAAAACCATGATCCTCTGTCTTCCATTTGATGTCTGTAGTTCCTGGGGTTTCTTCCACGCCTTTAACCAATTCCATCTGATAGAGATGCCCTTTTGTCTAACGTTGCTTTTACTTTCAGACAGTGAAAATAGTACGGGGTTAGAAATTTTACCAACCTAGGTCTGAGGGTCAATTCTGCTACCATTTGTGTGACCTAAAGGCATGAAAAAAAATCTCTCCCAAGCAAAACAGTAGCTAAATGAAAATTTACCTCGTCATTGAACTGCTGTGACTTTTTAATGATAATTCCGTGTATGCATAGTGCCTGGCACAGCTAAGGTAATCCACAAATGCCTTTCCTTTGATATGATCACATTCTGCCTTCTGTGTGCATTTAGGTTACATACTTGTTTCATAGTTACAGTGCACTGCAATGATGGCCAAGAGAATAAGGGGAAAACGAGGCTCAGATGGATTCAATACACATCCTCTAAATGTAATAGTTATCTGGTCTAACATCTGTATCAGCATGATGAATTTCAATTAAAGCGTCCAGAATCTCCTACTGGAGCAAAAAGCTCTTAGTAATCTGTAAGGCCAACTGGCCCGAGGCAGGGGAGCGCAATCAGACTCACAGGTTGCATCAGACCGAAACTTTCCGGACCACCCCGTTCCAGGAACTGACCTGGGGGCTTTCCACCCGGCCCAGCCTTCCCGCCTTTCGAGGGGCGGGATTAACGGTCCCCCAGGATACCCGAAAAGACCACCAAATAAGGAATACCCTGCGCCCTCCCGGATTCGCCACACCCCTTTCCCTTCTTCCCCTATAAATTCTGCCCAAACCCTCGCCCGGGCGCGACTTCTCTGGCCCCTTTCTCTCGGACCAGTGAACCTCTCCCGGGAGCGTTCCCAAATAAAGCTTGTTTAAGCTCTCCCCCGTTTCTTGGTGCCGTTCCTTACATAATCTATACGTGCAAATTATTTAAACCTTATATTTAGAAAATGGTGAACAATACAGAGATTCTTTTAATCCAGTGCCATAGACTCAACGTGAAAGGATGTGTGAACCTAAGTGTGCCTGGTTAGCTACCATTCCCTCATTTATTAAATAAACATTGATTGAGTTCCTTCCTGGAGCCTGTTAGTTTCCAGGTAGAGAAGCAACCAAAAGTTACCACGGCATTCTTGAATCCTAATGTGTCTCTAATGTGGGGAAAGATGGGTTTCAAGTAAACTTGGAATCCATATAGTTTCAAAATTGACCCGACACTAAGGATTCCCTGCAACGATCAAGCTATTTCATGATGGCAGGTAACCGGAAGAGGGAGCTAGCCCCTTCTGTTCAGTGTCACCAGTGTTCTTTCTACCACACTAAAGGGGTTACCTATTGTGAAGTGCTGCCTTCCAGCCAGCTGTCTCCAGACTCCTGGACACACCTGGGAAAATGGGAACATGACATAAGAATGTTCCTTTCGATTTGGACTCTGATTTTAATCACGAATGTCAAAGGTAAAAGAAGCCTTAGATCATCTTATCCATGCCTCTATTTTACAGATGAGGAAACTGAGGCCCAGAGAGGCAGAGCCTTGACATATGTAAGTGTGCATATTTATACTAAATATTCGTTGTTTATCTGAAATTCAAATTTAACTGAGCACCCTGTATTGTTATTTGCTGAATGTGCAACGATGTCCAACAAAATAAAATGTTAATCCAATGTAAGCCTTTAAACAGTGTTATCAGCCCTGTTTCTATAGTCATTTTCTTATTTTTAAAGGTCTCTATAGTATTCCTAATTCATATTATTTGGGGATCTGTAACTTCAAGGATGCCTTTCATTTGTTGGAGTGGAAATGATTTTAATAGTGATCTGAGATCATTTATATAATTGTAATTAAGCTTAAGTAAAGTACTTGAAATAGGTATGCCCCGTATTTAAGAGTAATTCTAATTGGTAGTGGGTCCTTTTCTTTTTCAGATTTAGCCTGATAACCACTGAGAAAGGGAGAGACTGAGCCTACACTCAATTCATTACAAAAGCCATAATCCCAGTAACGAGGATTTCTTCTTGTAACAAAGAAGACAGTAAAATCAAAGGGGAAATATTTAAAGTGGAATGAAAGGAATTGGCACTAGAAAAGACGATGTGGTGACTGGAGAAAAACAGGAAAAGATTTTAGGAGTTCTCCATTGTGGGGGGACTCTACAGTCACTGGCTTTGTCTCTTATCCAGTTTCCTTCCCTATTGTACTGACCCTGTGCTTCCTGGATGTCTGCTCCAAACCAGCAGAAAGAGGAAAGGTTTCCACATGCTAATATGTAAATCCAAGCAGCCCGTGTCTGCACGGAGCAACCAGTGACTCCGTAATGCTCAAAAGCAAGGTCAGAGGCAAAGCAAGCCTGCCTTCCCCCAGATGCTTGGTGACTGTGTCCTAATTATCCACCCTGAAAGTCAGTGCCCGAGGGCAAGTATGCAGCAGAGAACAGCCGGCACAGAAATACCTCAGTTCGTGCAGCGGAAAAGACAGACGGTCAGAAGTTCTAAATCTTGGACACCACTCTACCAGCAACGAGCTCTCATTTTGGACAAGTTCTTCATCCTCTCCCTTTATAGAATGAAGACGTTGGACAAGACTAAGCTCCTTATCCAATGGAGCTCCAAAGCACCTTAATTGAATGACCTTTTCCCCCAAACCCTCACTTGCCTTGCCCATCTTTCCCCCCAAATCTACCTAGCACAGCTCTAACCCTCAATCAGCCCAACTCTTCTAATCTTTGTGTCGCTGCCCCCAAGCAGCTGAGAAGCACGGGAGAAAGTGTCGCAACTGGGAAGGTGGGTGCCACCCCGGATCCAGAGCGAGCAGCCTCCCCCTTCATGCAGCAAAGGTCCTCCCTCAGTTTAGAGAGAATAGAGGACCCCTCGGGTCCCTGCCTTCTGCCTGCTCTGCAGACTCACTGCCGCCACAAGTGATCTCCTCTTCCCATCTCAGTAGAAGAGGGATCTTTCCCTGGACGATGCTCCACTGATTAGCATTTCTATGAGATATAACTTTCTTCCATTTTACTGAGGATTTCTTCAGCATAAAATGCTTATACAATCTATTATTTTTTAAAAGCCCTCCCTTGTGTGTTCTGAGGGCCGTTTGCTTTCTTGAGTTAAGCTCAAGAAAGGGTGGTCTGTGACAATCATGCCCACTTTCTTTCTTTCTTTCTTTCTTTCTTTCTTTCTTTT